>NC_092214.1:47106835-47247132 GCF_043381705.1 Parasteatoda tepidariorum | reverse complement strand
ATTTTAATACTTACTGACGATAGATTCGAAAAAACATCAGTGTAGAGTATACCGGACAAATGTATATATATATATATATATATATATCATTATAAAAATAACAAAATCAAGTAACGATATCAAGTTTTACGAAGATGTTTTTATATCAAAATAGAATATTTATATTTGGAAAGGATTACTTTCATTTAGAATTTCAATACTGTACACTGAGAAAAAAATTCTGAGAAAATTACCGCACTGTATGGTAATGACATTTCCGGTAAAGAAGAAAAAGAAAGGAAAAGAAAACATAATTCTAGTTAATAAAAACAAAATACGTGGTATCTAAATCATTCGTTTGGTAATATTTCCGTTCATACGGTAACGGCTTATAGGAAATTCTGATTTTCAAAATTATATTTCCTTACTAAATTTTTAATTTAATTTTAATTTAATTGAATTTTATGTTGTGTACATTGGCAAATGAACAATTGAGAAACGTTACAACGTTTTATCAAACAGCTATAACTGATGATCTAATAAAATATACATAAACATTACTTCTAAACAAAACCCTAGAATGCAATTCTATTTAACTAAGATTGTACAAACTGTTTCATTTATAACATTGAGTAGTATGGTTTAGAAATTTTAACCGCACAATCTTCTTAACGATTGTCTCATATTCTTGATTTACGATTACTGGGAGTTCCGGAAATGAATACTGTAGAAGTCTGGCAAGAGTTCAACTCAAAGATGAATACAGCATAACTACAATGATGGTTTAAGAGAGAGAACATTGAATAAAGAATTTTATTTCACCAGTTGAAATATGGATGATTCTCAGAGTATATAAATAACGAATAACAGAAAATGACATAAAAAGTAAAATTCATTCAAACACAAATAATTATATTTTTGATTAAATATTGCTAAGTTGAAAGGAATACCTCAGTTTAGAATTTCAATACTGTACACGGAGAAAAGCATTCTGAAAAAATTACCTTACTGTATGGTAATGACATTTCCGGTAAAGAAAAAAAAAGAAAAAAACATAATTTTGGCTAATAAAAACGAAATACATGGTATTTAAACCATTCGTTTGGTAGTTTTTCCGTTCATATGGTTCATACGGTTTATTGGAAATTTTGGTTTTCAAAATTATAGTTTTTATTACCACACATTTTGTAAAAAATGCAAAACATAAAAGGAAATTTAATCGAATCGAATAAATGATTTTTATGCCATGCTCTAAAGCGCCATTATAAATTTACTAAATTTTAACACATTTACCAATTTTTATCACACATTCTAAAACCTTATTTTATTACTAATTTTACCAAAATCATTACCAAAGCACCTCAGTAAAAAATATTGAGCTTTTGGTGTTCCCGTAGAGACAGAAATATGGTAAATTTTACCACACGCAGGTAATTTTGACCATCTTTATTTTTTTCAGTCTAGTTTACTTACATTTTTGAGAATTTTACAGCACCAGTAATGGCTAAAGTAGTATGTTGTTGTTGTTTCAAATGCCACTTGCCTATACCAGCAAGCCTGCTTGTTGAAACTAAGCTAAATTAAGGCAGAGGGTGCGTTTTTTTCAGTGGCGACATCTATAGCCAAGAATACCACTTTTATAGGGCAGACCCATTCATTCATTCACAGATCGTAATTTTCAATCTCCAATTCAGTACCTCCAGAGGTATGATTTGGAATGGGAACATGGAGGCCTCTGCAACCCGACAAGTTTAACGTGCACCGGTCATCATTTACTACACGGGGAAACTTCGGCACGTGGGAATCGAACTCACAACCTTTTGGACATGGGCACAGCGCCCTACCAACCAGGTTATCCCACCCTCAAAGTAGTGTTTTCAGCTTTTAAAATACGGACTAATACAAAAACTTTTTAACACAAAAATGTTTTGAAAGTAAATGTGTTTGATGAGTTGATAAAAGAGCATTAATAGAACAAAATTGAACTATATTTGCATTGACAATTTAAGCAAATTCTAAAAGAATTGCTTTCAAAAGAGTTGTTTGAAGAAAAAGTATTCCATCTTATAAACAAAAATTACAATATTACTATAAATTTCTTCATCAGCTCAAAACGTTTGACTTATTTCCCATTTTCAATATTCTTCTTAGACTTCATTTTTCATATTAAAGTAAATTTATCAAACATAAATAAAAAAGATTTTAAAAAAAGTTTTCTTTCTAGAATACGAAATAATTTTGCGCAAAATAACAGTTTCTCTCTAAAGATATTTATCAAAGTGTATTTAAAAGTAAAAAACAAAAAAACATTAAAAATAAAATACAAAGGAAATAAATATATCTCTATAACAAATTTCACTTAATTTCCTTTAAGTTTTTTGAAATAATTGCAAAAAAATTTAATTTTTCACATTATATGTACGTGCTAGTTTATCGTTTGCCTATTTTCCACTCTAATTTTTGATCACACAAAAATAAAGACATGCATCATAAAAAGTTACGAAGAAAAAGTACAAAAAAATTTAAAATTGTTGCCCTTGTTGCTTGTTTTACAATGCGTAAGCAAAATAATGGAATTTTTTTTTTGTATTAAAATTTCAGTTTAGAAATAAACAAATTATGTTTTGTCTTTTTAAAAAATATATATTTGAACTTTGTTATGACAATGATTTCTGTTTAAATATCCAATGACTGGTGATATAAGCTTCTGAGTTTAATGATTTTTCTCTTTTTAACTTCTACATTTCGTAATTTTGATTCCAATTCAGTAAACAATGGAACTACCAAATAAAACATCAAGACAAATTTGATCTAACTGAGAAATGTGGGAAATAAAGCATCAACATTTACAAAAATGTATACGAAATAATCAGATCTTTGGTGGATAACCTGAGAGCAATGGAAATCTTACCGAGTATCTCTTTATTACTTCAAGGAGGTGATAATGATTAGGAAAAGGGCTTATTAATTTCTTTACAAAAAGCTTTTTTTATCTGAGCTTTAAAACAGGCTCCAATATCACCATTATCAAAGATGGATATCCTTTCTTTTGATCTGGTTAATCTGTTTATGATTTTACAACGATGTATCTTCTTAAGATTTTTACAACGGAACAAAGAGTTAAAAGAACCACATCTCACGCTTCATGTATTTCTTTTCATTCCAATGCGCATGAAGGCCAATATGAAAAATACACTACATTTTTAACCTTTATTTATTTATTTATTTTGTTTAATTGTTTTATTTACTTATTTTAGCTATANATATATATAAAATAAGAGCTTTAGCTAAATTTTAAAACCATTACTTAGAACTGATAAAAAATTTTCTTTTTTAAGAAAGAAATTAATTCATATTTATATAAATTAATGATAGTTACTAATGCTAATTTTAATTTTAAACATATACAAATACATGAAAAATTTAAATGTTCCTCAAAAAGTAATTATAAAATATGCATAAATGATGCTTGATTTCAATTTAAACAATAAAACATTTTGTATTTTAGTGAAGTAGCTTTCAAAAGGCTATTTGGAAAAATTTCTATTAGTTTTTTGAATATGAAGGAATGGAAATTTTTATAATTAAAACCTCTCAGAAATTTTCATCAAAAAAAAAAAAAATTTCTCACAAAAATATTTAATAACTTATCTTTAAGAGCACAATATTAAATTCTTACTAGTTCAATGTTTTAAATTTCAATCGTTTGGAACTAGTCTAAAATTCTTTTCAAACTCAAATAGAGATACTTTATTTCAATCATATTGTCTAACAATTGCATGTGCATTTGATAGTCAATGTCAATAATTGAAAACACCAAAAATTTATGTTTATTATATAGAGTAAAGATTAAATATCCAGCTAAAAACTTTTTATTGAATTTTTTTATGACCAAAAATATTTTAATTCTAAATATTTCCACGACTTTCAGTTTCAAAATTAAAATTATAACACTTTATGTATTAGTGTAATAGTTATTTTTAATACATTTACTCCAAAATGGCTCTTTTTATGCAATTTGTGAAAGAAAAATTATCATTAACCTTTTTGAGTACAAAAAAAGAAAGAAAAAGAGAATATTTGATTCACGTTTTTATAAAATAAAGAATGGTAAAAAACAAACAGAAAGGAAAATAGTTTTTTTTTTTTCAAAAAGTACACATGCACCCATTACTGTCTGTTTCCTCCATAGATGACTAAGTATCATTAAGATATTCTTCTTAAATCTTGAAAGACTAAATAATGATAATATTTCAAGCATTAGAAAAACAACTAAAGATGTAGAAAGATTTCCTCATTGACAGTTATTTGTTATACACTGTTCATTCAGAGTGTGCGGAAATTCATTATATAGTGTTAACTATTATATATTTGAACTTCTGTGTGCAGTTATTCCTGAAAGTTTTTATATACGATGTAAGAGCTAAATAATATTATTTTGATAAATTTTTATCGTACGAATTCATTTCTCTAATAGATTTGATTGACCCTGATTATTTTGTATGGCCTGAATCATGTCTAATATGTTAGAAATTTTAAAAGATATGCAATAGTAAGTAAAAAGACTTTATTTTTGTTTTATATTAAGGCAATGTAAAATAGTATGTATAACATTTTGATAAAATTTATGATTCATCATAATTTATGCATATTTAGCTCATATTAATCTTGAATTCTAAAACTTTTCCTTTTGAGACTGTAAAACATTCTGGATCAAATTACGATAAAAAGTACTGACTCCCTGGGTGCATCATTCGTAAATCTATTTTACTATAAGTCCATTTTTATTGTAAAATTTTATACCATAATTTATACAGTAATATTTATTTAATTTCAGCAATTCAGTGGCTTCACAGTAAATATTACTTCACAAAAATTACGATTTATCAGATTTTTGCTTCGTAAAATTTTACTGTAAAAAGAACCAGCACCCTGAGTGCCAGTACAATTTTTCGTAATTTGACCCAGAGCTTTTTACAGTGTACATATTTTAATAGATTTCCTATGATTATTCAAATCGAATAACACAAATGTAATAAAATTCTAATGTTCTTTTAGATAGAATAATAAATAATTAGTTAAAAACATCTAAAAAAAATTATAAACTGGACAAGTATTTATTTTGCTTGATTGATCTAAATTGTCTAACATTTACTAATTACAACTTTTGTAATTAGATTAAAAGTTTATAATTATCTAGTGCAATTAATTAATTAAAAATTCATACAAAAAAGCATCAAGTATTCAATACTAAAAAGCTCAATACAGAAAGATTCGAAAATTATTTTTAACGTTGCTACTTTGTGTGGAAAAAATTGCATTTTAAATTCAAATTTTGAATCACTACGAAAAATTAAATCTATTCCATTTAATTTGTTATATAGGATAAATTTATTCACTTATTTAAGGAAAATAATTAAATTGAAAATTTTAGACAGAGTTAATATAAAGATAAAATATGAAGAATTCTCTTGTGAGACATTATCAATAAAAAAAAGTTTAAATAAGTGAAATATTTTATGCAATCTCTTTAAAGCACATAATAAGGGAAAAGCTTAAAATTAAGAATGTATAACATAAAGTTAAGTATGAAATTTGATTTTACGGAAATTCAGACAAACTAATTTCGAAATATTTTAATAATTTTTATTACAATATTATTTAATATACCTACTTTATGCATGCTGCTTATTAATTAAATATTTCTTTCGATATTTTTATGCATTCTAAAAAATAAGATGTTTTTTAGTTTCACGCAGGGTTTTTATTTCTTAAAACTTATTTATATTAAAATTAACTAAGTAAATTTAATATATATTCAAATCACTCATTAAATTCATTTACGATCAATTTTAATCAAATCGATCACAGTAAGAAATTATTTCTTTATGTGTTCCAAATATTTTTAGAAAATAAAATTGTGATGAATTATGAATTACAGTTATGGAAGTTTTAAAATTATTTACTTGGTAAAAATATATAAACTTTTTGGTTTCATGAACTCTATTTTACATAATAATTTATCCTTACATAATTGACGATGATCTATAAATTCATTTAACTTCTAAAAGCATTTGAAATAATTTTCATTAAGAAATTTTTTAAATTACGAAACAGTTTTTCGATCAAATAATCTTAATTACGCAAACATTATGTTATTAATTCTAATATTTCCCATACCTTAGATAAAAAAAAATGAGCTAAAATGTTTCATATTTTTCTTTGGCGAAATATGAAACATTTTAGCGAAAACTTTAATGAAATATGAAACAATGAACGTTTTTAGTTTGAGTGAGACTACAAAATGTAAACGAAAATATAATTGATTCTTATGTGTATCCAAAAAAAAGTAGTTCAAATAATTTTCATTCAATATTTTTTAATGCATAATGCAATATATTTTAAAATACTATCACTTGATGCATTCATCATTTCTTTAAATATTTTAAATACTTTGTTCTTACCATAATAAGATTCATGTTGATAATAATTTTTAAAATTTTCTTCTAAAAATGTTTTTTTAAATCTTTTAATTAAATTTATTACGCTTATAGTTGTAACATTTCAGTGGTTCAAATAGTTCTAATTCATTTTTAATGTAAAATAATTTGACAGAAATATTTATAGAACTTTAGAATAGAATTTGAATTAGAATTTAGATTTAGAATAGAATTTGAAAAATTTTGAAGGAGAAAAAAAATAATTTGTAAAGATTTTTTAGGTTCTATTCTTTTATTTTTTGTTTATATTTTTTAAAGACTCACTACAGGGTCACTATCTAATAGCTAATATTTTAAACACTTTGAAAAAAGGAAAATAAAACAAATAGAGGTTTAAAGATAAATGTTTTAAAATTATTAGTCTGTTGCTGTTTGCTATAGTAAGTAATATAAAGTGCATTTGCGAATACTTTTTTTCAAAACAAATCCATGTGCTTCTTATATTTTAGTTCACTTTCTAAAAAATATCAGTTTCCAATAGCGTTAATATAGTTTGAAAATTATTACTGCCACCATATTTTAATATTTTATGTTTTTTTTAATATATATGAAATTATGTTTACTATATATTTTTAAATTTCATTGAATTTATTATTCACTATCGAAATATTACCATTAAAAGAAGTAAGTTTATTTTGATAGGGTGATTTTGGTAGGCTGTATTTTAAATTTTAATTCAGATGTAACATTTATATGAGAAATCAAAGATTAGTCACACTAGTCAACTTCACTATAGAAAATTTTTTGGTGTATAGTTAATACCATTTTTAGTGTTGAGGTTAAATTAAAAATTTTTACAGTGCACGTAGTCACATTTTTTAATCTTTTTCACTGCTATTAAACTACACAGAGAAGAAAATTCTGGTAAAATCACCGTAATGTAATGACATTTCTCGTAAAAAAGCCTGGTTAATAAAACGGTAAAATAATATGCAATACAGTAAAATACACAGTGTTTAAATCATACATTTGGTGATTTTTTAGTTCATATGGTAGCGATTTAGAGGAAATTATGATTTTCAAAACTATAGTTCTCTTTACCACACACTTAGTAAAAAATACCAAAAAGTAAATTTAACCGAATAAATGGTTTTAATGCCAATCTCTAAAGTACCACGTTGAAATAACCGAAATTTAGAACCTTTATCGAGTTTTATCATATAATATAAAACCATATTTTATTGTTAATATCCCCAAAATCATAACCAAAGCTCATAGGTAAAAATTACCAAACATTTGCCATAGAGCCAAAAACACTGTAAATTTTGCCATATTTTGGTAGTTTTGACTATAATATTTTTCTTAGTGTATATTTCTCATAATGCTTTTCTTGCAACTGCTTGACAGAAATAAATTCAGTTTACACACTTTTCTAGATATTCCATAATATTAATTTGATTTGAAATCAACGTTAGAATATTTTTAAGAGTGTATCATTATTTATATTTACCGCTACTATATTTATGATGCTTTTAACGTTAATTTTAGGTACCATTGTTTTAATTATTCTCAATTAAAATTCAAATATTTTTAATTATTTTCAAACTATCTTATGAAGTAATTTAATAGAAGACTAAGCAAAGATCCTTCGAAAAAAAATTAGACTCTGTTTCTGAAATACTTTTTATTATATTGCTATTAATACTTTTATTACATCTGCTTTAAATATTTTCAATTAATTTAATTAATTTTAAAACTTTTATTTTTCAAACTATTTCAATTAATTTACTTACAAGTCTAAAAGTGAAGTTCGGGTTCATTGCGTATTTTAAAAGTTATTTATTATTGTTTCGTTTTAAATAGCTGCAAATTTATTCTTTGTCATAAACAAATTTATTATCAACTTACCGTAATATAAAATACTTTGCTTATTCTACATCAGTATCGAATCACTTCAATCACATTTAAGTATATTAACATTTCAAACAAAAAAGTAGCATTTTGTCCTGTCGTGATTTTATTTTTAGTATAACATTACTATTTCTAACTGTGCAATACCTATATAAAAACAAATTCTTCCATAAATCAGACTTGTTTTAATGTAAAATGTTTTAATTTATTCGAATTGTTTTCCTATTTTGTTTTAATCGGTTCTTTATGTTTCAAAAGCGCATTAATTATTTAAAACTTAAATTCTCAAAATCGTCATCTTATTTAATCGTATTCCCTTTTTCAATTATTTCCTTTCTAAGAGTAAATTAAGAAAAAACTTTAGTTAAAAAAGCTCACTGCGAGAACTTACTGAAGTACATCAGCTGTTTAAAATGCCCCTTCTCTTCCTTGCTACCCCTTTCTTGCAAAGCGATTTCCATCTCTACCCACTATCCTGATTTAAAATATCAGTTTTTCTTAACGAAAGAGCTACCTATCAACACCATGTGCAATAAGGCTTTTCGAAATATTTAATTCTGAGGTTCTTTCTATTCATATATTATACGATATCAAAAATACGAATGTCAAAAATTGAGTGACTTACTTTCTTTTTTATCGAAGAGATCGAGGGAAATGAGGTCACAAGAGAGCCAGGGGTATTCGGACGTTTTACAAATCAAGTCATCTTCCAGTTTTCTCAACACCTTATATGGTTAAAATTGGGGTTTTCTGTCGTTTGCAACACTTAAGGATGAGAACGCACTGTTTAAGGAATAAAGTCACTCACCGGTTTCAATCGTTAGATGTGTAATTAGAATGGATGTTCGCCAGATTCGGATAGCAATAATCATACTCCGAAAGGGCTACCCGTCATGATGCACAGTTTCGACACTTGATGGCGCTGGTATCGGAAGGGGCATATTTTCTTTCTCCTGTTTTTAGGATGGACTTAGTGTGTCCTGGAAGATCAGAAAGATGAAGGAATTAAATAAAGAGAAAAGCGGAACAGAATAAGAGCTCCAAGAGGAAAGATGAAAATAAGGAAGGAAAGAAAGAAAAATTAAAAAGGGGCTGAAAAATATGAAAGATGTGTTTGCAGTTATAAGATAGTTTAATCGAAAACATTTACCTATTTTTGCGCTAATGCAATATAATTTCTTTTAGCTGAGTCTTAAATGTGTTCGCATAATACTGAATTTTCAATGGTATTGAAGAAACTTGGAATGTTAATGCCCATAAAGTAATTCATTTTAGAAACTGTAATTTCCATTAATTGTATTTTTATAAAACCGAATTTCCGTAGCAACTACAGAAGCTTCTCATAAAACTAATTATGATTTTGTTCAAAAGTAATTTCTTAATATTTTGTGTAATTTTTATGGATAATTTTTTGTAAAACATTTATCGTTTTCAGCTCAATTATCTTCAAAAAGAAATTCACTTTCCAAGAATATTTTTTTTCCTCTAATAGGAAAGAGTTTTTAAGTTTCTATTCAAAAATAAATCTGTCATGCATGAAATTGTAATAAGTCAAACTGCATTTTAAACCCTTTTAATTTTCGTGAACCTTATATGTGGATTTTATACACATTTGCTTATGCAACATATTTTTATCGCATGCGAAACTGAGATTTTTTTTGTACTTATTACCAAAGTGCTATATAAAAATGTAATTCATTTACTTCAGTGGACATATTTCTTTTAATTCAAAAAAGTAGTATTTTTTTAAGGAAAGAAATCGAACTTAAACAAGATGTAGTTATGAAAAAAATATTCCTTAAAAAAATTTAAAGAAATCTTCAAAAAAATTTTTTAAAATTTTTTTAAATAATGTTATCTATTTTTGTACATAAAAATCTAATTCTTTTAAAAATTATAATCTTCCTACAGTTAATACGTTTTAATAATAGAATTGTCATAGAAATCCTTCAAAAAAATTTTCAAAACTAAATACTTTTACAATGAAAAAATTATTTAACACTTTTTTGTCATGAATACGCCATAGTTATTAAGTTTCAATATAAATGTATGTATATTTTGTTTGAACTTATACTAGCTATATAAAAACACGAGAAAAAGATTACAAGAAAATATTTCCCACACAGGGAAAATTTTGAATATTATCTTTGACAAAAATTATGGAATCACTAAATGCTAACAAGTGATAAAAAAATTATCAAATTTTCAAATTTTCTAGCAAAATCAAAACATTATGCATTTTTAAATATATAATGCTTCATTATATTTCCCTCTTCTGTGCATACAATGCGATACCTAATCATTGCTCGCGATATATTATCATTTTAACATATTCTTACTTCGCTTTGTATCCTGAATTATAGAAATTATTCATGATACGAAAAACAGAACTTTAAATTCATAAAACATCTAAAAGAATGATGATTTGACACTATTCAAATTATTTCACTTGTCACTAAGACAGAGCATGAAAAAATTTAAAATTGAAAGAAACCACTTATCAAAAATAACTAGAAATTAACAATTTATAATAATAAATTTTATTACAAATTTCATTATTTTAAAATGTTCTGAATAATATAGTATAAGTTTTGTGAAAGAATGTAATAACAAAGTTCTTAATCGTGTTCTTAGAAACTCAATTTTAATACTGTATGGTAATCTTCACAATGTGAGCCTTTATATCATAAATCTATGAAATGAATTTAGCAGAAAATTCTTTTTACATATTTCATAATCTTCATAATGCTAAACGTACCTCAATTTTCCTCGATTTTCATGAATGAGTATTTTTAGAGTACGATGTTAAAGTAAAAGATGATCAAATAAAAGAGAGAAGTAATAATGTTGCATTAATTTGTTTAAATACAAATTTAAGGAAATAAAAAAGGGGGAAATATGTTGTTTCGTTGAAATTTGTCGATTTTCAAGCTATATAATTTTGATAAAATTTTGGAGAAAGTTTTAATGAAGATTCTGTACAGCAAGTTGTTCTTCTTTCGAGTGACAAATATTTAAAAAAAATATTTTATGAAATTGAATACAAAGCAAAGATGCGGGAAAATTTTTGACGTGCCTTTTTAACAGTTTCAAACTGCCGTTGCAATAGTTTCAGTGCCAATAGTTTCAAAAATAACTTAAAAAATATTTTATTTTATTTTTGAGTTAGGTTCTTGTTCAATATATCATATAAATGAAGAAAGTAAGTAAGAAAGTAATTTTCGCATAAATCTATTTACAAATAGAGAAAATACCTTTGGCATGATTTTTCCCCTTAAAACAGTAATTGCTCTAACAATAAGCCCCTGATAAGAAGTAGTTTTCCTCTAAATTCTTTACTAAATAGTAAGTTGCTACTTCTCAAATTACACTTAAAATCTTCCAAGATAGCGTTATTAAATTCACTCATAATATTATCGCAAATATTGGAGACTTAATGAAAAATGAGATCTACAAAGAGTAAAGTAGAGCACTCTAATTTACATTTTTGTAAGATGATATAACAATCAGAAAATAAATAAGTTTTGCTTAACAATTATTTTGTTTATGTATAACTAAGTAGATTTAAAATTCACGAAAGCACTAATGTTGATTTATAAATTAGGGACAAAGGCGAAAATAGGAATCGCGGGGAGGAAAGGTAGTGTAATTAATTAACCAAATAAAATTTTCCTGTATGATTGATATATTGATTTTATTGTTACTTCGCACTTGAATTAGACTAATGGGCTATCAGAAATGATGAGCTTCTTCTGAGTGATATCGGAATTTTAATATCGCGGTTTATTACCATAAAGATTGATACTTCACGATATATTGCAATATTTTTAAAATTTCACCAATCTGCATTATTTTTTCAATGATACATATTTTCATCATTCTAAAAAATTTATCAATACTCACGATAATATTTTCTTCTATAATTATCTTTACTGTAATACTTTTTATCGTAATACTCTTTATCGCAATTTTAATAATTTTGGTACTCTATTTATCGCGATACTATCGCATTGTTCATTCTATATTTATTGTGAGACATATATTCACGATAAATCAGGAGTATTTTTAAAATATCTTTATCATGATGCTAAAGAAATATCGATATTTTACAACAATATATTTCCCAGCTCTAATCGTTATTATTAACCTGAATATTACAGTTTAATAATAGACTTATAGTTTAACCAATATTTTTCAATGATCAATATTTTTGTAACTCAAATGACATTTATGAAAACTCACGATAATATCCTCTTCGGTAATTATTTTAATCGTTAATACTTATGATTTCATCATATTTGGTGTTTATCAATGTCGGCATTTACCACGATATTATCGCATTTACTAATTAATGTACATTCTATATCTATCGTAAGACATGCTATTCACGATACATCTTGCGAATACTGTTTTAAAACATCTTTATCATGATGCTTACGAAATATCGGTATTTCACGAAGTGTCGATATATTGCTCAGCTCAAATCATTACTATTAATGTGAAACCAATGTATGAGTGTTAAAAACTCATAGTATTTCTCTCACTCATAAAGTTATTCTAAAGATTTGAGTCAATACTAAGATAATGAATAAAAAGAGAAGCATTCATTATAATACGAAACAGCAAGAATTTTTACACTTGAATTTAATTTTAAACACAAAAACGTATGAATGTACCAATATATTCTGCAAAGAGATCTGATTTTAATTGATTAAAAAATGAGTGCTTTAACGAAAACAATTGATAAAATTTCTATTTGAGAAGTTTCATCTAAGGCGAGCAGAAAGAACATAAGTTGTTGTTTTTTTGGGGGGGGGGGGATATGCAGTGATTTGAAGTATACATTTGATAGTCGCATGCAGCTGGTTTATTCTGGATGTTTATTAGAAAAGAATTGTTAACTTCAACAAAATTAAAAAGGTGATTAAATAAAAAAATAAGTAAAACAAAAGCTGCATTTCAAGATTTTTGAATTTGGTCTTAACAAATTTTAAATTCATTACCTAAAGTATATATTTTGCTTCATAAACTATTCCAAGAATAAATTCAGAAAAAGAAAGAAATACACATTCTCAAAATTGAAACATAAATGCATTAAAAATAGCATAAAAAAATTCTAACAATGCATAAGATTTTAAAATTTTAAAGAAATTCAATTTTGAAATACTTACATTGAAGGATATTTTTTGAAAAGTCCTATTGACATTTTATATGATAAGGCACACGAATTTTTAATGCACACTGACATATAATTTAATAAGCTATTAAAATGATGATATAACCGAAGATATGTTTCGCTTCATGAAACACTTTATTTCAGGAAAAATTAAGAGACAGGAAAAGAATTACTTATTTTCAAAATTGAATATGAAAACATAATAAATACTAGTATAAAATACATTGCTCAAAATGCATTAAATGTTAAAAATTTGAGAAAAGACCCCATGTTGAAATGAGGCATATTTTTTTGAAAAATAGCAAATATTTCAAAACTTAATATTTTTCATTAAAAAAAATTTTCAGATAAGAAATATGGAGAGAATTTTTCTAAAAAATTTTTTTAGGTAACGATATTGGATATATAAAACCAAATGAATTATGATTAACACAGCAACTGAAACCTAACACAAAGTATAATTAAAATTTTAAATATGCAATGAGTCATACCACGACCTATTTTGTTTTGTTTAATGGTTGTCTTCAGCATAACTTTAACTTAGCAAAGACTAGCCGCTTGAAATATTTTAATACAAAGGAAATTTTTTAAGCCATAAGTAAAAATTTATTTTCTTAAGTGCTAGTTGAAAATTTAATTGATATCACTTCTAAAGAATGAATAATTATTTTACAGAATCATATATTTATTTCTTAAAATAAATATTCATTTTTTACGCATCATAAAATTTAATTATACTTAAAGTTTCAGATAAAACTTTCTTCTCAAACAAGTTTTCTAGAAAAACCTTTTTAATGTTGTTTGAAGAATATTTTATTGATATAAATCAATTCAACTGTACCAAAATAAAAATATCTTCAACTTTTTTTTCTCTAACAGAGGGAAACATTTGTAAGCCTTGAAGCGGTAAAAATATTATAATGGGAATCGTGATTAGACCTTTAAAAACTTTTAATTTTTTATACAATTTCTTGCGTTGTAGGAAATTTGTATTTAGTGTTCGTTTCGAGCGAAAGAAAATTCAGAAAAAGAATGCAGAACAGTCTACGAAATCAAAAAGAATTACCTCAATAAGTTTTGATTTAATTATTAGATTTTCGTGAACTAAGATGCAATCTCCAGGATTCGAGGGACTAACCTTAAATATTCTAAAATATTAGAGCAGGCGATATTTTAAACTACAAATCAAGTACGCTAAAACAAATAAAAAACAATACGCTGCAAATTCAATATGCTACAAACAAAAGCGTACTATCTTCGAAAGAAATACCTTTTTTTTCTCGATGGATTAGGATTTTTAACCCTCCAAAATATGCACTGCATAAACTGTTATGTAATAGCCCTCCAAATATGATGTTGAACACCTTAAAAGAGTTGTGAGGAGAAAAATCTTTATCTCAGATTAACACCAAATCAAGCTTTCATATACAATTTAGAGAGTGTAGTTTAAATCAAAACACTTAATGAATAATAAAATAAGCTTACAACAAATAGTAGTTCATCCGCTACAAGCGAGAATTATTTTCACTTCCAAACACACCGATGTTGGCGAGCCTTGAATAGTGTCGTTAGATTGTTTACATATGAAAACAAGTTGGCGTGATTTAAAAGACGTCTTCGACTCTTCTATGCATCAAGCAAAACAAAAGGTAACCATTAAAAAATGTAGGTATATTTTTAGTTGTGTAATAAGGATAATTATATTTTAATTTTTAAATCTCTGTGCACGGTATTAGGTGATTTTATCATGCATAATTTCTATCTGCTTCTGTTAAGCGGTTAAGCCTATTTTGAATTCATCTTTATATTCTCTCTGTGCAACGAGTATGTTTGATTGACGAACTAATTTCATTTTAAGAATTAATGTATGCATCCTAAGTGAATAATTCTTACTTTTTATTGTATCGCAAAAATAAATTAACCGACTCTTATGTGTATCACGTCTCACTGTAACTATAGGTTTTAGCTTTACAGAATAACAAAAATGGTGGCGGCTACTTTACACCAAGTAGTGTAAAAGAATATTCTTGTTGTAAAGGAACACATAATGGGCCACCAATTTGGTGTGCTTGTAGATCAAAATAATTGCCACTATTTTTGGTGTTAAGATACATGAAAATTTTCTACAGCGTGAGTGTAACCAAAATCTGGAAATATGGTCCCAATAGTTTTGACAGGAGAGTGGTCAAAAGTTAGGAAACTTGTAATGGCAATTTTACTTTTTATTCCCGCTAAGAGGTGTCAAAAAATCACATTTTTAAATTTTCATATCTCAAAAGTAAGTAAAAAAATCACAAAAAGAGAGTGGAGGTAAACTAAATATAGTTTTAAGTAGAGAACTGAAAAAATTCCATAAAATTGGCAAAATAGCAATAGTTTGAGAGAATTAGTGTGAGCATATTACAAAAAAAAGGCTTTTTTAAAAAAAAAAAAAAAAAAAAAAAAAAAGCCATAAAATTTATTCTAATGCACATGAGATGTGTGTTGTCAGTAAACAAACAAACAAAAAATGAATATATAAAAAAAATTCCATAACAGTGGAAAAGTAAATAAAAAAGGGACTACATACACTGTAAAACATTTTAGTTTACACTAAAAAAATAGATAAACGTTTTACTGAAAAACTCGTGAAAGCGAAGACCACCAGAGAGTTGCATTCCGATTTCACGAAGATTTCCGTTCAAATAATAACGAATTGAAGTAAGCTTGAAGTGATTTCACCACATCCGTGGATCAACCTGACGCAAATAGCGGATGACAGGCATATTTCAACAAACGACACATCAATCTAAGTAGGTTAACGTGAAAGTTAAATACAATCTCTATACTTTGCAAGGTAAGTGTAAGCTTTTGATTATTGCTTAGATCAGATCATGTAATATTTCTGCCTTGTATGTACGATATTTAAATACAAAATACTTGATTGAGCACATGTCTATGGAATGTTTGCTTCGCTTGTTCCATTTGTTAGTTAATTCGCTTTTATTTACTTCCCGAAAATGCATATATTAAAGTGAGTTGCTTTAAAAATGTCTGCAGCGTTGTCATCAAAATTTTAACGATGAATATTGCAAAGTGTAAAATAGTTCGTCTGTTGTCAATAACAATGCCATTTTTAACAATTCAAGTCATTACTGTGTTTTTAATTAAATTAAAATTTCCATTTTCGTAAATCGGCATTTTATATAGCTATATCAGCGCAAAAGCTCATAAAATAGCGAAAATTTTGTGTTTTTATGGATATTTTAGTAATTTTTATTTTAACTTTTAGTTCAGAACACTGATTAAAGATAAATTAGTATTTATTGTGAAAAACATTATGCTTTTTCTTTTCTTATATTTTGGTATGTAGTGCTTTGGTATGTAGTACAAGCATTAGAATGCATTTATTTTATATCAAAATTTTCAATAAATTTAAATATTTAATTATATTTCACTGAAAAGTAAATTATTTATTATTCATCATTATATATATAATTCTAATCATATAGAATTATTATCGATCTAATCTTAGTTGAAGCTACGAACTGGAAAGATTTTAAAAATTGGAGCAAGCACCAAAATGACGGAGCTCTGTTGTCACCAAAACGAAAACGAGGCTTTTATCTCTGCAGAAAAGTATTGAAAAACAGCAAGCATTCTGATAATGAGAATAATTTTTAATTGCTTGTAAAAGTAGTAATAGTAAATGATAACAAGCATTATTGTTATTAAAATACTTTATTAACAATGCAAATTATTAACATTACACTTAATTTGAACGGAACACAACTGAAAGAAAAATGACCAATAGTAGAAAAAGTGAACCTTATTGCCTTAAATGTTGCCAAATATGCTCCTCACCGTCAACCAAAGTGCTCCTGCTGGCTAAAACGAGTTTTAGAACGTAGGGGAGAGTCGGGTAGCACCGCCCAGCGGGTACCCCCGCCCACAGTCAATTTCATGTGTATAGAATATTTTTTCAAATCAATGGGCCATCGGACATTAATTGTTATATTAAAAAAAGATTATTTTCAAAGTTTCAAGTATTTATGCAGCTGGTAACATGGTAAACAATAGTTTTGAAAATATGTTGAATACAGTAGTCATGAAATTAAGAAAAATTGGTTGAATGTTTCGATTAAACTTCATTTTAATACTAAAAAAATAATTTTTTCTATACATACAGCATTAAAGTATGTAGTCTTAAGTTTAATTTGCACAAAGAAAGAAGTTTGTATGTAAAAAATTGTTCGAGTAATTACAAATTTACAAAAAAATTGGATTTCGGGTAGCCCCGCTCACATGAATGTCGGGTATCACCGCCCAATTTTATTTCGTCGATAAATGTACGGTTGCAAAGATTATTATTTTATTGCTTCAAATTTGAATGTTATATGCATTTTTAACAACAAATATATGTTTTAATATTATATGAAACATAAATTTATATATTTAAAAATGAAAAATTAAATATTTTTAAAATGTAATTGATATATCCAAATTAAATTTAATATCAAGAAATCATAAATATTATGATAAGCTATTTGCTTACTTATTTATTTTCACTTATTTGTGAACGAATCAATCTACAGAAGCATTTGAATGCAATCAAAATACAAAGTGAATTTGTAATTTTATAAGAAGTATTTTATATTAAGTTTATAAGAAGAGATCAACCAAATAAGTTTATATTGAAAAACAACTATTGTTATTAATTATTGTTACTTAAATTAAATTATTTTCGTTAAATATTTAATATAAATATATATTAATATTATAATATATTAATATACATTAATAATGATAAAAAGTATGACATTTGTTGTTATTAAATGATAGAATTCACTAAAAGTATATAAATATGTAATAAATAAAATAATTTTGTGATAAAAATGATAAATGAGGTTTATCTATTGTCGATACATTGGTCATTCTCATTTACACCTGAAAAAATAGCCAAAAAACCCAATTTTTGTAACTGGGCGGGGCTACCCGACACATCTTGAAAGGAGCTAAAAAACATGTTTTTTTAAATTTCTATTTTTTTAAGTTAAACTATTCTTTTTTTGGTTTATTCTTTTTGCATTATTTAACTAGATGATAAAACAATAGAAACATACAAAAATATTGATTATTACTCAATATTATACAGAAATATAAGCAAAACTCCTTAGGTGGGCGGTGCTACCCGACTCTCCCCTATTTGTCAACTTTTTCATTTTTTTATTTACTGTGAAAATATCTTTTCGACAAGACATGATATCCCTGTGAAAGTTATGATTAGAGTTGAACAAAACAAATCACCCATAACCCCAATTAATTTGAATCAATAATATCAGTTCAGTTTGGTGAATCATTATTAATTCGAATCACTTACTGATTCGAATCAGCGAGTGCTTTGATAATTAAATTGATAAAAATGATACAAATATTATTTTTCTATCATAAAAGTGACTTAAAATTTTTTTTAAATTTTGACATAAGTAAGGCTCAAAAAAGCTTGAGAATTATACATTAATCAAGTTTAGACCCTGCTCGTGGTGTTCACCAATTGCTTTTGTAATTCCTTTCGAATGGCTTTACGAACCGGCTCGCTCATTTATTGCTAACATATTTTAGTCTAAAATTAAATTCATTTGCTTCAAAAATATGCAAAATTGAAAAAAAAAATATATCTTAAGGAAAACAATAAATATGTTCGTTATTGAGAATTCGAAAAATCATCAATTGCTGCGCATTGTTGGGAATCTTGGGCATAAATTTAATTTCAGCAATGCTAAAATTGTTTCCACCCCAGCCACATCAGCTCATCTTGATGCCATTGAATCTTGTTTTATTCATACCAATGCTGATTTCCTTGTTAGCGACTTTAGTTCCTCTCCACCTCTCCATAACGCGGGGAAATGCTTTTTACCCTGATTTACTCCTCTTAGCCACTGTGGTTTTTCTTGTTCTGTTTTCCATCTTTTCCTTTCTCGACTACTGGGGTTTTTATAATTTCGTTTCTCATTTGGAGTTTTTTATTTTTTGTTAGCAACTTTACGTTTTATATTTCAAATCTTTTTTGTTTCTTCTGATTCACGTCTGTCAAATCTTGAAAATGGGTGCCTGTTTTTAAGGGTTAGGAACATGTCGACTGTTTTTTCTTTTTTTATATTTTTGAAGCGAATGAAGAGTTTAATCAAGTAACATTTTAGTCTAACTTTGTATGAATAATGGCACACTTTTTAAAACAAAGTTGTAAAAATATTAAACATGTACTTCCTGTGAAACTTTTGACTCATATATATTTTAGTTGACCAAAAAAAATCTATTACCTTAGTACCAGTATAAGTATATTATTTTTCTATGGCCACAATTAATTAAGCATTCATAACATCAATAATAGCTTAGACTTAGGGATTAGAGTTATCACCTCCCAATGAAATGACCCTTTCATTGGTTTCATGAAATGACCATTTTCATTGGCTTCTTTCCCATGTAACGCAAATGCCCTGGATCAAAATGCCACAATCATGCAGTTAGTCACAAAATTGAGGAGCCATAGTCTCCATGATCATTACTGATTCGGATCAAATGATTCTGTTCATTGATTCAAATCAAGTGATTCTGATCAGTGATTCGAAACAAGCAATTTAGATCAGAGATTCGATTCATTTTATTCCAATCCCTATTCTAATCAAGTGATTCAAATAACTGATTGAAATCAAGTGATTCAAATCACTATTCGAATTCTGCATTACTCTTCTTCTAGTAAAAGGTCTGATGTAAATACTGCAATCAACAAATCTGCAAAAACAGAGAAAATGATCGTCGGATACCATGTGACAATGAAGAAACCAAGTATCAGCTCCTGGTGAGCGAACATTCTGCAGATATGCATTACAGCAGTTAAGACTATAAGTAAATGGAAATCTATGTAAAGTAACCTGAATTTAAAGCTGCTTAACTGAAATTTGTCAAATCTTTTGTTAATTGAATATAAATTTGCAGAATTTTTGAATTATAATAGTATATTGTAATGCATTTTAGAAGGTAAAGTTTTTATTTATTTGCAAATGCAACTTTTATCGCTAGGTGGAAAAGATAAAACAATCAGGGAAAACTAACTTGAACTATTATTCAAAAAATAAATTAAATTTTGTTACTTAATTTTTTATTATATTATTAGATCGATCTGATGGTTGTAATTGGTTTTCTGATTTTACTGTAAATGATTTGTCACTGCTGTAAAAGGTTCTTGAAATGAAATACTATACTATTAGCTAAAATTATCTGTTTTGTTTTTCTTTTGAATGCTTTATGCTATTGTGAAATCTATATTAATGCAAAACTTAGTTTTAGATTAAAAAGCTGCAGAAGTGTGTTTCAAATATTTAACTATGGTAGACAGTGATAGAATATACTTTTAGGACGTTTATGAGGAATAAAAAATTACAGAGCTGTAGAAGAAGTGGTGAACTACTGTTATTTGCATATTAAAATTCCTCTAAAAGAAGTAGATTTAAGAACAATATGTTTTTCTTCGATTAATTTCTTAGAATTAAAAGTACAATGTGGAAAAAATATAACCTTACTGTTACTGTCTTTTTTTCTTCTTAATAAGAGCATGTTCCATTACAATTTTTTAGTTAAGTCTACAATTAAATAAACAATTAATATAGGCAATTTATATGCATCACATAATGAGTATTACTATAAAAATGTAATCAATTATGTATTAATAACGAAGAAAAGGAAAGGGTGATTGTCAAGATTATGTCAAAAGCTCCGAAATATTTATTTTCTTGAATTAAGCAAGTATTTATTTGTAAGATGTTCTTTGGATCTTCAAAAGTAAAAAAAAGCTATTTCAGTTGAGCTAACAGAATAATAATTACAAAATTGTAATTACATCACCGTTTCCGCTTTTTAATATTTCAACATACAAAAATTCCAATACCTGTTAGGTCGATGAAGTTCATAAAAATTGAAACAAACTTATAATACATAATATTTTTAATTAATTTAATGAAAAATGTTTTTATTAATATATTCAATTTATTAAATATCGAAAAATTCGTGAAATGTAACACTTAAAATTGTTTCTCAACGTTAAACTACAGGATTACGTGCAGAAGAAAATAGGACATATACATTTGAAAACGTGATTCAACGTTTAACTAAACGAATTCAACTTCCAATCGATATAAAAAACTTGGTGCGAAGTTGTATCTTGGTTGTGGTGCTCCCAAAGTCACTATAACGTTAAACGTTGAACTAAATCATTGGTTTTCTTTTAAAACCAACATTTCTTTTAAAAAGGGTTTATATTATAATTTGAAACATTGTTCAATCTTTCACCTAAAATTTTGTTAACAGAACTTGAACAGCCTTTAACTTTGTTCGGCGTCTCATTGAAAAATGAGTATAAAGAAAAACCTTGGATTTAGTTCAACGTTTAATTACAAAAGTAGTACCTCTTACAGCACCACGTCATTGGGTAGAACTTCGTACCAGATTTCTTATTGTATTGGTTATGATTTGTCACCAATTATTTGCTGAAATGATGAACTTTATTTTTAACAGAGTACCTCAACACCAAAAATTGTAGCAACCATACACCAAAATTTTTTACTGTGTACTATAACCTGATTTTGATTAATAAAAATCAGTTGCATCATCTTTTTCTATTTTGATATCTAAAATTCTTCTAGTCAAGTTTAAATATAAATTATCCGTTCGTCATCCATTCCCTAACTATTTGATTCATTAGAAACAAACAATTTCCAGCGTATTTGACGTCAAATTCTTTTTAGTACAATAACAAACATTTTGGAGGAAAAGATCGTTTTCTTTTCTGAAATATAAACATTTAGTGAAGCTTATATTTTTTTTCTTTTTTTACAAAATGGAGATTGTTTAAATTAAGATTTCCTAGAGAAATAGTTAACCAATTTGTATGAAAGAGCTATCTCGTATTTTTATATAAAATAATGTAGTTTTATTTTAAATAATGCATTAAATTAGAATAAAAACATTTAGTTCATTCTGGTATTCATTGCCAGATTTTAAATGTACTCCGTTAAGAAAAAAATAAAACCAAAAAACTAGATTCGCAGTTCTCGCTTTTCTTTCAATTTTTTGTTTCTTGTTAGATAGATTCTCAAATAAATATGTATCAAGATTTAGAGAATGTAAGCAGAAAATAGCTTTTTAAGAGGATTTGGCATCCTTTTTTAAGAGGATTCGTTGCGCATCATTTTTGACTAGCTTTGAGCACTAGTAGTCATTTATAGAGCAGAAAATCTCTACTGAATTCAACTAAAAATAAATTGAAAAGAATAGAGTTTGAGTCTGATATACAGCAATAAATATTTCACTAAAGATTAGTTAATAAAAAAAAATAATAAATGATTTTAAAGTAACATTATAAATCTAATGTCTTTTCACTGGATTATGCTTATATTACAATTTGAAAAACATTTGAACTTAAGTAGATTTTGTTATTGCATCGGAGATAGGAACTCCTTTCTATTTTGCAATGTATAATTGCTTCGTAGATTTGATATAAAGTGTACCCCATCATAAATACACTTAATATATATTGTTTGAATGTTAGTCAAATTAAAGTTTAAAAAAAGCTTGCAAAATAGGAGGAAACATTTAAAAAAAAATATTATCGAAATCAAACTATTGAGGGGAAAAGTGAGTTCTAATACAGAAAAACCAGTTCGCTTTCCTGATTAAATTTAAAATTGTTTTCAATGACCACTTTTTAATGCCTTTCTTACTCCAACAAACAAAAAGGTTTCTAAGTTTTCAGTCTCAGCATCCACAGTAGTGATTTCTTGTGATTCATGATTTGTTTGATTTTATAGATTAATTTTTCCTTGCTTAAGTATTATTTGAGCCCCCTTGTGTGAATACTTTTTATACTTCATTCTTCATATAGTTTTAAAAACATATTAAAGAAAGTCATTATATAACATCCTGAATGTAATAAAATATCCGAAGAAAAAAACAAATCGTGTATTTTTATTTTAAATGTGCTGATGTAGAAAAAAAATTCAAATATAATGCAGTTTAAAAATTTATATCTTTTTAAAAATTCAAATCACATAGAATATCTATTAGACTAATTGAAAATGTGTCAATTATAATTTTAAATAAAAAAAATTTTCATTTTAAAACTGAAAGGGAATCAATACAGAATTTTAAAGTTTTTCCACATGAAATTGCTGTGTAACATTTTTTCGATCCCTTATCGAAGCTTTTTTGCTTCTACATAAAATTTATGCTTCCAAATTTTTCATTTTCTAAACGAAGATTCCCTTTAATTGCCAAAACACATTTTTTCAATAATTTATTATCCTAAATATTAAATTTTATAAATTCTACAAGAAAATTACTTCAAACCTGCTCGAGATCTTTTTTAATTCAATTGAAATAGTTAATAGTTCAATTGAATTCACATTTCAAATTGTTTCCCCTTAAAACTTCAGGCAATTTAATACAAAATTTTAGGGTTTTTTTTATGAAATTGCTGTATCGATTTCCATTACCTTATCGAAAACTCTTAGATCCTACATTAAATTCTCGTTTTTAAATTTTTCATTTCCTTAACGAAGATTATCTGACTCCATGACGTATATTTCCATTAAGGACTGAAACATTTATTTTAGTAATTTATTTATACTAATTCATAAATATTGGGACATCACTTGGAAAGTTTCATAAAAATCTCTTTTCAACACCATCTCTCTCCAGCAATCAAACATATTTTTAATTTTTTAGTCCGATCTTCCAAAATACTGATCCGCTTGATTTCAATAAAGTTTTTTTCGTCACTTAAAATATTATTTGAGACCCTTTATGTAGGCCTTTTCTTAACTTCAGTCTTGCCACAGTTTAACAGAAAACATATTAAGGGCAATCATTACTTAACACATTCTATACAAGGAAATAATCAGAAAATACAATTTATATATGTTTCTTTTGAATCTAGAATTGAAAAAAGGGTGTTTTTGTAAAATAAAAAATTTAATATATTACAGTTTTAAGATGTATTTCTAACAGAAGAATTGAACTTATTGAAGATGCGTTAATTATTACTTTGCTAATTTAAATTTTAATTATTTCACAATAAAACATCAATCAACTCAATACAATATTTAAAAAAAAAAATTTCTGTGGAATTACTGTATGAAATTTTCCCTTTTCCTTATGAAAGGAAATAGGAAAATTTTCCATTTCATTTCTTTTGAATCTACATAAATCTAGTTCCATTACCTTTTGTTAAAAACAAATCAATCAAACAATAATTTCTGAAAATTTAATGTATATCAAGTCACTATACATTTCAACAAAGGTTAGTCAAATTAATACAAATTCAGTTACATAATTATGATTTACATTTTAAGAACAAATTCCTCATTTTAAACATCAGAAATAATCAATGCAAATTTTTCAATGCGTTACTTATAAAACTTTATTTATTTATTTATTTATTTATTTATTTATTTATTTATTTATTTATGAGACGAAAGAAATCAAGAATGAAATGAATAATGGAAAGTAAATTTAGTACTGCTCAATCATTAAATTATCAGGGCTCCNATTTATTTATTTATTTATTTATTTATTTATTTATAGTTTAATTTCATAAGAATATATATGATATTTTTTTATCATTTCATGTAAAAAAAAATTATAAATAGATTATAAACGAAGTAAAATTACAAAACTAAGAACCACCATCGATAAATAAAAATATTTTTTAATTAATCTATCAAAAACTTTGAAAACTCAAAATGAACGTAATAAAGTTTTTAAATCGTTTAAATCCATTTCATCTTTATTGAAAATGAATGAATATTCAATTTTCGCCAAGTAAGGTTTCAAAGATAATTTAAACTTTAGAAAAGTTTTATTACAAATTACTAATATTTGCTATTTCACATTTTTAGAGATGTGATATCAATAATCACAAAATTGCCTTTATCCCAAATTATAATTTTTTTTTACTTGCAATGATTTCAAAGTGTCATATTTATTACACTCATTCATGATTATTATATACAGTCAAACCCCGCTATACTGAACACGGTTTATAGTGAACTCCCGGATATAGTGAACGAAATGCTCGGTCCCGTGCCTTGCTATACACGTATAATGTTATTTTTTGTGGATATAGTGAACCAAAAGAGTGAGAAATTTGGATATAATGAACTTTTTTCTGTCTTCAACTGATTTTTTTTATTCATTTTTTGTAATAATTTTTAAATTTTTACTTTAAAATAAATACATATATCTATTTTTAAAACCATCCATAGAGGGGAATTTAGCGATAAGCTTCTTTTATCTAACTTTCCCATCCCTAAACAAACCAAGCAGATATTTCCAACCCAGGCAGATAATGCACCTGTAAGGTGTCAGTGGGATCAATATGCATTTTCTGTCAGAGGGAATGAGTAAATTATTCATTATTGGTCAAAGGATTGGACACTAATATGTGTTGATAAGGTCCTCGTTTCAACTCCTTCTTGCTCTCAGTTCGGTTAAAAAAAGCCTGCAAACAAGTGTCTCAAATTTCACTATGGCGAGCAGTGAACGTAAAACGTTTTCCACTGATGATAAAATGGGCATAATCAGAAAAATTGCAAATGAATGCAATCAAACTGATATTTGTAGGGAATATAAACTATACAAATCTGCAGTTTGTATCATATGGAAATATGGGCAATTAATTATTTCTGCTCATGAAAAAAATTTAGATGGCAGAAAAAAGTTGAGAAAAGCAGATCACAAGGATGTTGAAGAAGCATTACTAAAGTGGTTCACCAATCGAAGAAGCCGCAATCTTCCATTATCTGGACAAATGTCGATGAATTTGCAAAGTGATTTTATGTGACTACTTTTATGTGCTCAAATGGCAGGTTGGACAGGTTAAAAAAGCGGAATAACAGAAATTCAGGAAAAATTATCTGAGAATCGGGAAGTGTTTCCATATCTGATGTTGAGGATTGCTCATCATCTAAAGCAGTGTTCCTTAACCTTTTTGATATAATGGACCCCTTTTAAAAATTTTTAAGAAGTCCCGGACCACCCCCTGTGAAAAAAATAATTGCAAAAAACGTCAATTATTAGAAAAAATTTAATTTTATTATTTTAATAGTATACAAAATTTTTAATGTGAAGGCTGCTGCTGCTCTTCCTTACTTAACAAATTGAATTGGGGGATGGTTTTCAACAAAGCAAACGGGCATATCATGTTCAACATTCAATCGATTTCGATGTTATATTTTTATTGTCACAACTGTGGAAAATCCTGCTTCGCAAAGATACACTGTAGCAAACGGAATTATAGCTGCCATAACTCGCTTAACAAGCAATGGGTAGGCTTCCAAACGTTTTAAAAATTAGGAGTAGTCAGCGGACCCCCAAAATATAACTCATGGACCCCGTAGGGGTTCATGAACCACAGGTTAAGAAACTCTGATCTAAAGATTACTAATTTTTTTTTTTTTTTTTTTTTTTTTTTTTTTTTTTTTTNAAAATAACGCATTTTTTGCTGCTACATAATATTTTTCAGTCATTTATTTGAATAATGCCCAATAAAAAGGAGGAGTTTGGGAAACATTAGTTAATTTGCCTGCGTAATGGATATAGTGAACTTCCTGTTATAGTGAACCAAAACTTCGGTCCCTTGAAGGTTCACTATAGCGGGGATTGACTATATTACAAAATGCTTGCTTTTTCTACTGACATAAATAATCACCTTGGATTATCATGATGATTATGAATGATGATTATGGTTATCTTGGGTAATAATCATAATCATCATTCATTCTCCTGGAACCGAATCATCTTCTGTAACAACAATTAATTATAATTCATTCCGCTTGATCAGTAGAACCTGTCAAACATAACCAGATGCTAATGATACTTTCAATTTCCATTTTAATTTCATCATACGCTCTATTAATTTGACTTCTAAAATGCTCGTTTTTCTAATCTGTGTGAATTAATTTAAGATGGTCTTTAAATATTAGTTAAAATACATGCTTCTGGCATTTTTTTCACTTTATTTGAATTTTTTGAAACAAATATAAAAGAAATATTCTAGTTATCTATCTAACATATTTCGCATCTCTAACGTATTCGCAAACCGCATACTCTTTCTCGAAGAAAAAAAGGAATCATAACGAAATCAATGTTATTGTAAACCTTTTTTATCTAAATTTTCTTACTTTATAGTCTGAGTCTGAAACAGTATTAAATAAAAGTGCTTTAGTATACAATTTTATTTTTTTTCAAGATTAAATAAACTAATTTGATTTTGAGAGATGGGGCTGAAAAACTCATCTTCCCACGGTTGCGACAGGTAAATTATACCATTATTAGCATTACTAACAATAATAACTATAGATTTCCAGAATTTTAATTTTTTAAATTTAAATTTCTTACTTGTTTAAATTTAAATTTCTTACTTGATTTCCTGCTTGATGATGAGCATTTCAATTAACATCGTAATGTGATTTACTAACTTACCTTTAATTTATACCTTTAATTTCGAAAATGAGCTTTTGCAGATGAACTGAAGATGAAAAATGCATCCTACTTTTCTTAAATTCCAAATTAATTTGGAATTTCGCAAAGTTGTTATTTTTCCCCTTTATTAACGAATATCAATCTCCTAAATATCTTGCTTTTTATGCTGATTAACCAACATATTATTTTGATTTTTTTAGTTTTTTTCTTTTTGTTTAGTTTGTTTCATCTTAATACAAATCACCTCTTGTATGCTTCATGGTATTTCAACACGGAAGAGCAATTACATTATGACCACCCTCCATCTATAACAATGGGCTCGCCCAGGTTTTTATGGTTTCTCGAGCAGGAACAATTTTTTCATGGGGAACATTAGGACCCATAATCCTCATAGAACAATCCCTGATGTCTGTTAGCTACTTAAACATAGTTGCAGACCAGGTTCACCCATTCATGGCAACAGTTTTTCCTGCTGGGGATGGTGTTTACCTACAGGATAATGCACCATGTCATAAGGGTCGAATCGTCGATGAACATTCCAGTGACTTTCAAGTCATGTCTTAGCCTCCAAATTCACCTGACTTTAATTAGATAGAGCATTTGTGGTCCTACTTGGAAAACCAAATTCATGCTGCCTCGCTACCCCCTCGCAATGTGAGGGAATTGCAGGACCAGTTGGTGAGCGCTTGGTACCAGATACCTCAGGCTACCTATCAGCACCTTATGGAATCAATGCCACGGCGGGTGCTAGCAGCTTTGCTAACACCCTGCTAATAACATGTGGTCCTACATGTTATTAGCAGGGTGGTCAGGTGGTCATAATGTAATGGCTCTTCGGTGTATATATATATATATATANTCCTTAGAGACTAAACAAAAAATTTTGAATGAAGTTTGTGATGGAATATTAAAGAAAACAGAGATCGCGACGAAATATGGAATTCCCAACAGCACGCTATCTACGATTATAAAAAATCGTGAAAAAATTGAAGTCGCATATGCTATCAATCAATTTGAGCCAGCTAGAAAGCGAATGAGAACAGGGGGAAATGAGGAGATCGAAGTAGCGCTTTTGCGATGGGTGCGTGAAGCAAGGAGTCAGAATCTGCCTTTAACGGGTCATGTATTGCAAGAAAAAGCAAAAGTTTTTGCGGATGCTCTCGGCGTGACAAATTTCGCATCTTCAAACGGTTGGTTAACACGATTCAAAAAGCGTCATGGAATTGTGTGTCATAAAATCTGTGGCGAAGAAGCAACTGTAGATAAGGAGACTGTGGAATCATTTTTGTCTGAAAAGTGGCCTGCTCTTAGGAAAAATTACGCGCCACGTGACATTTTCAATGCTGATGAAACGGGACTCTTTTTCAAAGCATTGCCCTCCCGTACATTGAGCATTAAAGGAGAAAAATGCTCCGGCGGAAAATGCTCTAAAGAGAGAATTACTGTTTTGGTCGCTTGTAATATGGATGGGACCGAAAAATTGCCCTTGTTTGTCGTAGGTAAATCAGCGAACCCACGTTGTTTTAAGAACTTAAAAACTTTACCCGTTGTATATGCTTCAAATAAGAAAGCCTGGATGAATAAAATGCTTTTTAAGAAATGGTTAACAGACTTGGACAGGAAACTATTTCGGGAAAAAAGAAATATTTGTTTGATGCTTGACAATTGTAGTGCTCATAATGATATTCACGGACTAAAAGCGATTAAATGTGTTTTTTTACCTCCTAACACCACAGCAAAACTTCAGCCGTGCGATCAAGGTATCATTCATAGCTTGAAGGTGCAATACAGAAAAGAAATGGTACGCAAGATGATCCATTGCTTTGATAATAAAATTACATTTTCTGTAAATCTATTAGACGCAATGAGATACTTAAAATGTGCTTGGAACAATGTTTCTTCTGAAACAATTATAAACAGTTTCAAGTGCGGTGGGTTCACAGATGGAAAAGAAATGAATCTTCAAGAAATAAGTGAAGCAGAACCAGAAACGTTGACTAATTTGATCGAAGAAGCGGAAAAACGCGGGATTCTATCAGCCCCTTTGTTCAAAGACTACACCACTATAGACGAAGATTTGCTAACATCGGATATAACCACCGATCAAGACATAATCGCTGAACTATCGGCGAAAAATGATGATGTCGACATGGATACAACTGATGAAGAGTCCGATATTGAACAAGAAAATCCAGTTACTTTAAATGAGGCGACATGTGCAATGAAAGTAATTAATCGTTTCCTCATGCAACAAGAAAATGCTATGGATGCATTAGATAACTTAGAACATATAAATGACTTTATTAATAAGTGTTATCTTAAGAAATTAAAACAGAAGTCAATAACTGACTTTTTTCAACCTTGATTCCGTAACGGATAAATAAATTCGTAATTTGGCGTTCAATTCACTTCATTATTTCTTCTCCAAATTTCAAGTTATTTTTAAATGTTCATTGTTTTTAGTATTTTTAATTTTATGTTAAATTCACTTAAATTTGCAATATGTCTTCATTAGTAACTTTTAAGAACTGTAATATATAAGTAATTGTTTAGTAGTTCAATAATTGTTGACTAGATGCCGCCACTACCTAAACGGTTAACACGAAATTCGGTTAACACGAAAAATTTCGGTGGTTCCGACGATTTCGTGTTAACGGGGTTTGACTGTATATATATATATATATATATAAATTTAAGAAAGACAAAACAGGGAAGGAGAGAGAGATTACATCAAAGCCCGGAGCGGGATTCGAATTCGGGACCTTTCTGGCATGAGGTCAGCTCTCTCACTGTCATATGGGCCGATTGGCCCTCTCCACCCTTTCTCATAATTATTACCGGCGTTGAGCAGCCGACCCAATTCTGAGTTTAAAACTAACAATGTTCAACTCCATAGCGTTGTAATTTTGAACCCAATCCAGAAGACAAGGGAACTCCTGGATCAAGCGTCGGAACAAACTAGCCCCCATGAACGACTTTTTGAATAGAACTAAACCGCATTTGCGTTACATGGAGAGGAAAACCCCCAAAACGTGGGATTCTAACCCATGATCTGTCCACCACTTAGATTATTTTATGTCAGGATTGTGATCGGTGCGCGCCGGGAGCAGAATTCCTATCAACTGACCTTCGCTGAGATTCGAACCACCATCACTTTATTGGATGGTGAATACTCTATCCCTTGAGCCATCGTTGATCTCCCCCTTTTTAATAGGGATTTTTGGGATACGCATTGCAAGAGATTCCCCGTTGAGTCCTAATCACGTGGTATAAAAGGAAAAATTAATAATTTTAAGTGGCTCTTCTGATCTAGGTGGCACGATTCTTTACTTCCATGAAGAGAAAACTTTTTATAATAATTTTTTTCTGAAAAAATGTGCTTGCGCTTCTAAATGTTTGAAATTAAATATATATGGAAAAAAAGAAAGATATTCCAGTCAAAGAATTTGAAAGAACTTCTTGTAAATACTTAAAAAATATTTTTAAAGGGTTGCTTTAAAAAAAAATGCAGGAGTTTTTGCAATGGAATAAATAAATTTTTATTTCGAGAGATTATTCCTTTGGAATTAAAACGCGTGAATGAGCGAATATTAAAATTATTTTATTCTAAGGAAACATTTAATAGAAAGTAAGTATTCTTTACAGTTTTTTGCGTGTAATACAGTGCTCGTGCAGAAAAATTGTGACTCAAATTGTTGATCGTTTTCATACTTCTTGAGAATATTATTGCATTCTAAATTTAGTTTGACGTTTTTTCAACAGAACAATTCACAACAACTGTATTCTCAAGTTTTTCAACTCTACTTGTGTAAGTAAAATCAACCAATAAAGCATTAGAATAGGGTCAAGATAATTTGGTTCGCAATGCACAGTACGCCAAAAAAAAATGGACAACCCTAAATAACTTTTAATCTCATGGTCGAATCTGTACGTTCTGGGACTCTATCTTAATGGTTCGATGAGGTGACCTCAAATATGCTAATTATTTCGTACAGACGGTATTTTAAGATATGAAATCAGACACAAAAAAGAACATTCTCTGAATAAACATACCTTTTCTTCGACGAATATCCTTACTTAATACCTTTTCTTCTGACCCTTAAGATTAGTCGCAATCTGGGAAATATGATCCCCTTAGTTTGGTCAGGAGAGTGATCCAAAGTTTGAACACCTTAATGTTAATTTAATTTTTTGCTTAGTTAACCATTTCTTGAGAACTTTTTATGCGAATTGAAACATTTTATTTTTACTAAAATTTATTTTTTAATATAAATAATAAATATTTACGATAATTTATTTTTTGCATGAAATTATCTTTGAGTAAATTATAAAATAATATGACATAATAATTCAATAATTGTGTGCAAAAATTTTGAAATTCGCTGAAGAAGTTCTCGAAAAATGGTGAAACACGCAAAAAGTAAAATTAGCATTAAGGGTTCAAACTTTGAACCGTTCTCCAGACTAAACTATTGGGACCATATTTCCCAGATTCCGGCTACCCCCTATATCTTGGGGGTCAGAAATCCGAATCCGTCGAAGCAAAAGGTATGTTTATTCAGAGAAACTACATTTTAGTGCCTGATTTCTCAACTTAAAATTACGTCTGCATTAATTAATTAGCATATTTGAGATCACATCCTCAAATCATTATGATTGAGTCCTAGAACTTAAAGATCCGATCATAGCTAGTTAGGGTGGTCAGTTTATTTATTTATTTATTTATTTTGAGCACTGTACTTTGAATTTCTGTAATTGTTACTGATGCTGTGATAGCTGCTGATATTAGGATCCAAATTAAAAGGCATACGAAATCCTAAAACAGCAAAATTCTAGCAGAATACAACTCATAATAGAAATGAAGGATCTCCAACAATGCAAATTTGGCTACTGTCTTTCAACCAAATTTACTATCTTTTAACCATTTATGTTTATTATCATACATTGATTATCATAAATTAGGTAAAAATCCCGAAAAGGACCATTACTCAAAAAGTTACGCTTAGAATTTAATGAAATGGGCAACTTTATAGTGCAGATAATATAAAAAATAGCATAAAAAGTATTAATAAGCAATTATGGTGCTACAGAAATTAGCGTAAGTATGAAATTAGTAAATCGGAGGTGTCAGTTTAGAATAAAAAATTTACCTTCAGTAGGGAGTATAATCACTTCTATCAGCAATACAGCACATACCGCTATATGTGATGCTTTTAATTATGCAGTCTACCTGCTTCGTTGGGCGAGCCAATGTTATTGCAAAGAAGCGGCAGGCTTGGCAGGGGTTTGAAGAGTAAGATTGAGAGCAGCTAAACGTCTTCCTAAAGCAGTCCAAACATGCTCAATAAGATTTAAGTCCGGTGATCAAGCCGGCCCCTCCATGAGCTGAATTGTTTGTTGTTGAAGTTAATCATCCAAGATGCGAGCCCTGTGCCGCGTTGCGTTATCGTCCTATATCACGAAATCATCACCTATTGCACCAACATAAGGGTGCACATAAAAAATGTCATCTCTATACATGTAAGAATTCACAGTTCCACGTGGAAAGACATGTAAGCCTGTGCGTCCACCCAAAGAGATATCACCCCACACACAGACACTGTCTCCTTGATATGCTGCATGTCTTTTGCAGATGAATGATATCGGGCCCCAGGCTCTCTCCAAATCAAACAATGCCTACTATCGCTTTGGGGTCTAAACCTGGACTCATATGTAAAGAAAACAGCCCTCTATTGGTGAGTGGACAAATGTATTTGTTACTGCACAAACCTCAAACATTCCCTTCTATTGGTGTGACGAAAGTGGTACTCAAATGACTGGTCGCTTAGCGAACAAACCACGTTCGTGAAGCCTTCTACGCATAGTAAACGTTGACACCAATCTTCCGGTGACTGCACAAAAAGAGGATCTGAGCTGACTCGAAGTTGCGGATCTATTCCCTCGTGCACATAACGATAAATAACAATCATCGGCTCCCGTCGTAGCATTTGGCTGTTCTTGGCTGAACAATATGGATGTAGAACTTATGGTTAGAAATTGTTGCCAAAGTCTATGAACTAGAGAGAGACACATTTAGCCTTGGCTGAACCACTTGGATGCCAAACTTATGGTTAGAAATTGTTGCCAATGTCTATGAACTAGATTAAAGGACTCACATTTAGCCATCTGGCCACTTCTAACTGATTTTGCCCTGCCTCTAGTCTTCCAGCAAATTCCCATTGCAGTTTTTCTGATAAATGATGCCTGGAGGTCATTATTACATTCTATCTCAGATTTCCAATTTCAGAAACACAGCGAAATTCACTGTCTTGCAATCAACATACAATTTTACGCTCATTGCAGATGACGTCATTCCATTGCAGACAAACTAATATTATTAACACAGTTTCAATTAGCAACTCCTATTTGACAACATATTCAAATTTCATTTGGATTGGCTTATTTTCGGGAGAATTATCGCTAAGTAATTTTGTTAACTTTTTGCAATTTTTCCTTAATTTATGATAAGCAGTGTACAGCTACAAGTACTGTCTTTACTATTTACAGCCATTTCATTATTTACTGTGTTCATTGTCCACACAAGGAAAACGTTGAGCCAAATAGCCTCAAAATACAATGGATACAGTAACCCAAAATTATAGGCGGTAATGAGAGCGTAGCGCTCCTTCTGTACAAAACACTATCCATAAGTATCAAAATTAATGTATAATAAATAAGTATTAATAAAAAAGTAGAAAGTATAAAATAGACTTGCTTTTTTGTTAAATTCTTCTTTTTTATGTAATAGTGTTTTGTTAAATACTTGATAGTTGACATACTCAAAAAAGAAATAAACAAATAAAAAGATTCAGATAAAAATTTAAAAAACTGCTTTTTCTATGGATGCATGACTGAACGTAAGCAATAACACAGTTCTTAAAACTGTGAGAAATATGAAGAAAAAAAAATAAACTTCTAGTGTATCCCTCGCTTATGTTACATTTACAAGGCGGTGTGTGAACTTGTTTAAATTCTAGGAAATTTTATTATTGTGATTTGTGTTTAAATTTACGTGCAAAATTTTATCATTTATAAGAGTTTATAATTCTAAATTATCATTTTTATCATTTATAAAAGTTTATAATTCTGTAATCTATAAATTCTAAAAGGTAGTGAGCCTTAAATACGTTAAGGGAAACTATTATTACAACATAATTAAAGCGTAATGTTTGCCATGTTTTAAGTGCTATCTTCTATTTAACTATATTTATGAGAAATATAGCCGATTGTTATTTTTTGGGTAACGTCATAGCATGCTTGTAAAGTTGTCCATTTAGGTCTTTTGCTAAAATTAAGCGGATTAAAGCCAGAGTTTAAATGAAAGAACTCGTTTTATTGTCAACAATGCATGCATATTAATATTGGTTGGCGAGCTTTTTCAAACTTTTCGGTGTAAAAATAAATCGGATATAGTAACCCGGAGAAGTTACGACAAATATTAACCCCTAGCTCCACCTGTGCTTACGGTTATCCATGCATTTTTCTCTATCATAATTGTGTGACTTCTTTATTTCGCAATCTCAAACTAAAATATTTTACAAAATTAGTCGTTACCATTTCTAAAAACAAAACTTTCTTTTAGAATGCTTCTTTTTTTTTTTTTTTTTTTTTTTTTTTTTTTTTTTTTTTTACTAAATTGCAAATTGTAGACTCAAAAATTTCGATAATTTATTTTTAAATTCAAAAATCTCCTTTCAGAAAACAGAGTTTCATATCTTTGCGTGTTATGTTATACTAAATTCTAGTAATAAATTCTCTGCAATTGAATTTTTGTTTTTATAACTTTTTTATACTGAACCCAACTCAGAAGACAAGGGTGCAAAGTAGCCGCTCTTTATTTCCCATTTAAGTATTTCAAGTTAGAATTTTTAATTCTACAATTTCGCTGCTTTCGGTCTAGCCATAAGAGTTAATCATGATTTTTTATTATTATTACATATTCGTTTTGGTAGATTTTAGTGCACGATACAAATATTACGCTGCAAATGTTGGTACGAGATGTAAATATTTACTTTTAATTAAACAATTTTTCAGTTACGAAATATTCTCCCTTGTTTTTCGATTTGATGCCGGATTTTATTTATTTCTTTATTTATCTTATAATTAACTACTGTGCATGTAAATTCGCTAAGCAAAAGTCATTCGAAAGAATTTTTTTTTTTTTTCCCTCGTATCGCATAAATTTCTTAAAAACATTTTGAATTAGAATGAATCGCATTCATTCGGATAGTTTAAAATATTATTGGAATAAAGAAAAAAAAAGTTTGTATAATAATAACCAAATGAATATAACTAAATATCTTTACAAATACTTAGCTAATATTTAATGAAGAATCTAAAACAGCGAAAACAATATACTTTGGAGTTTTTTTTTCCCTTACAATTTGTAATTAACCATTTTACTAAAAATAAGTATTTTTAAAATCTCAAAATTCAAGTTGAACAAATTAGGAAATAAATAAAGCGTTTCTCATATTCAAGTATTTTTTAGTAAAATTCCTGACAAAAGTTTTTAATAAATTTTACTTTTTAAATTTAAGTTTAATTTTAAATTTTATTTAAAACAAACAAATTTCATTAATGCAATATTTCATAATTTCAAAAAATAAATTAATAAAATGTTCTACTATATTTCAAAATAGAAACTAATATATTTAATCGAACTTATTTAATTAGCAAGACACTAATTTATTTAATTGAATTATTATATGAAACAATAAATTTGTGAAGGAAAAAATTGACTGTGAAATGTATTCATAAAATATCTAGATAAATGTTCAAAAAATATTTTTAGTAGTGGTAGAAGTATTTTATTTTCGTCTCACTAGAACTGCACTATGAGCTATTGGCGACGGTCTAGGATACATCCGTGAAGATGATCCGAAACATGCATTACAATTTTGATCCCCTGCTTTGGAAGTCAATCCTAGTTCTAGTCGATCCCAACATTAAAAATATTCTATTCGAGCGTTCGCTTTCACGAGCAAATTGCTAGGTGAAAGACTTCCAATAGTTGAGAGGAAAAATAGAGATCGCCGTCCATTAGCAAAATCAGTTTTAAAGCCCCAGTTTACAGGTTTTTATTAGGTTTAAAAACATGTCATCAGAATGAATTCATTTTTCCATACTTATCTCGTCTGACAGCTGCGAGTTTAGAGCTCCATATAAGGGAGTATTCACACTGCATGCAAAAATTTCGTGTATACGAATTCGGGGATGACAATGAAAATCTTATTGGTGAGATATATCCCCCCCCCCTCCTCAAAAGAAACTTACTAATACGGTTCGCGTTCAGATTTCCAAGTTCGGATTAGAAATGTTTGCACTTGCAGTGTGTCTACTTCCTAAGACGAACTGCTCGCACATGAAGGGCCAACGGGACAGTTCCCCGACACGGAGCGTTTGGAGCCCGCTATAAACTGTTCTGACGATGCCGTTCGAAAACAGACTGAAAAGTTTAATCGATTTTCATCTTAAAGAAGAGTGTAGATATTCTTTCCTTTTCCTTACAAATAAATTATTTTGTGTAGAATTTAAATGTTTTGAAAACAAATTTTTCATTCTAATATAATTGTTTTGCAGCATTGAACAGACAAATAGCGATCGAAATGGACAAAGGAGGCTAAGAGCAGAACTCTCTATCTATAGAAACACTTCGCATGTTTTTACCCCTAGCGTGTGGACAGTCATAGGAGAAGGAATTATGTTAGTTTATTCATCTTGATTTTCAAACAGACTAAATTTTTTTAAGTCGGAAAACTATATAGAACTCAAACTTGCATTAAACATAGTTCTCAAAAAAGCTTCGTGGGAAATTTTAGAAAATTTTTTGACAATTTAATACGAAAGTTTTAGATGGTTGACCATGTAAAGGTAAGCACAGATGGTGTAGGGCAGTGTTTCCCAAAGTGTGGTACGTGTACCCCCAGGGGTACGGGAACAGTTCAGCGGGGGTATGTTTCTTATGCGAAATATCTTACAACAAACGAAAATTCCTTTTAAAAAACAAAGCTAGCCATGAAAATTTATGATTACGTATTTTTCTATTGGCTATTTTTTGCAGAGTTAGCAGTTAATAATTAGTGGTGTCAACAGTCAATTGTGATTTTTAACTTTTGTGGAGTAAAAAATACATTTTTTTACAGTAAAAAATACATTCATTTTTTAATTAGGGGTACAAAGCGTTACGAAAAATTTAGAAAGGATTCAGAAAAGTCAGAAGTTTGGGTAACACTGGTGTAGTGGTTAAAATTCGTCGTAAAACTTCTGGGTTACTACTTCTGATTGATTTTTGTGGCCAAACTTGAAAAAGCGCGACATCCAATATTATTTCGTTTGTAGTGTTAACCATATGACACGTCCCTTTAATTAACTTCAACAACACAAATAACAAATGAATTCGGAAAAATTCGCAGGCGTGCAATGATATTTCTCCAAAAACTAAAAAATGACGACAATATAACGCATGTAGCGCAATTGAGGTATAACACACAAAACATGGCAAACTTTATACTTTATGTTGTGATCGATATTAGTTTTTTTTATTTGTTTTAGGCCCATGACCTGTTTGAGTTTATTAATTACAGAAAACTCTTGCGAATGGTAAAATTCGAACAAAAATCACAATAATAAAACTTTCTAGAACATTAAGCCTATTTATTATGTGTTTAAGCTAAGAACTCCTCCCGCCACAATGTCTGAGGCCGTCTGATTCTATGGAAACAGGAATGGAAACATTTTAGGGAGGATAGCTTCACTCTAGAACTAACACACGAACGAAAAAGAACTTCCTTTTCTTCCGCCGCTGAAACCACTCCAAAACCGTGACCTCGCACCCTTACTTGAAATAGTCCTACCTCGTTACCATGGTCACTGCCACAGGTCCGGACGAATGTCTGAAAGAGTTCTTATTTTAGACAAACTATACACATCGCTTCGCAAGCATAACAAAAGCGGAAGGATGCAACGAAAGTTTTCCAAATTTCTTCTAGTTTTAAAAAGCTTCTTATTATTGAAATTCAGTCAACCATCGATTTGGAAGGAGAAAATATAGTATATTGGTATACAAATGAGTATAGCAATGATAAATGGGAAGACTCAAAACATGGAGGTTTTCTTCCGAGATTGCGTATTCGAGCGTTGCGATCGAGAATATTTCTTAACAATATCTCATTAAAAAAAGTCTCGCAGTGGACTGATCGTAAAGACGCGGTTCCCAGTAGAGCACCGAAGTCGAGCATCACTGGCTGCGGTTAGTAAGTGGGTGGGTGACCACTTTGATCAGCCTGAGTTGGGACCGAGGGTGCCGGATATTGGTCCTCGTTAAACTCTTCTACCATGAAGGAGGATCAAACGCCAATAGCCAGTAAATAAAGTAAATACCTACCTATCTTCTAAATAAACATTCATATATAATATGCATTCAGAAATTGAGAATTTGATTGGTACATTTGAAGTAAAACGGTCGAATTAAATTAAGAAGGAATACTCCTTAAGTTAGTAAATATCAAGAATTGTATTTAATTCTTTTTTTGGATTTTAACTTCTTTATTTAGTTGAATTTTCTGAAAGAAATATTAATAATATTAATAAGAGAATCATTACTAAATAAGTAGTAGTTGTAGTTGTTCATTTACGTCGCACTAGAGCTGCACAATGGGCTATTGGCGACGGTCTGGGAAATATCCCTGAAGATGATCCGAAGACATGCCATCACAATTTTGATCCTCTGCAGAGGGGATGGCACCCCCACTTCGGTAGCCCGACGACCTACACGCGAAGTCGAGCACTTTACGGTAGAACAGTTTAACGAGGACCAATACCGCACACAATCGATCCCTACGCAGGCTGATCCAAGTGGTCACCCACCCGCACACTGACAGCAGCCAGTGATGCTTGACTTCGGTGATCTGTTGGGAACCGTGTCTTAACGATCAGTCCACTGCGGGACCATTACTAAATAAAAAAAATTATTCGTGATTGCAAAGCTCGAATATGCCGTCTGGGGAGAAGACTGGGTCTATGTCCTGACCCTTCCCTTCCCTCTCCTCCTCTTCTCGTAGTTGTACAGGAAATATTCCTTTGCTTAATATTTTTTGTTACAAGTAAAAAATATTTTTTTTAATTTCCCATGATATTTTCTTTCAGAGCTATGTTCAATGTAGCTTTCAGTTCCACACAGTTTCGGAATTTGAAAGTTTTAATGTATATTTGAAAGTCATGAGGGAAATTAACGTACTTCCTTCTTCGATGATTTCCCACACGCTAATGGTGAAAGCATGCAAAGTGTTACCATAGGTAGAGAGTTCTACTATACCCCACATGTAGCCCATTTCGATCTCCAAATGCGTGACGTGGAGGCAGGTTGGTATTTTATATACGTCACATTAGTGGAGCACCTTGGACTATCTGCGATCGCAACGCTCGAATATGCAATCTAGGGAGAATTTCGGTTCCATGTCTTTACACTCCCTCTTTCTCCTCTCCACCTCTTCTCAGTTGTATAAGAATCTGCTACGATATTTTCCACTTCCATAACATTTTTCGTATTTAATTGTTAAAAATATTTTCTAAACTTTCCAAGAGACTTTCTTTAAAACCTATATTTAATGCAGTTTTGAGTTTCATATGGTTTTCTGATTGAAATTTTTTTAATTTATTTGAAAATAAAGACAAAAACTAACGTACTTCCTTCCCCAATGACTGTCCACACGCTATTGGTGGCAGCATGCGAAATATTGCCATACATATTGCCTATTTCGATCGCCAATCAGCGACGGTCAGAGACACATCCTTGCCTATGACCCTCTGCAGAGGGAATGGCACATTTCGTTCCTGACTGTCTGCGCGTGATGTCGAGCATTTTACAGTAGAACAGCTTACAGAGGACCGATACCGCGTACTCTGGATCTCAATCAGGTTGATCAAAATGGTCACCCACCCCCTGACTGATCGCAGCTTTACGATCAGCCCACAGCGGGACTGCGTCTCGGGAAATGTATGAATGGATAGTTAAATCAATTGAAGCATCGATCGTTAAATGATTAAAAACTGCTAACTGCTATTCGTCAAATTCCTCTAAGGCAGTGCCGTAACTTCATCCCTCGCGGCCCTGGCGCAAACATTTTTGGCGGGGGCCCTTTCAAAAACTTTCAGTACTCCATCTCAAACCGCCATTTTAGCTATTTATGTATTATGTTCGAGAATATATTTATGAAAACAAGTTATTTGCACGCATATAAATTTGACTGCAAAACATTGTAAGTTTTAAACATGACAAAATTCCAAAATTTCAGAGGAATAGACTAATCCTGAGAAATTAAATTTTAAAAAAGTCGTACTTATAAAACTCGATTTCTCAGGAACTAATGCACTATTCAACCAATTTTGTTCAAATTTGTATTTTCCATGTGGAATTCGATACTTTAGAATGATACAAAAAAAACTGTATGCCTTACGATTCAAAAGTTTTCAGACTATTATTGTCCCAAAGAGGACTGATCGTTAAGACACGGTGTCTGCGTAGGGACCGAGAGTGTGCGGTATTGGTCCCCGTTAAACTCTTCTACGATAAAGTGCTCGACTTCGGATGCAGGTCACCGGGCGGGGGTGCCATCCCCTCTACAAAGGATCTAATCTCAAGGGATGTTTCCCAGACCGTCGCCAATAGCCTATTGTGCAGCACTAGTGCGACGTAAATGATCAACATCAGACTATTATTAATTAAAAAATAATAAATATTTACTAAAAGTTATTTTTTGCATGGAATTATCTTTAGATAACAGAATTTTATAATCGTGTGCAAAATTTTTTCAATTCCCTTAAAAAGCTCTCGATCTGTAGTGAAATCCAAAAAAATAAAATTAACATTTGGGGGTCCAAACTTTGGATAGCTCACCCGACCCAACTATTGGGACCATATTCCCCAGATTACAGCTACCTCCTATATTACGGGGGTTAGAAAATCGAATCTGTTGAACAAAAGTTATGTTTATTCAGAGAAAGTATGTTTTTGTGTCTGATTGCGTAACTTAAAATAAAATATCGTGCACTAATTAATTTGCATATTTGATGTCACACCCTCGAATTATTAAGATGGAGTCCTAGAACGTGAAGATCCGATCATTAAATCAAAAGTTATTCAGGGTGGTACTTTTTTGGTTCACTGTACGTAAATGTTACCAATTTACGACATCTCACCGAGGAAATATGACTAGGGGGAAAATAGCTATTCATGTTGTCTACTCCTGTCTTTTCCTCTAAATATAATGCTAATAATAAAATACCAATTTTATAAATCTCTAGAATCCGGTTACTATATCGTTAGGAAGGTCTTTTCAAGACAAAGCCATTATAAAAATTAAAATTATTTTTCAGTTTCAAATCTAAAAGTTTTTTTTATCGCGTTATGGAAACTGAAGGAAATTATAGACTTTATTTTTTTTTGCTATCGGCACATGTACCCACATTTTAATTGAAAAAATATTCCTAATTGATCTATAGTCCTAATTTAAAAAATATTCAGAAATTGTTTCTCTATATACATCGATTAACAAAAACAAAGTTGCCTTACTCCAATATGGACAGGTCCCTAGAAAATCGTTCTTGAATATTTGGCCTATGTATTGATGACGCCATGTAATCGTATGTGACAAAATTATGACAAAGAGTAATAGTTTTTTTATGAAAGAGAAATGAGAAAAAGTCAAAGCATATTTGCTAATTAAAAGAAAAATTCTTTTTAATGGTTTGTCTTGGAAACGAATTTTAATTGCTGCGGATTTCTAAGCTGATATTCATAGCTTTTTTATTAAATTAAATGCGTTCTTTTATTTAATTAAATATGATTTTTTTTATATAAAATAAAGATTGCGTTTCACTTTTTAATGAAAACAAAATTGTTAAAAGCACAAAAAATTCGAAGTTTCAATTTAAAAAATTTAAAGGTCTTAATAATTTGAAAAATATAAAATAAGAACAAAATCCATGCACACAATAAGCAGTAAAATTATCAATTAAAGTATTTACTATACAAATGAAATTTTATATACGAACATAAAAAAAAGCAATTTTTATGTTACCATTCTTATATAAGAATTAGAACAGTATATAAATATAAAATTTAAATGTATTAAATGAGTTAATGCAAACATTTACTTACCTCCTTATAAATAAATTTACATTTGGTTTTCTTGTTTTCCAAAGAAAATTTTTATTAAGAATAGGAATTACTGATATCATGATTTATGTTTGATAAAAAGGAAGTTGCAAGTAATTTCAATAACTCTTAATTAAATTTAAATTTTAATTTCAAAAATTGAATAAAATAAAAGCTAACAGAAAATTTATATCTGAATTAAAAATGGCTAGTTTAAATGACGCACTTAAATGAGCTAAAAACTGGAATTTAACTGGAACGTTTTACGTTTGTCTCAGAAAAAATCTCTTGACAAAATGACCTAAGTAAATGTCAACAAGAGTCATCCCCTTGGATCCCTAAAAAGCTTACATCCGTTTTCCTAGAACATCTAGGTAATTGCTAGTTTAGGACAACTTAAGGGACATATAGATGGTACTGTAAATATATGACATTTTATAGAAGCACAAAAGAGCCCGGGGTCATAAAAATGATTAAGGCAATTTAAAGAAGCAAAAGGTCATTTTCCCATGGTGTAAAAGGAGATGGCTATTTTTTGAGGAATCAGATAACTGTGGGTCAACTCTGTGGGTGGTATGAAGGTTTTAACACCTTCATACCACCCACAGTCAAAAGATTCTTTAAAATATATCTATTTAGTCTCAGTGTAGGATGCATTTTTCAGGATGCAAAACAGTGGTACTTATTTTAGTTTTCTAAACACTTGTTATATTTTTTTATGATGTGCTCCTCTTCTCCTTTCGTATTTTAGTTTTAAATTTTTTTAATGAATTAAAAGTCGTATTATGTAGAAAAAAAATTAAACAAACCCGAGGTATTTTTCTTGTGGGGAGATTCTACTTCTATTGATTCTACTTCTAAAGATTTCTACTTCAATTTGGAAAATAGCTAGTAAATTGGAAAAAAAGTAGTTTCTTTTTCTAAAATTCTCAATTCTATTTTACCTTATTGTAGCGAATGTCAAATTTTCAGAAGGGGTGGCGCACATTATCTGCCATATCAATTAAATTTCAGAGGAAAATAAAGTTTTCGATTTGGAAAATAGCTTTCAAGTCGAAAATAAGAGTTAAATATATATTTTACTTGACTTTATTCCTACGAATGTCTGAATTTCAGAGGGAGTGAAATATATTCTTCGCCCCCTCACTTTAATTTAAGAGGAAAATAAAATTTTCCGTTTGGAAAATAGATTCAAAGTTTTATTTTTTAAAACAAAAAAAACTTTTACTGGACTTTATTATTTCAAATGTCTAAATTTCAGAAGATACAAAACACATTTTAGCCCCCCTTACTTTATCTCAGAAGAAAATAAAGTTTCCTATCCCCTTACTATAATTTAAGAGGAAAATTAAGTTTTCTATTTGGAAAATATCGTCGAAGTTATGAAACAAAACAATTTTCTTCTTCTAAAATTTCCTACTTTACTTGATTTTATTCTATTAATGTTAATGTCTAAATTTCAGAAGATGAGAAGCAAATTCCCCACCCCCTTCACTTTTATTTCAGAAGAAAATAAAGTTTTCTATTTGGAAAATAGATTCAAAGATGAAATTTTTTTTAGTTACCAATTTCTATTATTTTTTAGCACTTTGAAATTTCAAAAGGGGCGAAACACTATGTTCGCCCCCTCATTACTATTTCGGAAGAAAATAGAGTGAAAATTGGAATTAAAATATTTTTTCCACTTTCACTTTACTTTTCCAAAAGTCAAAAAACACATTAATCGCCCATAACAAAATAAAGTTTCCTACTTGATGTATAACTTCAAAGCTGAGAAAGAATAGCTTTTTTTTCTTCTTCTCTAAAATTACCTATTTTAATGGACTTCGTCTTGGCGAATAACTAAATATCAGAAGAGGCAAAGCACATAAATGTTAGTGGAATATAAAGTTTTTTTATTTCAAAAATAGCTTCAAAATTGAAAAAAAAATTTAAATTTCCGATTTTACTTTATTTTTGTGAGTGTCTGAATTTCAGGAAGGGCGAAACGCATTGTTTGCCCCATCACTTAAATTTTAGAAAAGCCCTCTGCCTCCCCCTGGTTGGCACGCTACTGGGTCTGACGCTAGATAGTAGAGGAAACAACTAAGTAAACCAGAAGTGCAATATACAGAAAGTGTTAACAATCAACTACATGAAGCTGTGGCCTTTCCCCTTCTCTGCAAAGCGTGTTTGTTCTTTTGAGAAAGGGAAATAATTCGCGAAAAGGTGTTTTACCGTTTTTTACCCTTTCCTTTACGTTATAGTAGGTACGTAATTACTAAAAAGAAAATTTTCAGCAACTCTATATTAACACAATTTCTTTCCTACGCATATATAATTAGAGTACTGTATTTTGAAAAAACATGATGTGGTCTCTTTATGTGGGGCCCCCTTGACCGTCGGGGCCCTGACTGCCCCGACGTAGTTACGGCCCTGCTCTAAGGTAGAAGAAATTTGGAGCGGGCTCTGAAAATCCGTGTCCCGGAACAGACCCAATTCTTATTACATGCGAAAATCGCAAATGCCATATCAATGCGTTGAGAATTTGAATGATTACTTTTTTTGATCTTAAATATTTTTCACTCATCAGATTTTTATTTACACTTCCAATGAATTTCACATGTACGATCGCATGTAATGTAATTCGCGCATGAGCGAGAAGTTAAATTTTACATGTAGTTTCGTGACATTTTCATGCGCGTCCTGTCCCGCAGTGGACTGATCGTTAAGACACGGTTCCCAGCAGATCACCGAAGTCAAGCATCACTGACTACGGTCAGTGTGCGGGTGGGTGACCACTTGGATCAGCCTGCGTAGGGACCGAGGGTGTGCGGTATTGGTCCTCGTTAAACTGTGCTACCGTAAAGTGCTCGACTTCGCGCGTAGGTCGTCGGGCTACCGAAGCGGGGGTGCCATCCCCTCCGCAGAGGATCAAAATTGTGATGGCATGTCTTCGGATCATCCTCCGGGATGTTTCCCAGACCGTCGCCAATAGCCCATTGTGCAGCTCTAGTGCGACGTAAATTAACAACAACAACAACAACAACAATCATGCGCGTCCACGGCAATCACATATAGTGAGAATGCTCCATTAGTGAACTGTATTCCTCCGCGAAGAAGTCACCAATCAGTCATCAGCATAACTCATCCTTTTATAGATTCTGATGGGATATGCTTAAAACGCATGCAGTGATAACGGTTCCTCCACTTTCTCATGCACGCACTATTTGGGTGGTTTAAACTTTCCTTTAGCTTTGTGTCTCTATCCTACTCAATGTTCTTGGTGCAATCTATCCCACAATGCCCTGCTAGTGAAAGTGTATCATAACAAAAACTTGTCTGTAATGAATGAGAATTTATGAAAATGATTAACTAATGTAGTTGCAAGTATAATTTTTATTAACTCTAGATACTAATCCTTATAATCAAAACTTGTATTCGTTGCACATTATGTTATTTACCAATCTTACTTAGCTGCTGAAATTTTCAAGGTACAATTATTTTATGACTGAGTTTTTTTTTTTCTTCACAAAAATGAATTTATTATGTTTCTGACCTTGTCATTGTGTTGCTCTTCCATTTACTTTTTAATATTTAATTCCTGTCAGTAATTAACACTTATAAATTTCTTTATACGGGGTGGATCAATATAATTCTTATTGTATGTGACGACATAATAAGAACTTAGTCATTCCAAAACATTCAGATAATTTTCAAAATTATGACTTCTATTTTTAAAGTTAAAAAAAAATCCCCTTGTGAATATTATTTTTGTATGCCTATCTTTAAATTTTTTTTTTCAATGTTTGGTAGAATTACTAATTTTTAATCCAAAACGAGCTAAGAAAATTTGACACTTCTGTGAAATATTATCTCTTACATACTTATGATATTTAGTTATTCCCAACTCCTCAAAGATCTGTTAAATATTCATAAAATATCTGTTATGCTGATTAGTACAGTTTAACATTGGATATGGTTGATAAAAAAACCAGTTAAAGATACTATAATGATAAATAATGTTCAAATGATACTGTAATGATGAAAGTGTTGGTAAATTGAAAATCATATTTTTATTTTTTGTTGCTGGAATTCCAGATGTAACAAAGAAATAATTTTTCATTCAGATGTACATGCAATATGAATTTTAAACAATGAAAAATTAAATGACAGGAATATGCAACTGAGGATAGATGAACCCACATCATTCCATGGAATTCCTGGAAGAACAAATTGTTTCCCCGTTAAAAAGTTAGCCAAATTTAGAAAGAAAGGGACGCTATGTCTATTAAATATGAAGAATGACGAAATTCCAACTAATGTTGTTTTACGATTGTCATTTGTGCAGTGTGTGATTTGATAATGCCATGACAATGCAATATCCAAAGGTTTCTGTGCACTGGTTTAAGTCTTCAAACATGTCCTACAAGTAGTGCTGCAATAGAGATAAATTTCTCAAATTTTTCCTTTGGACAATAAAAAACAACCATTCATACAGAACTTGTTTATTGTTATGCCATGCTAAAGCAACAAAAAATAAGTTTTGATGGAAATTTTGAAGACTGAAATGATATTTAGGTGTGAAGCATCCAAGGAAATATTTGTTAGCTTTCTATCGATCTTAATTTCTTTTATTTTATTGTTGAGTATTGATTTAGCTGATACAATTTCTGTAAATATAGAATGTTCTGAAAAAATTGCTGTTAATAAACATGACATACATCTTTATATTATTGATTACCCATTATTTTCCTGTCTTAAATAATAAAAATTGTAAATTTTGTGTTAAGAAGTCTAAAAATAGAAATTTTCAAAGTATTTAATTCTTAATGCAAATCAAATACTGCATTTATTTTAATTTAAGAAAATATTAAACTAGGGTCATTGTTTATTTATCATTTTTTGCAAATTCAATAATAAATTTTATAAAGTGGAATTGTGTATTTTTATCATTCAATAATATTAGGTCTCTTTCTTCTGTTTTAGGAATGATAGTTTCCAATCTAAAATTCAGTAATTATATTATAAAATTTTTAATTGAGAAATCTCATCTACTAAATTACTTTGTTCAAAAATATTAGGGTGACATATTCAGTCTGTTTTTGTTTCAAGATTATTGAAATCGTACATAAAAGTTATTTGAGTAAAAAGAAACTTGAATTCTATAACTAATTTCAAATATATAGTGGTGTTTGAAAGAATGTAAACTAATTTATACTGTTTACTTATTTAATGTAACAATACCTTAAAAATTGTCTATATTTTTTTCCAAAACTATTATGAGTTTTCTAGTATTAATAAAATTTTACTTGAAGTTGATAGATTTTTCTGTTCTTAACAAAAAAATTCTTGAATTAAAAGCATTGTTTTATTATTATTAATAAGGCAAAAAAAATTTTTTTTTCTTATCCTGTTTCTTGAGCAAATTATATATTTTTAGTCTGTTTTACTTATGTAAGCTAGTATAAGTATACCGTTCCAGAAGATGTCCTGATTTTTGGGAAAAGTAATCTCCTGGCCCACTACGAGTCCTGCATAATGCAATCAAACTTCTCAATTCACATTCATTTGACATAAGTAAAATGCATAACATAAAGTAAAATGCCTCCAAACATCTACTCTGGTTCAGCACATTGCTTCAGAGTTGATCTGTTAATCCTAAACTTTTCTAAGAAGTGTAAATAAATTTTTAGACAACCATTTAATAGCCCTTAATCTTACAAAAGCATGGATAAAAGTTATGCTTGGCAATGTTGCTTAAACTTTAAAAAATATCAGGTTAAGTAATTCCCAATTACCACCATATCTTAGCTCCTCTCACCCTACCATCATATCACTTTTTCCTCTCTACAAGTATTTGATACACAGGTTACAATTTACCTACTTGCAACTGTTATCAGTATAATGGATATAATAAATTTTCCCCTGAAAAAATATGCTACAAATAATGCTAAATGCTTAGTAATTAAATTTAAATGCCTTTGTGTTTTTGCTTATTTGTTGCAGCAAAGAATGTTAATTCATAGCTGATATTATTTTTATGATAATAATAAACTGTCTCAACTAATTTTACCCTGAGGGGCCTTAGGACTACAAAAATTTAAGAAAATATTTACAAGCAGACAATGTAAGGAAATAGTCTCATTCAAGAATTTGTCTTTCCCATTTAACAATTTGGGTAGGCTTGAATAAATTAAGATAAAGTAATAAAAAGTTAATTTTTTTTAACCTGTAAATAGAAATTGTTTCTGCCTGCTTAAATAAACTTTTAAAGTTTGTTCAATTAGTATTTTTTTCTATTAGTATTTTTCAGTACATGTCACTAAAAAAAAATTTTTCTTTTTTTTAATTCGAAGAATGGATCTATTGAATTTATATTTTTACTAAATATAAATAAAAATTGTATAATAGAAATGCTGTCCCTTAAGAAACCTAAAATACAACCTATATATAAAAATATATTTAAATTAATGTTTTAATTTTTTAGAGTGTTTATATTTAACTACTCTTTTTTCTAATATAAAATAATATGAAATTTTATCTCAGGGACTTCTGAACAGAATGAATTTTTTTAACAACATAAGAGAATTATGAAAATTTTAAGCCTCCCATTTGAGTCATCACTTTTCAATCATTTTTTTGTCAGTTTCTACAATGCATTCTCACGTAGTTTTAAAAATTCCAAATTTTATTACGACATGCAAATAATTACTTATCTGCACACTTTATTCATGCTAATTTCATCGTAAATGTAATTTTTTTTTGTTGCTATTATTAAAATGCTTTTCTTTGTGATTTTGATATTCCTGTTACTTTAACTGCAATGTTAATAACACGGTAATTTCTAATCGGGAATTAAATTAATCGCTATTTGATGTAATTTATTTATGCATATGTAATCGTAAATAAAATTTTTTTTAATCGTTTCCGCAGTTGGCACCATGCAATTGTACGTGGTATTTAGTATCCCAATATTTTAATGCGGCGTTATTGCACCATGAAACTTGAGGAAAACGAGAGTTTTTATACTGCTTATTATTTGTAATTTATTTTGTTTTAAAAATTTTTTGGCTTGGGTGATATTTTTAGGAAAAAACTGAAGGAAATGTTTTCTTTTTAAAACTCTTAAAGGCTCTAATAATTCAAGAAATCTAAATAATATTAAGAATAATAATAAATAAATATTTAATCTTATTTTGTATTATAATGGATTTATTTTAATTTTTAGTTTTTGTTTAAACATTATAAATTTTCTTTAATAAAAATATTTAATTCAAACTCATATTACTCTATAAAATGCATATACATATATATATTATCTATATTGTGCATATGTGCGGAATGTAAGTGCAATATATATATATATTGCACTTATATTCTGTAAGCACTACAGGTTTTTTCTTTTTTTGGTTAGAATTTATATCCCACCCCTAATATTTATGTGTATATGCCCCGTGGCAGAATCGCGACGACATTTCTCAGAACTTAACAGAGTTCTTGCAGAAAGATTTTTCTTTTGGGTAGTAAATAATTTTGGTTTGCTCTTCTGCAGAAATTTACATGTTAAATTTGAATTGCAATTTTTTTGTTTTTGTAAACAGCGTTTTTGTTACTGTAAATTAAACATGCATCTTTGTTATTATTGAAAGTATCTTGCAGAAAAATAATAGTGCTGGAGAGTTTCGTCACAGAGAAAGCCTGAGAAAATTCTGCCAAAGGGTGTATATGTATATATATTAAGTAAGTTAATTACTTTAAAAAAATGTGCTTAGAGCACTAATGTTTTTATAAAAATTATCATATTTTCCGCTAACATGACTAAGCAAGCATGTGGCCATTCGTTAATCTATCTGCTATACAAGTAGCCCTTCACTCAAAAAAGTTGTGCACTCTTAAAAAACCACTTGAATTCTCTCTAACTTAGCGGTGGTAAATGGTTTGAGGTGCAATTTGGTTTAGTATAATTAAGCACACATTGCTTAAAATGAATTTTAAAGTAAATTGCTGCTCTTTCCGGTGATAAAAATTTGAATTTTGTGGTACTTTTTATTTAAAAAACATGAACTTTGATATCAAATTATATCCAATAGCAATGTAAAAAAGATAAAGTTCAACTAATCATTTTTTTTTATTGTCAGAGTATTTATTATTTATTTTGTAAATTCAGTCTTAATTTTAAGCAAATTTTTGTTAATTTGTCAAAAAGTGATCAATATTTCATTTTTTCTTGTATACAGCATCATTGGTTTACTAAAGGGTTGAAGAGCAGTGCTTGTCTCTGGGGACAGAATGATTAACTGTTCTCACTCACCTAATGAAGTGACTTCCAATGTGTTGCTTCCTCGTTTATGGGCTACAATGGCTAACTTAAATATGACTTGTTCTAATGGCTGTTCTGGCCATGGAGATTGTTATGACGGTGTTTGCTTTTGTGAAGTAAGTTTCTTTATTCCGTTACATTCTGATTTTAGAAAGAGTTTTATGATAATAATTTCATAATCTCGACTTAGTAGTAGATAAATATTTCATTGAACAATTTATTAAAAAAATTGGTTTTAATTTTAAAATATAATCTCTGTTTATTTTTTTTTAAACTTAAAAGCCTAGAACAATAACATAGTTATTAAGTGCTTATATGTGCCATTAAACCTTATAAAAAAATTGATGATCAACACTAAACTTTTACATTGACAATGTTTAGGCCATAGTAATTTTTAAAATAATATTTTAATCAAATACTTATCAGTTAAATAATATTTAAACATGTATCTTTATCGTTGTAACTTAAAAAATATTTTTTTTAAGTTACAACAGTTATTTCATTTTTTTTTTCAATGACACATTGTAAGCCAATTGAATATCAAAAAGATAACAATTAATCTATAAATGATAGCGAACAGTCCATATTTGTAACAAAATATTTTACTTACATGTTTTAAAAGTTTTTTTAAAAAAATCAACGCAAAAATCAAATCAATGTTCACTTAAGTAAAACATTTTTTAAATTGATTGTTGAAAAAAAATTGCTTTTAAAACATTTTTAGACCTTTTGTTATTTGTTTAAAGTAATAAAGTTGTATTGACTAATGGTCAAATTCTATGCTTAATAAATTTAAAATTAAACGTAAGCCTTGTTTTAATAATTTTTTATTATATTATTTTTTAAAAATATAATCAACTAAAGGTTTATTTGTTTAAAAATAATCCTGACTATCTAGCAAATTATTAAACAAACACATGTCAAAAAAGTAAAAAGAAGAAAAAAAATACTGAATTTAATGACAAAAAGAACCTGACAGACAAAAAGGTAAAAAAAGTGATGAAATAATGCACAATTGCTAAGTAGCAGAAGTCTCACTAAAAATAACTTACAAGAACTGTTACTTCCCGACGAAATAAAATGCACAGCAATCGCAAAATAACGAAAGTACCGCTGCAAATAGTTTTCACGAAATGTAAAATGTCAGAGAAAAAATTTAATTTTAATAAACCTAAAATTCATGTAGTTTTTAATTGTGTGCATTGTTTAAATATCGATGTTTAATTTAACAAAATTAACATGTTCAGGCATTTGGTTTGATTAGACTGCATAATCAAACAAGATAATGCTTCAAAATAACCATTTTACCAAACAATGAATTTCTCCTACTGCATGTGTAGAACCTCAATTCAATTGAAAATATGTTAGATGAGTTAATAAGACTGGTCCATGCAAAGAAACAAAAATGCAAATGTGGTGGAATTTAAGTAAAGCTAAAATTGAAAGCATAGTTTTCTCTTACACAATTTTAAAATTTATTTTCTGAGATACTTAACTGCTATTTGAAGTAGTCAAGCTAAATGGTAACATTCAAGTTAATAATAAAATTATTTATCCTTTTGCAACAATTTTAAAATTACTATTCCGGATACAATATTTAAGATTAGTCGTGAAATAGTTTTCATTGAAAAAATATTACCAATTATTGATTAAAAACTAATATTTTATTATATTTTACTCGCTGTCTTAACTTGTACATTCTCAAAATAGGTGCAATACAGTGGCGGAACTTGTAGAGATCCTAACTTGAATTATTATATTGCTTTTTCTACCATATTCTACATCATCTGTGCAGTATCTTTTATACAATTAGTAAGTATTTTTTTAAATTACATATTTTAAAGCAACATAATTATGACATCTTTTAAAGTATTAATTTGATTATTTTTATTATCTTATGTATAATTGATGTTAACAAGTTTCTTGTTTTGAAGAAAACTCAAATTTTATTCAAATGTGTTCTTATAAGGAAAAATATTAACAGATAAAGTCGTAAGGTTATGTAAGTGACCAAAATAAATTATTCTTTCTAGTAATTTGAAAAAAAAATATCGTATATTTATAATGTTTAGTGCTGTGAGTTTCAGCGATATAGTTTATAGTAATCTTAAAAAAATATCTTAATTTATTTACATTGGTTCATTTTTATAAAAAATTTTAACATTTGACTATTTTTTATTTATTTATAATTTTTTTCTTTTTTTTTGCAGCTTCTCTGTCTCAAGTCTGAATTCAGTCGAATGAAACAGCGCTCTTTTTTCAAAGCATTTAATGTGACAACCCAAAAAACTTTATATATATTAATCTGTATGGCTACTGCTCTAAGAGGCTATTATTTTTCATCTCCAGTAAGTTAAATGTTCTTTCTGATTGTAAGAATTAATTTGGTTTTTAATGTAGCTGTAATGACTGTGACTTCTGCATGATCTGGCAGAAAACTAAGGTTGAATACATCATTTCCTACAGTATATTACGTCTAAATCAATGTTACTCTGTATGTAATCATTTAACTCTTAAACTATGAATGATTAGCGTGGGTAATAAAATTTTACTAATTAATCAGAACATTTATAATAACAATATCAAACCAATAAGATTACCTTCGTACATAGAAATTTAAAAATAATTAGATGAAAAGTTATGCCATTTTTGAAAAAAATTTATTTGTTTAATGCACTGTACATTAATTTAATCTGTACCTGAATAAAAAGATAAAATTTACTGATGGAGATTAACTTTAAATATTAACTGATAATGGTATTGGTATTAATAGTAACTGGAGATTTATCTCACATTTGAAGTGAATTATAATTTACTAATTGAATTGATATTCTTTTTGCATTACAAACCACACAAATTTTAACTGTACTTTATTTTAAATATTAATTCAAAGCCTTACAATTTGTTTTTTAATTTTTAAAATTTTATTCTTTCTTGGGATTTGCCCTATAGAAATGTGAGGTCACATTTGTAAATGCTTAAAGCATATATGTGTGTATATATATACATATAAAACTTTTTCTATAAACAAGTTTATCTAAAAATTATCTCTTCTTTTTTTTTTTAACTAAAATACTTAAAAAATAATTAAACTTCAGTAAGTATTTTAAATTCAGTCAAAGAATTCAGCTAATTTATTATCATTAAAAGCATATTGATGCTTTGAGTTATAAAAAAATAACAATTTTTATTTGAACCTCTATGGATACACAAATTAGCATAACTTGTGAACTATCATTCCCAGGCACCAATCTAAGACTTTTATATTGATGACTTTTATGAAAATCTTTTATTGTCAATATATTTTTGTGAAAAGTTTTAGCGCAATCTAAGTTTTTGTTATAAAAATATAATTTGATTTGAAATATATCGTTAATTTGAGATTAAAAAATTATGTAAAATGTTCAATAAAAAAGTTAATTTTAAATTTAAAAGAGACACGCAATATATCTATATCAGCTAAGCTGTGAAAAATTATGTATTTAAAGATGGAAACTTCCTTAATTAAATTTTACCTAAACTTAATCATCAAGTTATTATATTCCAGCAAATCTACTAACATGAAAATTATTTCTATTCAACCATTATATCTATCAAAAATCAAACATAACAGAGATGAAACTTCTGTGATAATCTATCAAACTAGATGTGCAAAACCTCTTAACCGTGGGTGAGATATGGCTCCTCAAATAGTCAATTTATGACTCCACTAGTCTTCAAATGACTTTGAAAACATGATTTGCTTATAAAAAATTATTGTAGTAGCTTAAACATCATTAGATAAAAAGTGAAAGAAAGAAAAAATGTCACAGGGTAGCCACTCACTCTGGAAGCAGGAAAAACCTAAAATTCTCAGGGAAATATACTTTCAATTCTTTAATTAGAGAAATCAGCAATTAACTATATTATTGTGTTGATCAAATTCATTTCAATGAGTATTATATTCTCATTACGCACAGAGTATGTACAATCTGTAATTAGGCACATTTATGTAACTAATTATATCTTTTAACCAGTCTGTCTCACTTATATTTATTTTTCTTGTCATTGTTAATTAAATAAATCATTTTTATTATTCATTCTAATGAATAATTTCAGTTCTCTTAAACATTAGGACAATTATAATATTTTCAAGCCAATTTTGATCTTTCTAAAGCCTGCAATAAAATTATCAAAGAGTTTAATTAAAATCGTAATATTATTTGTTTAATGTCATGACAAATTTAGGCTTGAAACAATAAACAATTTTACTTGAAAAATGGAAAATATTGATGTAAATGTTTTCTGCCATATTTAGATATAAATTCTTAATACACATTTATGGATGTAATAATTAAAATTCCAAGATGGAGACAATTAATCAATAATTAAATTATATGGGGACAATTAGCAAAATTTTACTCATTTAACTGTGGAAATCTCAGGGAATTTGGTTTTGTTTGTAGAAAGGTTTCCTTGCTGTCAAGAGTTTGCAAAGAGCAGGATTTTCCAATTAGCCTATGACATAATTTACTGTGCTTTTTTAATCAATTTGATAATGTTCTCATTAAGCTAAATAATTGAGCTACCGTAAATTGACATAACAACCAAAATCACTGCACCTTTCATGTTCCTGGGTCCCACTTCCAAAAAAAGGTCAAAACCAGACAAATGAATTCTAAGAATCATTGTTTTCCTTTAATTTTAAACTGCAGTATTGATTTCTTCTTAATTTTTTTTTTTTTTTTACGAAACTTGTTTTGTTTCAGGATCATGAAGCTATGCTCTGGGCATCTAGTTTAATGAGTGCATATTACCCTATACTGTTGTCTGGATCATCTTTGATAGTGTGTTTTTGGGCAGAAGTAAGCTTTTTCAATAATGAAATATTTTGCATTAACTTATTATTTTAAGATAACTTTGTTTATTTTTCAGGCTAACATAGTTTTTAAGTACAAATTTAAGAAAGCATTATTTTTAAAAGGTACTTAGCTGTATGCATACTACACATAATTTTTTTTTTTTAATTTTATTTACAGTGACTGACGTAAAAATTCTTGTCCTATTTTATTTGTAGCAGTTTATTTTTTAACAACAGTAGAAACTCAATAATTCAAGGTTGACTGGATCGAGCCTACCTCGAACTTTTGAAAACTCAAGTTATCAAAAGCATAAAATTTAATAAATATTTAAATAAATAGAGGCAAAGGAAATTTCCTGTACAAAATAATGCAGCATAAAAAAAAATCAAGATTTTAAAAACTATGAAAATCCGTGGCAATAATAACTAACCAACATGCAATTGATAAAAACCATGTGTGTTTATGGGTGAATTGTTAATAATAGACTGTGTAAAAAAGTGATTCTTCAATGCAGGATCCGTAATTCTCCGAATTAAACAATATAGTGTTAAAAATGTAGTTTAAAAATAAAGATTTTAAAGACCATGAGAAAATTTGACAATGATAACTAACAAAAATGTGATCGATAAAACTACATGGGTTCATTAATGAATCGTCAATAATGAAGTATATAAAAATGATTCTTCAAATATGCGATTCCAAGTTCGTAGAATGAAATAATATAGTATTAAAACGTTGAGATTTTAAAAACCATTTGAAAATATGTATTAACGATCAACAAAATTGCATAGTGATTATCTAAGTATTATCTAAGTGATTAGTAATAAAAAGTGATTAATCAAATGCAAGATTCAAAGTTTGTGGTACGCAATTAATTCGTTTTAAATCATTAATATTTTAAAAAATTTGTGAAAATAAGAAACAATAACTACCAAAATTGTTATCATAAAGAGTAAAATGAAGAATTTAACAGAAATTAATGAAAATTGACTTACTGCTTGTTAAGTATTACCAGTATGTGTAAGTAAAATTTCTCAATGTAAAACAATAAAATTTTAAATAAAATTTATTTCAAAATAGTTAAAATTTCTTTATAAATTAATTTTTGCTTCATGCATTGTTGATTCTCAAAAGAGTGTATAATGTAGGAACAATAAATTTCTAATTCGAAATTTTCCAATAAATTGTGTGTGCCTGCAATTATAAATCTTGTCTTTTTAATCAATTCATTTATACTTTTCAATTATAAATTTTTTTTTGCTTCTGCTTTCTGCCCCAGTGGCAAAATTTCAACAGGTAATCTGCCATCCTGTATAATCGATGTTGCCAGATCCACAGAAAAAAATAATGAATTTCAAAGTTCCGCCGACCAGCAGAATCTTTGTCATTTATGAGCCAATGCTCATCGGCAGGAAATGAGACGTGGGGTGATGCAATCATGCTAGGGGCATTTACACTGGATGCGAAAAAAATCATGTATGCAAATTCAGAAATGTGAATGCACACCTAATTGGTAAGTTTTTCAATGATAAATATATTTCACCTATATGGTTCTCGTTCATATATCCGAATTTGCATACATGAATTTTTATTGTCCTTAACACTTTCATGGCTGACAAAAGTCAATTGATAATTTGAGAGTCTGATGTTCAAAATATTATTTCCTTGGATTACCCGAGGAAGTAGATTATCCGCAGTAATGATTTCCATGGTTTTTTTTAAAACATATGTTCTACAGATAATACATAGGAAGTTATGGTAATGTATGTTTAATAGCATTTTTACAACAAAAATGTATTGTATGTTTATTGTAAAAAATGTATTTTCATAAGCGTTCATAAGCATCTTTAAGCTATTATACTTTTTTTTTATCAAATTAAATCTATTAAATTTTCCTCTCTCTAGGTTTTTCATTTAAGAGATATGACTTATGATAAGCCTGGATTTTTAAGCAAATCTTTATTGGGATTCATTCTCTTCAATATTATAACTTATTCCCTTTTACTAGCAGAATTACTTTTACTTCAATTTTCTGACCCATCTGATATTGAAAAAGTAAGTTTTTCTTTTATAACCTATTGATTGACTGTTATATTTTAATTGAGCTAACTTTATCTTTTGGCCCATAATTTATATTTGCAGTGTATGCAAATTATGTGTGCAACAAGCAATGTTTTTGGCTGGCATGAGAGAGTTTGCTTTTGTTGTGATAAAATTTTATGCTTGAAGAAAGTACTTGATGATTTACAATAGTTGACGAATTCATATTTTGTTATGAAAAGATTTGTTGATTAAAGAAATTACTCTCTTTGAAGAGCTTTGATGAATTACCATTATTTAAAAATGTTGATGGATCTATTATCAGTTGTCCATATATTATTCCAGTGTGATGTAGACAAGAGTAATGTAGATATTAAACAATAGGAACTGTGTTAATCAATAATTGATTTCAATAAAAAATTTTAAAATTTTTTTTCAGAAATATGGAATCATGTGGAGTTTCAAAGTAAAAAAAAATATTCAGGACACCTCCTCCCACTATGAAATCAAAAATGTGCATCTCATATGTAAATTAGCATAGTTTTCGCCAAAGAAATTTAAGGAAGCCAAGTATTGGCTATTAATTGATTAAATTAAATGTCAAGGCTCTTTTTCCTAGCTCTCCGCATTCAAATGTGTTGGCGAAAAAGAAAACATGAGAAATAGCGAATTTTAATGAATCCAAAATATTAGCAACCTTATAATGCAGGGATGGCGAACCAACGGCACACATGCCATTTGTGGCACGCCACCAATCACGAAGTTCACTATGAAGCATATTTACAAATAAAATTATAATTCACAAAAAAAAACAATTATTAACAATTAATGTCAAATAAACAATAACCATAAAAAGCAAGCTAACAATAAATAACTAGCAAAAAAAGTTAACAGTCCTGCTTAAACTAACATCTTACAACCTAATGTAAGTTGTTTCTCATCTAATCTGCAACAACAGGAGTCATGTTACTTTAAGTTGAATTGCGCGTATAACTGAGACATTGCAAAATATATTCTTTTTTCATAGTGAATAAAGAGATTTGAGCTGATAGTATTTAGTAATACGTATTATTTTCCCAATAATCAGGAAGTCAAAATTATTTGACGGCACGTCTATGTCTTCATTAAATAATATTTTGAAAAAATGGCACGTTGGTGCATAAAGGTTCGCCACCCCTGTTATAATGGTTTCGAATTCTAGGCTAATGTGTTAGGCAGATGTAGAGGGAATCTCTTAAAATAGATTTTATTTTGCTCTCAATTCAAGGTTGTGATATAAAAAGATTACAGATTATAATAATGATTTTTATTTATTGAAAAGGGATTAAATAAGATAAAAATATGGGTTTTAAATGTTAAGAAGTATGTTATGCTTATTCCAGCATGACATTGAGTATAAATAAATAATAAAATAAAATATTGAACACTTAAAATGAAATAATAAATGAAAAAACAAATTGTTTCAAATAAATTATTTTTATAAAAAATACATAATTATATTCTAAATAAATACTGGTACTAATTAAAAATAAGTTATTTAAAATTTAGTTCATTTAGAAGTATTAAGAACTCAATATTTTTTATCTAAATTTAAAAGCATCTTCTCTCAAAAAAAGTAGGTAATAGCTGCACTTCTATTATCTCACAATAACTGAATTAGAATCTGGTACAAATTAGCTGTGCCTTGTTTGACTGTTAGCAAATATTTTTCTGTGCAAGGAAGAGAAGACATTCATGTGGCTTGCTGGTTTTTCTCTAATGATAGAGAAAAAAAAGATTTTCTCTTGCTCTGTAATGATTACTCATTCTCCCAAACAGGGTGCTTTATAAGAAAATTTATGCATAAAAGAAGCATTCTTTTTAATTCCTAACTCTTTAGATATACTTAACTTTATATTAAAATATTTGTGTATAATTAGAATACCTGCCAACTTTTAACCCTTTGCTTACGGCTGGTACAATAAGTGGACCAGAATGGCTTCATCATGCTAAGTGCCGTAAGCAAAAAGTTCCAAGGTTAAATTTTGCAAGTGGCAGTGAAAAGATTATTGAAATAACAGTTGTAGGTAAAATTAAGTATTAATTTACCAGGGCTACCACATACTCTCATTTGAATATTGAATACTTTCCTTAATGTATATGATAAATTAATTTATATACTGTAGTGATCAAAAGCATTTTTAAATTAAATATAAAATCCTAATAATCAAGTTTATATTTATAAATTTTACTGCTTCTCTAAATATATAAAGAAGCATTACCTGTAGCTCGCCAATTCTCAATGTACAGTCCACGGCAGCAACTGAACTTAATAAAATAAAAACTATAAAGAGAAAATTTTTTTTGGAAGAAAAAAATTGGAAATTTTAAAGTATGCCTTTCAGTTTTTGATGCTCACAAGTTTTAGTCTTAGATGTTCGTTTATTTCACAATATAAGTCAATGTAGTTTTTGATTACTTTCTCTCTTTGTTCATTATTTCTTCAAATTTCCAAAGTTTTAAGTAACTCAATATTTTTAATACAACATATTACCATGTGTGAATTTTGAATTTAAGTTATAACTATTAAAGCCCTTTATTTGTGTCTATTCAATATTTTTAAAGCGATATTACGATTATACAATTAAGACTTGTGAGTTTTAAATTGCTCATTTTAATTATCACTTTTGACATGCTTTATTTATGCAGCTTTCATCTACAATCCAAAATTTTTTTTGATCTTTGTTTTTTTTTCCCGTAGTAGCAGCTACTTATTTCACCTTTTTTTTCTTCCAAATCACACATAGACAACAAACATAGATTTTTAAACTGTTTACTGTTTTTTTACTTTATTTCTAATTTTTTGTAAAAGTGCGTAAAAAATGTTGCAAATTTAACATTTGTAAAATCGCTTATCACTGAATACAATTCTCCTGAAATTAGAAATATACTGAACTGAACAGCTGAATGTTGAATCTTATTTTTAGCTATAATGCGTTTTATTTTAAATTATTTTAGATCCTATAAAATTTCCTTGATCAAAACATAAAATTTGCCTTTATATTGCTCAATAAAATACTTTTTTACTTTCATTCATGATTATTACTGTTCATTAATTTTGAAATAAACTTTTGTGTTACCTGATGTGATAAAAAAAGAACAACAATTCTTTTTCCCCCATCTTTATAAATATATCTATATTATTTTAAGCAATTTATTTTTCTCATACGAAGGAAATTATGTATATTAAAAGTATCAGTTTGGTATTCTTCAGTTTTGACTGAATTTTAACATTTAAAAGAATTTAATTTTATGCAAATATATTACTAGTTAAACTGATAAGAATTATGTCTAATACACTGATGTTTCTATTAAAATTATCATTATTGCTATGAACATATCTAAGTATTAAATATGCAGCCCTTCTTAGATCTACCTGCTGTACAAGTAGCCCTTCATTCAAAATGATTGTGCGACCTTAATATAAAATAAATTCTACAGAGAATCTATAGTGGTTAGCAACTCTAAATAAGTTCCCTTAACCAAAATCCTCATGAAAGCTAAATTAAAACGTCATAAATAATTTTAAATTAAATTTAAAAATCTAGTTATCAGATAAAATTTATAAATTTTACTTACTGCTTCTTTAAATACTTAAATAAAATTTTATTATATTAAATTAATTGATATAAAATTTTATAGAAAATCCGTTGTGGTTTGCACCTCTGAATTAGTTTCCTGAAAAGGAAAACTTTAAATAAGCAAAATTAAAATGCTTTGAAGTACAGTTATTTATTTTTTGTTGTACATTTAAGAGGTAAAAAGATTTCGTTTTTTCATAATCTATTTTTTTTTATAATGTTAATTGTGATTCTTTATATTGTACTCAAATTTTTTTTTTTTTTTTTTTTTTTTTTTTTTTTTTTTTTGCCCCTTTTCTACTTTTTAGCAAATATTTTTTAAGCATTTCAGATGGTTTTGAGACATGACTGAACTTAGTTTTAATAAAAATCCTAGAGATAAAGATAGAGATAACATAAACATAGACATAAAGATAAAGATCAATAAATTCAACGAACAAAACAAAAATCTTAAACCTAATTACAGCTGAAATAAACATGTACGTAATTATTCTTTGTTATTGTACATGTCATATCACAACCAAAATTATCTGAAGTATTTTTTATCCAGTTTGCTTCATTATTACCTTTTCCTGTAATAATTTTAAAATGAAAATATGCATAGTTTTAAAATTAGTGATTTTATTTTGTAAAAATATTGGTGAAAAATTATAGTTTATTTTCAATTCTTTTCATGTAAGTAAAATAACCTAAATGTGCTCATTTAATTAAGTGCATTTTTAGTAATTCAAAAATGCTTTTATTCAAATTTTCCTTTTACTCTTTCTAAATTTAATTTATTAATTGTATGTTTTAATTGTGGTGCAAGAATAATTTTTTGCTTACTTTAATTATTTTCCATTCATTTTACAGAGCTTGTTTATTAAAGTGTTTCATGGTTGCTATGCTATTTTAATGCTGGTGGTTGTTGTTTTCTTCTTGATCTATGGTGTTGAAGTATATTTCAAGGTATTTTTTTTCCATTAAACTAAATCAGTTATGGTTAGTTATAAACTGCAATTTAATTTTATCTATTTATGTATTTATGATAGGTACGAGGTCAGTTTTTACAAGGTTCTACATCAGCTACTGATGCATCACAACTTCATCAATCTCGCATTGGTCTAGTTTCTCAAGCAGTATTACTTATATTCACTATCCTTTTCATTTTTTCTGACAGCCTTGGTGATTTTTGGAAAACCAAGTAAGTTTTTTTTATTATCAATTTCAATTAAAATTAATTTCCTCTCTAAGAAGTGCCGTTACACAAAACCTCTATCTGTTTTTCATGCTCTTAGGAGCCTTCAGACATAATTTTTATTCAGAATTTGTGTCAGTAAAGATAATGTGTGTTAGTAAAAAATAATCAACGTAATACCACTAGCAGGGTTGCCGCGACAGGGAAAATTCAGGGATTCCCAGTTATTTCTTAAGAAACTGGAAAATTCTAGAAATTTTATTCTTCTCTTTGGAGAAAAAGCATCTCTTTAAACATCAAAGAAATAAAGAGTATAATAATTGCTCCCATTACAAAAGAAGAAAAAGCAGCCATACCTGCTGTCCAATTATGGAAAGCTTGCCAATTATCCATATCTTTTTCACCTCTCAGTTCTTTCTCCTTCCTCTTTATTTTACTTTATGACATTATAAATGCACCCATATTCCAATGTTCCTCGTCATAGGTGTGAGTAATTTCTTAATTTCTGTACGGGTGACGGGCATAACTTTAATGGGAAACAAGAATGTCAATACTTAATCTGTTCTGACATAGCAGTGTGGTAATTTGCTGTTGTGTTGTATAAAGGAGCTACTCAAAAGATTTTTACTTTGCTGTTGCAAATCCAAAGAATTTTCAGATTTGTAAGAGGTTTTGTAAATAATTCTTATATTATCACATGGCAATGCTGCTGTAAAAAGTGGGTTAAGTATTAATAAGGACATGCTTATTGAAAATATCTAAGAAGAATCCTTAGTTGATTTCAGAATTATCTACAATGCTATAAACTTTTATAGAGGAGTTTTTAAAAGTTCCAATGCCAAAAGGTATGTTCCAATATGTATAAATTAGCTCGAATGAAGTATCATGGAGCTTTTAAAAAAAAAGCAGAAAAATATCCAAAAAATTGAAAAGAAGTCCTACAAATGTAAAGTTAATGGAACCAAAACAACAGTCCTACAAATGGAAAGTTAACAGACCAATTAAACAGTTACAGAAGAAAAAACATGTAATTAATAACTGAAAATTCTGTAGAAGTTGTAGATATGGATTCTCAAATATATGAATTGAAGAAAAATTATTAGTTTTGCTTGGAAATTAATTTTTTATGATAGCAAGATTATTGTTCTTTATTTTATTTAACCAGTTTTTAATTTTTTTAGTAGTCTATAGGTTAGTTACCAATATTTTCACTCTCTTAACTTGTGTCGGGCATTTTCAAAATTTTCTATATTTTTGATATGATAATTTATTTTAAAAAAATTTTGGTATGTAAATATGAACAATAAGTACTCTGTTACCATTTTTATTTCAAATAGTGTTGAATTGTTACTACCTCTTGTTTTATTTCAGTGATTTGAACTAAGGGGATATTATTATTTTGGGAACAACATGTGAACACTGTAGTTATGTGTTACTCCTTATATACTACATATATATACAGGGAAAACACAAGAATTTTTTTTTTCAGTTTTAAGTGGCAACCCTGACTAGTTCTATTCAGTATAGTTTGAATCACATTATACTACATTGCAGGGATACAGAATATGTCTAATTGCATGAATGAGATGCAAGGAAAGCAGCCTAGAGAAATTTTTGGTCTATTTGGAAAAAAAATTTCTATGAAATTTTTTATTGTTTAAAAAAGGTTGCTTTATAAAAAAATTTCATGTAAAATATTGGCTAAATTAAAATTTAATCAAGGCTAATTTGTACTGATTCTATCATGAAAGTGTCACAAAATTTTCTCTTTTTTTTTGCCAGTTATCCCTATTATAAACTTTCTTGTTTTTCTTCTTTTTTTTTTTTTTTTTTTTTTTTTTTTTTTTTTTTTTTTTTGAAAAAAAAATTATTCAGATATATTTTATACAATATTACAAAAATACCATCTTTTTTTCAAATTATAAAAATAATATTGCCTACAATATTAGAATATCTTTTATACATTTAAATTTCTTTCTTTAAAATTTATTCATGTTATTTTTGTGTATGAAAATGATAATCTGTTATTTAATATTTTTTCATTTAATATGATAAATGTTTTTTTTTATTTGCAATTTATTTTTCTTTACATGTAGAAAAAAAATTTGTTTAAAGCAAAACCATCTAACCATTGAGTTTCTAAGAAATTTCAGATAATCTCTTGTTCCAGCAATCACTTGTCTGCATAATCAGAATATTCAATTCCGCAAGTTGTCCATGAAGTGTTTATTTCGTGGAATGGACTGCCAATTTATCAAATTACAAACCTTTCTTAGACTTCTCATTGTGAAAAATATCACTTTACTAAGTTTTACTAGGTATCCCGGTAAAAAGTGTGTTATGCATTTAATAATTTACAGCATGCATAAGGAGAATAAAAGGTTGTCCTTTATAGATGATAAATGAACATTTATTTTAAACAACTTATGAATGTTTCTTTTTTTAACCAAAGCAAGTTAAACTACTTGATTTCCTGGCAATTGTTAAATCTTGTTATTAAATTAAAAATGTAGTATTTGAACAAATAAGACATGAGAAAGAGGGATTATAAAGTCATCATTTAAATATACATTTATAAAGCTTATTTTAATATTTTATAATTCCTAAACCATATCAATTTTCTGTCTAAAAAGCATGTTTTTTTAGTTGTATAAAATGTAACACATATAACTTTATGTGAATGTTTATTTATTACTTTCAATTCCTTAAGTATATGAATGGGACCTTAAATTCAGTTTTATAAATTATTGCTAATTCAATATATTTTGATTTCCATTATTATTTTTAACACATGTGCTAGTTTTTTTCAAAAATTATGTAAAATCAAATGATTTTTTTTTAAGGAAATATTAAAATTTTTAACAGTATACAAAATTGACTATCTAAAAACCTTTTGAAAAAATAATTGTAACTAAAAAATAATTTTTTGAGAAATTTTAATCCAGAAAAACTGTGTTCTAGGAAAGTATTAATCTGAGAGACTTTTCTGCACCCCTGCTATGTTATGATGATTTACAACAAATATTAAATATATGCAAAATATTTGAAGCAACATTGTTAACATATTACAAAAAATAAGATTAATAAATATTTGTTTGTGTTAGTCCTTAAACTAAAAAAAAATTTCTCATCTGGCAAACTTTGTGAGTTCCTTTAAGTTTAATAAATAAGTTATATCATTAATCTTTTTTGTACCATAGGGTTCCTGTAATCAGTCGAAATTATTATAATATTGTGTTCAGAGTAGTAGAGATGGGTGTTGCTCTTTGGTTTCCTTGTGTTTTGTGGAATTGTATCAGGTATGTTATTTTGACTTCTCTGTTAATATGAAAATAATAGAATTTTTCGTAATGAATGAAACACTAAAAAAAATGCATAAATAACTCTAAAAAACTTTAATCTATAAATTCAGAAATATGAGAAATCATTAATAACTAATTAATATTGCCTCAAGCTTATTTCTAACTGGTTATTTATGAAATCACTTTGCAAACTACTCTTTTTATTTTCAAATGTTACTTTTAATAAAGTTAGCTCACTTGTTCTAGAGCTACAACTTTCACAGGGCTGCCAACTTTCTACACATTTGGTAAAATTTTCTCCTAGTGGTAGCTAAGCCTGTTTTAAAGTATAATTCTTTGTTTTTGAAAAATGATTTAAAACTAGTTTCCACACCATGCCATGTAAATGATTCAAAAGCTCTTATGAAACACTTTTTGTCCCAGCTCTCATTTGGTGAAGCTTTTAGAATGTTGGTAAGATTAGGAAAGTTCTGAAAACTTTAGTTATTGTCTACCACTCTTTAAGATATTTTGTGGAAAGCGTAGTAGTTGGTAGTCCCCTACTTTTATATCAAACTTGAGTGAAATATTTAGTATTGTGATAATAAAGTTTTGTATATTAAGTTTCGAGCTAAATAAAGGGCTATAATTTATTTGGCTAAAATAAATCTTACAATTTAATAAAATAATGTTTCTTTATGTTAAAATAAACTGCAATATAATTTAGATAAACTTTTCTATTATTATTTTTGATTGATTCTAAACAGCAATTATTATTTTTTTAAAATTAACTGTTTGGAAATTTTTTAAATCATTGGGAATTTTATGCATTTATGATGCGCAATTAATTGCAAATCCTCTCTCTAAAAAAAAAACTGAGAAATTTATAATGAAAACTGCAATAAAACAAATGTTTATTTTTCAACAAAAAAATGCAAACAAAAGCACAAAGCTAATTTAATGAAAGTTTAAAGTTTGCTAAAATTTCATGGTAACTAGAAAATGTAAGACAAAAATTAGAATGTACACAATCCATTTATTTAAAAATAAAACTTTGGATAAAACCATCATTTAAAAAACTATGATTTGTATTTCCAGTGTCTCAGAGTTCTTTTTCTGTGTTCTGAGTTTAATTATTTATTTATTGGTACCAACATTGATTTTGTGAGCCACTAAGTTTAATGAGCATTCTTCTGTTTCCGGAGTTCCTCTTTATGTTCGGTCCTACTGTAATAACCATTTCCACCTACGTACTTACTTATCTTCAATTAAAACTTCAGATAATGTACTTTAGTATACATGAATTGTCACTAACAAGAAATATTAATGTCTAAATTTACCCTCATGTTAGTCACTCAGATAACAGCAGACATTAAAATCCAGTAAACAAAGAAGCTAAATTTACTGCCGAAAACCATGTTGTTATTACTTTGCTAAATCTTTTATTTTCTGTTTAAGATGCTTAAGCAACAAGTTTTTTCTAACAAATGCACCATATGTTCCTACAGATTTTCCGCGATGGCAGACAATCCAAAACTGTAGTTTCTGGCTTACAAGGGAAAAGCATATTGTATATTACACATCCACGGATTATCTGCAGCGTAATCCATCCCTAGCAGAGAAATTGATTAAACAATAAACAAAAGCCATTGGTCATGTTCTCATGACTATTGATGGACCACATCACCTTTTGGAGGAGGGTCCAAAACTTAAATTGATGGCTGCGAGTTGAAGATTAGGTTTTACTATTGGGCAAGGCTATCAAATAGACTTTGGTGAATAGTGGTGTCACTCTTCACATTCGAAGGCTGCAAATTTAGACATTAAAGAGAAGGGGGAAATTCTAGCCATTCTTATTGATGAGATCATCAACATCTTTGGTGTGTGGTGTTTTGATTCCTTCCCCCTATTGATAGATGGTTCTTGGGAGAAAAGTACGTTGGTTGAGAAGAGAGAAAGAGGAGAAAAAATTCTTGCCTTTCTTATTGATAAGATATTCAGCATCACAGGATCGATGTGCAGTGTTTTGATTTCCTCTTTCTGTCAAGAGAGAGTTCTCGAGAGTGAATGGGTGGGTGAAGGGTAAAGCACATTAGTCAAGAAAAAGGAGGGAAAAAATTCTCTTGTGTTATGTTTTTTTGAGTTTGTGTTTGTTTTACGACACTGCCAATTTTTTTTCTCTTTTTATGCTTAAAATTCCTTATTTTACCTTATACTGATAGCTAAAATTAGAGCTGTGACGTGTATGTCGGTGAAGCTATTGTGATGATCGGAAATTTTAAAAATATTTTTTGCTGATGCAGTATGTACAACAGTGCAACCTTTCTACCTGAAAACACTGAACTACATTATTTATTGCCAATAATAATTTTTTACTTTTACCTTTTCACATTTTATCCATAATCTGGAAATGTTTTAAATCGGCAGCTCGTAAGTGCTGTTGATGCTGGATTGTCAATGCTTTACTGTATAGTTTTGAGTCATATACTTGAATATCTATGTTAAGTTATCTGCTTTTACTTTCCTAATCTATTTTTATAGTTTTGACTGAAAAATATATTCAATCTGTATCAGTCAACTCAAATGTTTGTTTTTTTTTAATAAAATTTCTACCATTACTACTACCACTTATCTTTAAAATATATTGTATAGGCCTGAACAGTTGTGGATTTTGAATCCTCAAAGGCTTTTGAGAAAACTAGAAATAAAAAAGCCTATCCATTCTGGAGGTGAGGCTGAAGCATTAGTGTCCTGCACTAAAGAGATATCTATTGTAAAGTCTGGTAAGTGTTATATATTTTAAATTGAAATATTCTTAAGTAAGGAAACCAACTCAGTGCTATTTATGCCTTGGTTTGAAACGTTTGCTAATAACTGAACATTATTCATTTTTCTAATCATGTTCTGATTATGATCAAGGGCAATTGGTAAAAGTTACAGTGTGTACTAGTAAAAGGATGTGAGACCAAATAATATTCTAGTTTAAAAATCTTTAGACAAAATTTAAAATAAATTACAATTAATATCGATACTTTAATGCCCTGTTTATTTTGTACTTACGTTTGAAAATAAATAAAAGTTATTCACTGTTAAGGGAAGGAAGGTAATATCTTTAGAAATGTGGAATAGTGGACGCCGCATCAGTAGCCACATCGATTTTTAGCAATTATCACATTCTTGAAAATACACTTGTGAAATAGTAATCTTTAAAACATAAAATCTATAATTAGAAAATAGTTATTAGTTTATAAATCTTTTTTTATATACACTTATTATAAAAAGAAATAATTGAGAATGATACTTACTGAAAAAACATTTATAACCAATCATAATAATAATTTGAGAATGTGTGCACAATAAAAATAAACTTATCAGAAAATTTAAATAAATCACCAACTTTTTATTTATTTTCAAATATTTCCAATCTTATATTTAATCAAAATCGGGCTCTTCACTTTCGAAACAAAACAAACCATCAAATTCATTTCCACTTCACCTTTGTCATCAGACATCAAGCATGAAACAATCAGAAAGGAATTATCTCCCATGTCACAGTAAGATAAAGGAAGAATATGTATTAATGGAATTCTGTAGAACTAGTAATTGAGATGAGCTGACGAATTTGAAGATAGCAGTGCAATATGTTGAAATACATGCCGTCCCCCTCTATACACGCGAGGTCACCTTATTCCAGTTGCAACCAAGAAGAACGACTATTTCATTCACTAGTTACAATAGTAATGGGGGAATGTAACCACAACCTATAAAATGAAATTCTTCTGTGACCTTCAACCTTCAGTAAAGAGAATGAATGGCTAAAAAGAAGATAAATGATTACAGCTGTCATAGGAGGGGTTGAAACTTGTGAAAGATGATCTGTGATGTCAAAAATATTTATGACATGAACAACACAACATAAATTTAGTGTGAGTAAAACTAAGAAAGAGAAAATTCCCTCTCCTCCTCTGACTTAGAAAGGTTTCAAATTCAGAAGGGGGTTATAAAATGTTCACTCCTTTCTCCCCTCAACATTCTGCTACCACTGGCACAATAACTTGTGCGTGGAAGTGTCAGGAATGTCAGCAGAACAAAACAAAAATTTAAAACTAATAAATTGTTCATTTGATCACTAAATGTAGACAGGCAATGCAACAGGCAACATTTAAATTTTTGTTTGTTTTTCATTTTATTTAAAAAAATTTGATTTCTTACAAAACTGTTCTCTTAGCTGGGTTTGTTCTAGCTACATAAAAAGAGCGTAATGCTGAAATCTGAAAAGAACAGGTTTCCTCATAATTAAAAGATCGGAACTCTAAAGAAAGATATTCTATTTTTATTTTAAAAATAAAGTTCTTTTTGTTTATCATTAAAAAGTTATAATCCTTTCAAACCAAAACAGTTAAATATAAAACAAAATAGTTTTAAGAACTAATTCGTAAAAGAACTCTTTGAAGAAAGAAACTATAATTGCACTTAATTTAAAAAAGAAACATTTTTGATAGGACAAAATCTTCCATCCCAAATCTTACGTTTAAATTATTTATTATGAAACATAGATATCAGTGATAATTAAGTGTACAGATAATAAAAAATATTAAAATATTCGAACAGTTTTTTTACATGATGTAGGAAATGGTAAAATAAACGCAACAGAAAAAAACTTTACAGAAATTGATTCAAAAAAAGATGATGCAAAATATTAAAAAAAACATACCTTCAACAGAAAAAATAATAAATTATAAATTTTCGATGACGAATGAATGAATTTAATTTCTGAGACTAAAGCTAATTTCCAGATTTAAATATATTAATAGTTCGAAATCTTGCTCCATTTTATTTTTGGCATTTTCTGCAAACTTAGTTGAGGAATTTATTTTGCATAACCTCACTTTTTTTCTTACTTTGAAATTAAAATTTTTTTTTGGCTTTCCTCTGACAGTTTTTACGTCAGTTAATCGGCAGATCGGTGTCGACTTACGTACCCCTATGATTTCTTTTTTTTTTTAGATATGTTTAATTAATGCAGAAGTGTTTTTTTTTATTTCTTATATATTGTATTCATTGGTTAGCAAAAGGGGCAGAAATTTTTAATCGGTGTTGAAAAATAAATAAGAAAGACTTTCGACTAATCGATCGATGCATCGAATAAAAAAAATTTCTTTTCTGGTTTTGTGACAATTTGAAAATAAAATATTTATAAGGAAAGTATAGATGAGAAGAGAAAAAATTATAGAGTACTCGTTTATTCTTAAGTTACAAATCTGAATTTGTAACTCCATTTGTAGATGTCATACGGTTTTTCGTCAATCAAATATTTCTTTTATCACCCCATATTTTAGTTTGAAAAAATAAATAAGAAAGAAAAAAAATGTTTTCTGAGCAAACATTGCAAAAAAAGTTCATAATTTTGGAACATTTTCTGCAAAAATCTGGTTTTGAATAAATCCATTGTGTTGGCAAAATTATCATGTGTGGCTTGGGGGAAATGAAGTCTTCCTACAGGCCACACAGCATGACAATCAAACTTATCTACATAGTTGCCAGATATATGAGAATATTTTCCAGATTTTTTGGATGGGATTTTATTTTATAATTGGCAATGATCAACTGAACTGTTTTTGTGTTTACGACTTTCAATATTCAATTCTGTAACCTTGTAATTTTTTACCTAATCCAGAAGACTTGAAAACTCCTAGATCACACATTGAAAAAAGCTAGCCATATTAGAAGACTTTTTGATGGAACTAACTTGCATTTGTATGGAGAGTAAAATCACCCATGGTTAACCTGATGGCTGATTCTAACCCATAATCTATCTACCACTGAGGATATTTAAATTGAGCACTGATGTCAGTGCAAGCCAGGAGCAGAATTCATATCAACCAGCCAACACTGGTATTTGAACCTGAATGCCTTCTTTGAAAGGCAATTGCTCTTTCCCCTGAACCACTACATTGATATATATGTTAAGGCAAAAAAAAACATGTGATGATACTTTTATGTGCTGCCAAAATTAAATATTTTTCTGTAAAAATTTAATAAATCAATATTTCACTACCCAGAGGATAATATTTCACAAAAAGTACAAAAGTTCTCAGCTATTTATCTAACAATTGTTAAAAAAAAAAATATTATTATTTTATGTTCTGTTTTTATTTAAAATGAATTTTTTTATACAGACGTATGCAGATCATTAGAAAAAATACCAGAATGCTGGATTTGCTATGATCCTGACCGACCAGATTGTGGGCCCTTAATTCAACCTTGTAAGTGTAGAGGAGATGTTTCAATTGTTCATCATGACTGTCTAAAACAATGGCTAGTAGAAGTAAGTATCTAGCTATGATTATCCCTGTGATTGTCTATAATTAGGATTGCAAATTTATCACTGTAGGAAGTTTCTGTTGATATTCAGTTCCATTTTCTAAAATCTGCACATTTATTAAAATGCGCAGAAAAAAAATTTAAATTTTTTTTATTTTATTTATTTATTACTTATATTTTAATGCCAACTAACTCTTTTCTAAAGTTTTGAAATCGATAATGTATGATTGATAAAACATTTCAGATAATAGATCAATTACAAAATGACATATTTAAGAGAAATCTGATGTTTAGGATGTATAAATTTAATGCTTACAAAGCAGCAGTTAATTACATGTTTATAGAAAGAAATTATCCAGTTTTTGAAATGTAAGATAATGTTAAGTAGCTATTTGATGTTTGTCAGTGCCTACAAATTACAGTAGGGAACCGATTATCCGGAACGATCGGGACCATCGGTATTCCGGATAACTGATTTTTCCGGTTTTCTGAATCGCTACAAAAAGCCGTTTTTTTTATTGTTAAACCCAACTAAAAAAAAATTTTTTTTTTTTGGAAATAATCTGAAAAAGAAGAAAAAACGATGGAGTAATACACTAATGATTATTTCCAAAATGATGGTAAGGTAAACATCTTTCAAAAAAGAAGGAAAAATCCTAAAATCTTATGAGGAAAAAAAAATTTTTTTTTTAAAAAATGGCAGGAAAATTTATCGAATTTCGTTCCGGTTTTTTGGTTTTCCGGTTTTTCGATTTCCGGATAACGGGTTCTGTACTGTATTTTAAAATGTCAAGGCTATGATCTGTTCCAAAATATACATATTGATGTTCAATGGCTAAGCGTAATGCTATGTGGGGTGATATATGTAACACAGACTTCTGTGTAATGTAAAATCTGACATTTTCAAGGTTTACTGTATAAAGATCTTCTTCTGTATGAAAGTTAATTTTCTCATCATAGGATAATAAAATAAAGATATATTTTGTCTACTTTAATTGCAGTTATTCCCAAGCTAAATGTGTTCAGGTACATATTTTTATTATATACATCTTTTATTATATTCGTATATTATTATCATATGCATATTATTATCATATACATATTTTTAACATATCTTTGAATTGGTCTTCTAGGGTCATCACTATATTCTAATAGTTTTGTTTTTAACCATATTAAGCATAGTTGTTTTTTGTTTTCAGTCTTCTGGTCAACCGGATGCTACCAAATGTAAAGTCTGTAATGAGCCTGTAAGTCATAATTTCTTGCATTATTGAAATAGGCATAAATATGTTATTTTAATGTGCTAATTATTATTTTTCGTTAGTTTCAGAAAATGCTCTCAAGCTTTAATTATTTAAAAAAGTTTTGTTGCCATAATTCCTTTCAAAAATAATTCGAGTTAAGAAACCTCTTTTCTACTTACTATTTAGTGTAATAAAAAAAAATTTCATTGTTAACGTCAGTAGAAATACATCATCAACTATTTTTTAATTTGTACAGTTACCAACTTTTTCGTATTTTGCAGCAGCTTCACCTATTTATGTCTCATTTTTGGCTAATTTGGGCTGAAACTCGCGTCTACTGCTTCTTGAAAATCCAAAATTAAAATTTTTTTTCCATCCTGCTTCATCAATTCATATGTGCTGTTCAAAGTTGTATCATTACATTATTGCATTAAGAAATTGTAACTTAAAAAACCATTTGAAAATCTGAAAAAGCAATTAACAAAACTTACAATGGCTGATTACTCTTTATTTCAAAGTTTGTATATTGCAATTATATTGTATTGAAAATAAGAATATAAAGACCCTGTAGAAAGCCATAAAAATAAGTGCTGAAAAATATTGTGAATTTACACTGTAATTGGTGCATTTCAAAATTTGTGTTTCATGATAATTTTGTTCTAAAAAATCTGGATATTAATTAACAATATGAATTTTTTATAATATTAATGTACTCTAGTCATATAAAAAATTAAAGGGGTATACAAAGACTGCAGTCTTGTCATTCTTCCCATTATTTTGTTACCGTATCTTTTTTTCCAATTTTCTACTTTTTTGTCTTTTAAAATCATCTTCTGGATTTATTTATTGTTTTTATTTACTTTACCAGAAGTAAGAATTTTATAGTGCTATCTCCTTAAAAAAATAATCAGTATTTAAAATTGGAAGGAAAAAAAGTTGTTCTCTAATTGAACTCTAATTATCACTAATATAAATGTTAATCACTAACATAAATTTCCTTCTAATATTCTGAAGTTCATATAACGTGAAACTTTGTTGCTTTGAAATTGTTATCTCATTATTTAAAAATAGCATGATTTAGATAATTTGAAATCTCATATACTCCATCTATTGAATTGATGGACCATTCACAAATTATAAAAAAATTGTTTGTCATCTTTATTGGATTCATTATTTCAGAACTTTTGGTGGGTCATTTTCTTTAAAAAAAAAAAAATTCTACTTTTATTTTCTCAAACTTATAAAATGATAATTGAGGGAATAATCCTTAATTCAATGGATTATTCGCTAAGCTGCCAAAGCTACTCAACAAAGAACTTCATCATATTGAAATTTTCAACATACTTAATTATAACTTAATGGTAATATGAATTAATTAGCTATTTCAAAATCATTTGAGTTCATTTCTTTAAATTTAGGGACCATCCACTAGTTGGAAAATTGTTTCAGGCCTCTTTACTGAATTTGTTTCCGATTTTTTGCTTTGTCATTTTTTGAAGGAAAAAAATGTATGCTGTTGCAAAATTATAAAATTTTGAATTAAGGCGTTATTCCATTTTCGATTCCTGCAGATTGAAAACAAATCTTGCAGAATTGAAATTCTTCTCTAATTCTTAAAAGGACAGTAATTAAAATTTATTATTATTCTACACATATGCAATATAAACCCAAGTATTGATTCAATAATCATTCAATTTTTACGCTGTTAATGGAGGGATCATCCCCAAAATAACTTTTATATGAAGTTGCTTAGCTGTACATTTAGCAGCAAAACAAACTAACAGCAAACATTTTAAAATTAAGTGTTGCATTAAGTCATGTGCATACTATTTAAAAGAAAAACTTTGGAGGCCTGTTGGGAAAAAAAAGGCAACCAAAGAAAACCTGAAAAACAAAAATAAAAAGATAAAGCTTAAATGTGGAGATATAAAAATTAAAACTTGTTGTAAATTGTCAAGAATTTGCAAGAGATAAGAATCTTGATGCATGAAAAGAGCTTCAAGAAAATATGAAATTTGCTTTCATGATGACTTCATCAGACTCTACAAAAATAAAAGGACTAAAAAAAAAAACTAGCAGTGCCTAGATAAGTCTTAAAACTCTTGAATCTGGTACTAGTGAGAAGAATTTTAGAATGTTTCTAATGAAAAAACATAATAAAGCAATTATTGCTTTGGTAATGTCTAGTTCTAATATCAAACATTTAGCACTGTTGTTTTTAAATGGTTATTTTGTATATTTTAATTCGAAGACATGAAATGGGGAAAGATATTTGATTGATGTGAATTTTTTAAGTAAAATTTTAAAAAAATATTTTGATTAAAATAAAATAAAGAGTTTTATGAAATATAAGAGAATTAATGGTATATTGCATAGTAGAGTAGACTAAGTTCAATTATTGCTTGACCTTATGAAAAATAATGACAATACTTTCCTATATTATGAGTTATTTTATTTGAAACTTATAAACAGAAATAATTTTTTCCTAACAAAATTACATCGTACCATTCAATATTGGCTTTAAAAATTCATTTGATTTAATGTGTTGTACTAGAAACGACAGGACTTGACTCATTTTGTTTGAACTGGAGAAGTATATTGTCTTTTAAAATTACCAATTCATGTTTTCTTTTTAGTATGAATTACAACAAAGCACAATTTGGCTTCCAAGAGGCTTGACTCCCTATCACTGGGCAAAAACTGGAGGGATTGTTACAGTTATGTGCAGTTCTGTTGCAGGAGCATGCTTTTTTATAAAAATGTTTGAAAATGTTGGAATTCGCACATTATCTGGAGGTTCTGCTATTCTTGTTGTTTACATTTGTTTAAGGTAAATATCTATTTTTTCTTTCATAAAAATAACAAAAATACAAATAACATTCATGAAAAGTCCTTGAATTGCATAACATTACCCATTTTATATTTTTATCTAAACATAGTCTTGGTATTTAAATTTAACAAAACTATAGAGTCAAACCAGTTAATAATAAGCCCTGAATTAACAAGATTTAATAAAGAAATCAAAAATACTTAGTTGGTACAATGAGCCTGACTTACTTTTAACAAGCTGACCCCTGTTTAAGTGAGCAATATTTTGTGACTGAGAAAAAATTACTTATTTCAAAAATTTGAAAATAAGTAGCGAAAAATTTGAAAGTTATATCCGTCAACACAAATGTTATCACTACCAAGATATTCCTGAAGATATTGTAGTTGAAATTCAAGCTAAAGCAGGTATAAAAATTATGAAAGAAATAATTATATCAACAGATATGAAGAATTTTAAGCTAATTCGTCTCCAATGTACTCAATGGTTTTTGAGTGTGCAGAAACATGTCAAACTTTCTTCAATAGCAGGGGTGCAAATGAAGTTTATCAGGTCATGAATCTTATCCAAAAAACAATAACTCAGCAGACACAATACGAAAGTTCAATACAGATTAACTAACTTTTGAACTGCATAGTAAAAAATAAAAAAATGTAAGTACTATATTAAGCACTATTTGTAAGTATGTATGAACTTAAATGATTTTTAACCAGCCTATTTTTTTGCGAGCATTTGGTTATAACAAGCACATTTTGCAGTCCCTTCACGCTTGTTATAAGTTATTTCAACTGTAGTTACTGAATAAGTTTTCTACTCATTATTATCATATGTTTTGGAATTTTTGATCGTACTTCACAATATACTTTTAAACGAAGATCAAATGTTTGCTTTTGAATTACATTATATGATTTGAAAATGTAGCCTATTGACAATTTTTTGTTTATTAAAACAAAATATGAATAGTTAAAATGTCATTTCTTTATTTGACCATATTACATTTCCATTGACCTTTTTAATTACATGCATGAAGCTTTCAAAAAATACAACAACAAAAAAGTAATTTTTGGGAGATTACAGAATCTTATCCCCTTCTCTATTAAAAGTGAGCTGTTAAACTAGAACATTTTTTTAAATATAATAAATTTTGTTTCATTCAAATACATGAATAATTCTTTTTTTTTTTCTTCCCATTCTTATTTAAATTTGAATTGGTAAAAAGAAAGTATTTAAATAAGATTCATTCAAAATTTTCACAAATTTCTTTTAATAAAATCTGTTACTTGTTTCTACATTGTGGTGATATTTTTTTGTATCTATGCTCCTTTTTGGGTACTTGCCATTTATGAAACAATTGCAAACCTGAAGTTTTTTTCCAAGATTCCAACTGCTTCAAACTGTAAATGAAATCTCTTCATGAAATTGCAAGATTACCTAGTAATCTCATAAATTCGAATACCTTTGTTGGATTACATAATCTTGACATTGCATAATGTATTTATTAAATGTACTAGGTGCTTTTAAAATCTAAGAAAAAAACATCATGCATTGAAACGAACCATACATTGTTTTATTTTATTATAAGATTCATTGTTTAATTGGACTAACAAGTAAAATTTTAATCTTTGTATTAAATTTCTTACTTACCGTAATTTCGCCGAGAAACGCCGCCCTGGTATATACGCCGCTCCCTCAAAAATCGACTGACAGAGAAAAGCTTTTCATCGGACACGCCGCGCCGAATTTTTAACAATTAAAGAATTTTGAACTTAATTAAAGACGTATTGATTAAAGACTTAACACATGTTCTAAATATGCATATGTATATAATTTAAATAGTTAAATAAAAATAAATAAAAGGATATTAAATATTAAAAAAATATAGAAACAATCCTAGTATATAAAATAGATTTTAATAATTTTCTAAGTAAAATTAAGCATTTTCTAATTTTAAAGTGAAGTAACCATTAAAAAATAAATAAAATAATTAATATATCATAAACCATTAAAATAAGTATGAAATTTTTTAAGAATAAAACGATTTTACTTTTAAATTAACAATCCAAAATCCTGTATTAGAAATAAACGATAAATCCAAACAAATTTTGTTCAAAGAAAAACTTAAGAATAATTTATTTAGATATCACATATATATTCATATCACTGCACTTAAAAATTCCTCAAAATCAGAACTCTCTGTATCAGAGCAAATTAGGTTTATTATTTAATTGTTTATTTCGGGTTAATCTCCGTCACTTTCGGTTTCGTTTGTCCCGGGATGATTTCCGCTTTTTTTAAGCCATTTATCACAGTTTCTTTTACTCTTTTAATTGCTGACAGCTTAAACGCAACGGTATAATTTTTCCTCTTAATGGGAGGCATTTAAAATGGATAACTTAAATACAAGTTATGTTAAAACAAAACGAAAATAGTATAAACGAAACAAAAATATTAACGAAAGAAAAATATTAATAAAACAAAAACGCATCAGAACTGAAGATAAAACTATAAAAAAAACGTAATAATAATAAGCTGAGGAAGATGATCGAAATCAGACAGAAATATGAGCAATGCAAAAAAAAAAAAAAATCAAAAGCTCTCTCCCAAGCATTTAAAACAAGTTTCTATTTTTACCAATTCCTCCCCCTATTTTCGCTTCTCAAATCAGGTTTCTTTTTTCAACTGACTCTGCCTAGGACGTTCTTTCTTTTATCCCTGTCTAAAATTCTCACACACTTTGCTTTTTTCCTTCTGCACTGACCTTCAGTGGAAAGTTTGAAATTCTTTTTGAACATTCTAATTGTGAGATTATTGAAGGTCATTCCAAGCTCATCAGTATGCTTTATTTACCAAACATTCACATGTTTTTAACAACCTGCTGAAGAAAAAAGGGGAGTGGAGAGAGGCATCCATGACAAGTGGAAGAGTCATATTTCGTGGAAAGAACGGGGAGGGGAGTGTTTGTTTTACAGTTACATTATCACAGCCCCACCCTGATTTTCTTCATTCATTCCTTTCTGATTTATGCTTCTCCACTCCACGCCCATTTCCTACACTCAACAGCTGTCCATATGGCAGAAGGGAAAGAGAGACTTTGTTCTCTTGTGGATAGTGGTCTCCAGAATATGATTCCAAGAAAGGATTAGGGAGGGGAAAATTCCAGGTGCGCTGACCATTCCTTGGAGTGACATTAAGCATGAAAAAATAAATAAAAAGTACAATAACAAGTGGAAAAAAGGAAGATGAAATTTCCAGTGCGGTTTCTAAAAAGCAAAATTTTTTGAAGGAAAAAAAAAAGTTATACTATATAGGCCGCCCCGTTAGATACGCCTTCCTACTAAATTTTCAAGTTTTTAAATCAATAGCGCCGCGACCTATCTCCGTGAAATTACGGTAATTTTAATATTTGTTTGCTATTTATCTAATTTCTATTACAGTAGAGAACCAATTATCCGGGATGCTCGGGACCATCGCTATCCCGGATGTCTGAATTTCCCGGTTTTCTGGATCGACCAAAACGTGTCATTAATCCATGTTTTATCGAATCCGAATTACAAGGAAAAAGTGTAATGCATAAAGTAAGAGAAAAAAAAGGTACTCCTAACTTTAAAAAGAATAAAAAAATTTGCAAGTTTAGACAAGAAAAACGAGTTAAAAAAATACAAAATTCTCGTATTTATTTTTTAAAAATAATTACAATTCCTAGATTAACTAATATAAACAAAACCAATGGTTAAATAACGCAATATATTTCATACCTAATTATACGGGGAAAACGATAAAATAAAAGGAAAACTTATTAATCTAAATAAAAACACTTGAAAATTATCGAACCGAAACGATAGTTAAAATAGGCACTAGCATAAATATTAAAACCCGGAACAGGGCAAGATCAACGGAATTTTAAAAAAAAACCTAATGATAAAATTTATGAATAAAAAGAATTAATTTATTGAGTGCGAAATTTATCGTGAAAAGAAAAAAAATCAAACGTAGTGAAATCAGAAAAACAAAACTGCAATCTGCTTCATAAAATAATCCTATGTTTAAATTAATAAACAATTCTCCTTTTATTTTTATTTTTTTGTCGATAAAAACACTATATTCAATTACAGCAGATGTGATTCCACATCAATAAAAACTTGCAAATGATACCGCACTTCCAAAGAATGAGAATTTATTCAGTAGAAAAAGATTTTATTTTTATTAATTGATGTCAAATAGATAAATATATTTTTCTCTTTCATCTTCTGTTCACTGATATGCATGCAATGCATTTTCCACACACCCCTCGTAAATCAAACAGAAAACGAAATCAGCATGCCACACCCTTGAGCTTGATTGACGGCCTAAAGGAGAAAATAAAACATTCCTCCCTTCCCTGCCTTCAAGGTCGCGGAGGAAATGACGTTTCTCTGGGTAAACGGGGGGGAAAATTCTCCCCTTCCTTACATTTTCCTCTACTCAACTTCAAGGATGAGTTCAATTTCCGCTTTTTTTCATAATCGTTCTAGTTTAAAATGGCGGGAAAACCGATCAAAATTTTTCCCGGTTTTCTGGTTTGCCGGTTATCTGGATACCGGATAAATGGTTCCTTACTGTACTTTAAATCATTTCAACATTTTTATTTTTTAATCTTGTCAAGTAATAGGGGAATCAATGTTGTTTTCCTTTGTTAAATACCACTGATATTATTTCACATTAATGTATGAATGTAACTTGTGTATATCTATTTCAGATTATTAGGTTTCAATGTTCTAAATGGTTACCAGAGAGCAAAGTTCTCGGCTGTTAAAATATTGAATCATAATATGAACAATGGTCAATCAGAAGATCTGTTAGCAGTTCCACATTTTAATCAAGCCTCTGCTACATGTCACTTACCACCTAATACATGAGAGCATATATAATCATTTTTAAATGTAAGTAATTGTCTAATTCTTATTTAAATTTTTTACCCCTTTTCATATCTGTGTGTTTGAAATTAAAATAATACCATCAGGTGAATATTGGGTAGTTGGGAAAGGATATATCAAAATGATTTTAAACAAATGACATGCCTGCATATTCTATGAGGATTTTTATATGCTTCAGCTTTCAGAAGTTCAGCTTTTTTTTACACATAAAATGTTTATTTTTTATAAAAATTGAAATTAAAAAAAAGTTTTTATATAAGCTTTCAAAAATTTCGATTATTTGAGCTTCTTTGTGTTGTACTGTAATATAAAACAAAAGTTAGTCTGTTTAAGGTAAGGAATCCATGTTAGAAAAACTTTTTGTTGATGAAAATAAATTAATATTTATTACAAATACACTGAATGTTCCATAAGAGTCTAATATATATTTTTAGAATGCTTGTTAAAAATAAAGCCAAAATACTGCTTGTTATGGATTGCAAATTAATATTTTAGTTAAAAAGAAATAGAACATTTTCAATTTCCGACCATTCACCATTAATGTCAATAATGAATAAAAAGAGCTAAAAATGATCTGAAATCAGTTTATTATAGAATGGAGCTTAAAGGCAGTTCCTAATGAAAGTTGGATAAAAACAATTACTCAAGACAGCTGATCTAGTTTGTGATAATTTTAATCCCTTCTTTGCTTTTCCCACCCTTATGGTCAGATCTTTCTTTTTTTCCCCATCTTTTTTGTCTTTTAAATTAATCTTAATGAATTCTTAACATGACAATTTGTCTTTTGATAATTTTAAATTGAGCGTTTGGTGCATTTTATTATTATTTTTTTTTTAGGTTTATGTGATAGTTGGGTTTTCAAGTATGGTGTAAAGAGGCAAAATAATGAAACAGCACTTATTTTTCTCTGATTAAAATAGCCTGCTAAAAGCCTTTGGAACACTGACTATATAACATACTTTAAACATCTTAAGGCAATATATACTCAGTATTGTGTTCAAAAACAAAATATATGTTGTTTTTTATTGCTTTTTCTCTGTATAAGTTGAAATGATTGTTATTTATTAATACATGCCTTTTTATTATATAATGTATATTTATTTTCACATCTTGCAATATTCTAAATAAAAAAAAAATTTCATTGTTTTATTCACATTTTTGAAGTCTTTCAATGTTGGAAGTAGTTAGGGCACAAAATAGATTAGCCTTTTTATAATGAAGCCTGTACATATTTTCATTAAATTAATCAGATTTACTTGTATTAACATTTGATCTGTAACTGGTATTGTATTTTAACATCCCAAATTGTAAATTTGTGATAGGCAGGTAATATATTTTCATTATTCACTCTGATAAATTATTTTCTCTTAAGAAAAGATCTTTACTCAGTAGACTATTATATTCATCAGAATATTTTTTCAGTATCCAACTGTACTGTAGATTTATTTAAGTGTATGTATATTAATATATTGGTTAAGTTGTCTTATGATATTTGACAAACGTATTTATTACTCATATTCAAATAAATATATTTATTTTTTGTGTTCCTTACGTGAGTTACTCTGTAGGCATTTGTCCAAGCTCTTGAAAAATGCAATTTTAAAGTCTCATTAAAAAGACTGTGCAAAAGCCTTTATTTGTGACTACTTTTTATTCAAGCCTTTAATGTAAAATTTGTAATAAGGATTTCCTTCAAATTTTGCATTCCTGGTTAAATTTTGTTGTTTTCTAGTAAATTTTCTGATTTCCACAACACTTAACAAATAGCAAAAAAAAATTGCATTTAACTCCCTGTTATTAAAATATATCACCTTATTGCTAGGATTTTTATTTTCATATTCTTCTAAAAAATAAAAATATTGATTCTATCACAAACTGATGAGGGTTCAGTTAAACTACAAGTTAAAATATTTTAGGTGAATTATTGGTGGTAGACCCTCAGTGCGATAGAAATTAAAACAGTTCCATTTTTATAAAGTTTGTAAACTTTTAGAAACTGCTCAGTTTTTGTGTACTTTTGTAAGGCTTTCAAAAGGAATAATTTTTTTGCCTTATTTTTGAGGTCTTTATTTATTAATGCTAATGTGTGGAACTCACCTATACTGATTGCATAAAAATGACTACCAGGTACATTATACGTTTAATACTTGTGAAGTTCTTTAATATGACAGAGTACTGAGTCACTAATTGTTGGTACAGTTGTATGTAACTCATTTTTGTTACAAATTGTTGACTAATAGAACCTTTAATACTAATTCTAGCAATGAAACTTTCTTCGGTGTAATATGTGGTGTATCTGAGGGAAAACATTTTTATTTGGCTAATCTGTAATATTTTTTAACTGAAGAATATTCTGATTTGTTGTATGTATATGGTTTTAATAGTTTTTTAAAAAATACAACCTTTGTGAAACCTATTTTAAGAACAATTGCATATTAACTATAATCTTTGCAATGAAGCAAACTCTTAAGTTTTATTGCTTTTGTTTGAAAATTATATGTTAGTCAGCAGTTTTTATGTGGATGTTATTTCTATTTTGAAAGTCCTTTCAATGTATCACCTTTCTACAAGCATCTAAACAAAGCAGGGTTTTATCATCATAATAAAATTCCCTGGTAAATGTGCCATTGGTTGCAAATTTCAATTTGAAGGCATTAAACCACCTTTATTTAACCAAAATAAATAAATTAATTCAAGGTTAACAAGAAATAACCATCCTAACCTTAGAAGGGAGGCATTGAGGTTCAATCAAAATGTGATTGACAAATTCATCAAAATAGCACAAATGTGAAAAAAAAAGCCAGGGAGAGCTTTAATCAAACATAGATGATTGCAAAAAAAATGAATGAAAAATGTGTATTTCAAATTTAAATTTTCTTAGAAATGTTTTGTATTTGTTGAGCATTTAAGAAATTTTTCAATTTCTTCATTTTACTTCTTATTTCTTCATTCATTGGCAATAATTTTTAACATAAGATTTTCACCAAAGAGCAATTTCTATATGTTGTTATTTTTAGACGTAATGTAAATGTGAGTAAATATGCCTAGATCCTTTAGGCAAGAAACACATAGCATTTAAAATTCATGTGTCAAGATAACAAAAGATTTTTCACCTTGTTTTCTACAAACTTGTTATATTGCCCAGTGATATCTGTTTCAGTATTTAGTTTTTATTGCATAACATAAATAAGCACTAATACTACTAGAAAGATATATGCATCTATCACTTCTGCAAAAATAATGCAATGAGCAAGACTAGTAATTATAAGTTTAAATTTATTATGTAAATTTAAACTTATAATTACTTTACTCATTGCATTAATAGAGTAGATAAAAAAAAGTATTCTTTGCTTTTCAATGAATTGTTCCCACAAAATGTTTCTTAATATTATTCTTAAGACATGTGAGATTGCAATGTTTCCCTAACTCTAACCACTGCTAATTATTTTTTGTTGAATCAATAAAAATGGATTCTAATTACAGATTTTCACTTAAGTTCAATCAACATCAATCATCTCATTTTGATCAAATTAAAATAGTTAATTTTTTCCCTCGGGAAAAAAATAAATTTAGGTTTAAAATTATTAAATTATGTTAAAACAAATAATTACATAAGCAATAATAGTTATAATTTTGCCATGAAATGGATTTCAACTATCACAATAAATAAGGAGTGAAGGTAAAAGTAGTAGAGAGCCTTTCATGACATTTTCCTGCAGCAAACCTTGTATGTCTCGTTGGCACTTGTCAGTTTTTCTTCCATATAATCTCTAAGAGAACTCTAGTAATTGTTTTCTTAAAAAATTAAGATTAAAATAGTCTGTGTAGTCACATATTAAATGATATTCCCCAAGAAAAGGAGCAAGTGTAAACTAGAAATACCAAAATAGACAAAACATGACCTCTAGGAGAATTCACTCCGTTTCCTTTTTGGTTGCAACATAAATGAATGAGTGATTAAAAAAAACTTATTCCACTAAAGTTTGTTTCTGGAAAATAAAAATAAAAACGTGTTTTTCTATGAAACTTAAATTTTGAAAAAAATATTTTTATTAGTCAGTTGATTGTTTGACAAAGTACATCTAATTGTAACTATAAGTACAAAAATCCTTTATGTATTAAATAACTAAATATTAATATTTAAAAGTATATTAATGTTATATTTATTTGACTAAATTCAAATGTGGCTAAACATAACCATAAAAGACATATAAAAATCTTTTATTTTATGATGAAATAATTTATAAAATTTTTTGCCTTCTAATTTTGGATCACTGGTTTCTTCATTTGAAGTAAAGCATATTAGTTTGAATTTCTGTACATAAAAATTCTTCACCTTTGCATACAGCTACAAAAACTATAACAATAGAATGCAGTAAATTTGAGGGTGAATTATTGACTCACCAATTAATAAGAACTCTAAATTAAAAGCTTTTAATTATGCAATTAGACACCAAATTTGTGTAGCGTGATTTTTTCAAATTACAGGTTAAATTCAGATATAATTTATGACATGTTCTTAATTATATACCTAAAGGTAAGCTGTAGGTAATACATGCTATATTACAACATTTATTATTTCTTTGTATTTAAGTAAAGTTATAAATGCTTTAATTTTGAGGCAAATTTAATTATATTTTGGATGAATGGCTAAAAAGTCCACATAATTCTTGATAGGCTTTTTAGATATTTACTTAGTTTATTGGAGCTATGTGTAAGCACGATTTTGTAGTTGAGAATAAATTCTATTATCTTCAAACCCATTTCTATTTTTCTAGTACAGACAAAATTTAGTTTTAAATAGTTTCTTAACATAAATTTAATTGACGTTGGCACAGCAAGTTATTGCTAGATTAATTTTTTGGCACTCTCACAAGTGGTCAAATTTCTAAAACTGCTTCTTTTGCTTCAAATAACATTTTAAACAAAATTCTGTGGAGATTAGATTTCGTGCTTGAACTTATAGAACCTTTAAAAAGATCAATAAAATACAATCAGTGTTCAATATTACACTAGTCGCCCAAAGGAAAACAAATAGTATAATGTGAAGTCTTTATCAGGGGTAAGATAAAAAAAAATATTAACTAAAGAACTATTGCATGAAGAAATAATAATAATCTTGGATGACTGACACAAATACTGCAAATCTTTAACTTAAACATAAACCTCAAAAGTGGTATTTTGAAGTAAAAAAAAAAGTTTTGATAAATTTGTTTATAAAGAAATGCACAAAAATTACCTTTTTTTTTATTGTATTAAATGTGTAAGATCCATGCAGATTTTCACAGGTCTATCTTTTAATTTTGTAAAATTATCAATATTCTCAATAAAACCATATTTGTTTTGGAAGTGCAGTTTTTTTCTTTTGGGAGAGGCATCAAAATTTTGGATGCTAATTGGGACTGAACTGATCAGTTTAAATGTTTTAATTGGTGTCAAAAATAACATTTGCATGTATGAAATTAATTGCTTGTTTTAAATAGTTCTTAAATTTAACTGCAATTTTTGTTTTCGTTTGGTTTAATTTTAAGTAGTATAGAAATCATTTATCACATTTTAATACCTGTACTTAGTGCTTATCAGAATTCAAAGTAGTTTAAAGATTAAAAAAATAGTATATGTGACTATTTTATTTTAAAGAATGGTTTGTTTCTATTGTAAAACAGTTAATGTGTTGTAAAGGAGTTTTTTCGATAAATGTTTATGTGAATATGAAAATGTAGAAAATCTTGTTTTTTATTTCTTTTAGAGACAAGAAGTCGCATTGTTCTTATTTATAATAATTTGGTTTTGTGCATTTGTTCTGTCTAGTATTTTTAAAAGGGAGGGAATATACATTATTTTTTTTAAGTAGATTTAGCAGAATTCATTTTAAAAAAATGAATAGAAGCAATTCATTTTTTAATTTATAATATATCAGTTAAATTGAATATTTTGAAAAGAAATTACTTGTTGAAATTAGTGCTTTAAAATAGAAATATTTTGTTGTATAGCTAATTTTCATACAGCTTATGTCTGTCAATTTGTCTATGTTATATGTTATAAAAAAAATATAGAAATTTATTGAGGTGATTTGGGAATTACAAATATTGTTTTAGAATATGAATGTTGTGTATTATATTTGTTTCTTCCATTAATAATCTGCTTCAAAATTTTCCAAGTCTAAGAATAAACAATATTATTTATTAAAAAAAAGTTTGTTTACTCTTAGTTATGAAGTTCATTTCAAATATTTAATAGACTTTTTGTAACATTATGAAAAGACTGCTAGAAAATAAAACACTGACATGTTTAATGTAGAAATACAAAATTTTTATGAGATTGTTAATAAATTCTCAAAAATAAGTTAATTTTTGGTGGAAAATATTTTGCTAATTTTTTTAAAAATGACAGTTTTATCATAAAAACTTACTTGGGCTGATATCCTTAAATTTTATTTAATAGGGAAAGCTGCCATTTTTAGCATCTCTGACCCAAGACCATCATGTAACAATAAGTTCTCAAAATTAACCTACTCTTAGTAATATATCAACCTGGTACTGACAAAGAAAAGGCATCAAGTTTGACATGAAATCTTGATGTCAAACAAAATTTTTATGCATAGTTTCAAGATTCTGGTGAGACATTACTTCCGTAAAATCAAATTATTTTCACTGTAACATTTATGTCTTTGTTCCAACTAGAAGGTTAAAAAAAATCAATCCTAAATTGTTTTATACGTAGGAGGAAAGAACCCATTATCCAGAACGATCGGGACCATCACTATTCCGCGGATAACTGATTTTTTTGGTTTTCTGAATCACCATTTTTTAATTGTTTATGAAACCCAACTAAAAAAGTTATTTCAGGGTTCCTACGGTTCTTTAAAACTGCTAAATTTTTATTTTGAAAAATAAGGACTCTTAAAAGTAATTTTGGAGCAAGGTTTTTTAAAAGTGCTTAATTTTTCAGCATCACTATAGTTCATAGGAACAATTTTTCAGTCTTACAAAAATATTTAAAACAAAAATTTCTCCTGTGACCAAGCATTGATTGTAGTGCATTTTAGAGAGACTAGAAGGAATGTGTGTGAGGAAGCTACATGCAAGGGAAAGAAATCATGTCCTGTCATTAATATAAATGGTTCTTTTATTAATATATTCTTCCTTTTGCCTAGAATGAGGAGAATGAAGCATTCTAAAAGAAACGAATCTAATGTGAACAAGGGGATACTGCGTATGGAAGAGATAGTGCTTTTTTCGGGGGAGTATTTTAAGGAATACTTTAAGAGATTTCTAACAATCAAAGACAAAATTATTTGTTTTAACTCTCCTGGACTAAGCAATCAACAGACTCCCCCTGCTTAAGGGCCAGATGATAAGAAAACAGGTGTTCAATGAGTCACCCTTTCTCACTGTGCCATGATTGAAAAGAAATGATTGATGATATTTAGTACTTCTGCCAGTGTAGGGAGCTGATGATTATTTCTAAAATGGTGGTAATGTAAACATCTTTTGAAAAAGAAAGAAAAATCCTAAAATCTTACAAGGAAAAAAAAATTTTTTTTTTTATATGGCAGAAAAATTTATGGAATATCATTCTGATTTTCGGATTAGAAGTTCTGTACTGTTTAACAAAAATTTATGCTACTATGCACTCTGCCATTTTAAATGGTGAATTTTTGTAAGAGTTTTTCCTTTTATATACCATACTGTCAATTTGCAATAACTCTGATCTGCTGAGACAAAAGCAAAATTTTTAACAGAAGTGCGACTTTGCTAGTTTCTACACCTAGAAAATTAATCATTTAAGCAATTCTTTTTAATCATGCTGTTCACTAATCACTTTCAATTTGACATTATACAGGCTTCGTAGTTGCCCAAAGAAAATAATGAATATACTGCTTAGCACTTTTATGCTAAAGTAATTTAGTGGATGATCCCTCAATTCTCCATTTAAAAAATTTTTATGATTGTTGTTTGGAATTAATAATTTTTCAAATCATATGAAAGGAATGAATCAATAATTAAAAAACTAAAATTTCCCCCTACAAGATTTTACAGTGCTTTTGCAGAAAATAAAAAGATAATGATCCCTGAATTCATAACCACTTGATAATGTATTATTGTTAATTTAGTTTCTTTTTCATACAATCCCTACTTAAAGTTTGAAACAATGAATTCTGTGAATAGGACTATGTGCCTGAACTATGTACATAATTAATCTATGGCCCTTAGGTTTTGAATATTCAAATATGGACGATTTTTAACACCATTGATTAAAATAAAAATGTTAGATCATAAATCAAAATCTTTTGATTGTTCAAATAGATTATTTTAAAGTCTATTTGTAGATAACTGTAAGTTCTAAAAATACTAAATCAGGACATCACAAATTTTATCCGAAATATCAGAACAGCTATGAACATTGTATTAAACATATTAGTGACTTTAGTATCCAACTTATGAAATTAATTTTCGGACATATAGTGCGCATTTGCATAAATGTCAAAAATTTGCTTAGATCACTTTTTGTTTTATTCTGTGAAAATGGCTCAGTTGCCATAAGAGAGCTACTTGTACTAAAAATAAAATGAGTTTATTTACAAGTGAAAATACTTAATATATTTTTATAGACTAAAGTCATATGCCTTGAATTTTTTTCTGAATTGTTCTGCTAGATTTCTTTCTTCTTCTTCAGTTAAAGCGCATGATTTCCAATCAATTCGGTCTGGTAAATCAAGTATAGGTTTGCTAGCTAGAACCATTCTGTAAAAAAAAAAAAATTTTAAATCAAAAATATTTTTAAACTACATTAAAACATACAAGGTCAGTTTTGCATGAAGTTATCTTTGGATAAATGAATTTTATAACTGTGAGCAACGATTGCTCAATTTGATTAAAAAGTTTTCGAGATATTGCAAAATAAACAAGTCATAGCTAATTTGTGAAAAAATTCCTATGATAACAATTCTGAAAAATTGTATGCAGCAATATAATGCAAAAAAAAGAGAGTAATATATGAAAACAAAAAACACCAATAAAATCAAGTTGCTCAATTCCAATATAAAATCATTAGTCTTCCTACATATAATTGCATTATGCAATATTATGATAAATCTTACCATATATTAATACACCAACAAATCAAAACTCTTGGTTTAAATATTACCCAACTTTTTTAAAAAATTTTAGCAAAATACTTAATTATTAACTCTATTGACAAAGCTTGGAGAAAAATTACTTTTAGCTCAAAATTCTCATTAAGTAATAATTGCATCGTAAAATTATTCAAATATTTCAGTAAATACACATTTATAAAGTTTCAGTAATGTGATAGAAAAGTAACAATCACACACACTAAAATCTTTAAGAAAGTGAAAAGGTCCTAAATTTAAATTTTTAAAAGTCCAAATTTCAATTATTATATAATTTGGTATCCATTAACTTGAAATTATTCTCATGTTTTCTATATTTCCCCCTCAGAAAATCAATGACTGCACTAAACCTCTTAGGAAAGCAGTTTTATTTTCCTTCTTAAAGGGGTGTGAGTGTAATCAATTCCATTTTACTATTGCATGTATGAGTAATAGTTTATTAAAATTATGATAGATAAATTTTCTTTGTTTTTAAGTATTTCAGAGTTTTAAACAAATATATCTTATGTACAAATATTAGGTTGAGTTCAGAGCAAGTTTTGGGTATGTGCAATTGACAAGACTTCACTGTCCTAGAGTCATGCATAAAGAAAGAAAAATGATCTAAACATTTAAAATAAAACTATAGATCTGTCTAGTGTAAATACATTCTTTCTTTTTTTTAAAAAAAAAATTGTTCAAGAGCCCTTCTACATCAGGATTTTTTTTTTAAAAAACTGACATTAAAATAAGGGAAAATCTGGATTAAAATAAGGGAAACAAAATGGTATTACACTACAACATTTTTATTGTTTGTGCTGGGCTATCAATGCTAAAAGAATAAAATAAGGTTTTAAAGCTTAAGTCTTGTTTATTTAATGAAATTATTTATTTGGAACACTGTTTTTGAATGACTTTTTTAAATTTGATCGACTGAGTAATATAGTTGTATTATGATGACACATACTGAGTGTTCAGAATTTAAAAGAAACAATACAGAAATTGAATAATCAGGAATTAACAATTCATTTCTAAATACAAACATTGGTAGCAATAAACTTAATGACACAACACCCCAAGGCCTACTCTGCACATCCTAGTTTTCTTAAGCTTGGGCTCTGTAGTGCAGTGGCAGATGTTCCTGTTGTCTGGTCAGTCAAACGTGGAACCTCCAGTGTTTAGTCCCCAAGCATGCTAGTTATTTATTTTATCCACCCACTGACAGTTACCACTCAACCACTGGGCTTAATGTAATTTCTAGTATTTTATATGCATTTATGTATTATTTTATCTTATTACTTAGACATGTGATCCAATTAAAATAATAAAATAGTTTTGGAATGCAAATATATCAGCATATTTTAAGATATTGATGATTTTGCACTTTAATATTTTCAAACGTAAATCTGATTTTATTCTTAGGAAATACTATCCCTTCAAAATTCAATAAAATTACATGTCCGTTTAAATTATTTTGAGAAAAAAATTGCCATTTTTTATGTAAAAATACTAAAACGTGTGTGTTTAAAAAGATATCATCTGTCAATGAACTAACTCATAAAAAGAATTGTGTTACAATATTAAAATGCATAAAATGATTATACAAGCAAATATTAAAAAAGAGAAAGCTTACCTTCCAAATTGTATTGGAATGTGCTTGTTGATGACACACAAAAGTTTTGTAGATATTTTTTTATTCCTCACTATCTCAAAATAAATGTAAGGCTTATTTTCTGGAACAATCTGAAATCAAAGAAAGTCAAATCAAATTATTATTCAGCAATCTTATGCATGATATTTTATCCTTTTACAACATTTGATTATTACAGTATTTGGGAAAAGGTAAATTTAATTTTTTTTTAAAAAGTCTCACTTATTCTCAGTCCCTATATCCTTATCTTTTCATAAAATGTATTATGCTAATTATTTGAGAAAACTAAGAAAAGCAGATCTTTTAGTTATTGCAGTTTTTGTAAAATAATGTGTACTTAAAAAATGTACTGAACTTTCAAAGAAAATTTTTTTAAAAATTCTAAATAAAATGTCCTAATATTCTTAGTCTTATTACACAAAGCTATAAAATTGTTCAGAAAAACTTTAACACTATAAAAGTTAACAAAAAAAAAATAATTATTGAATGTATGAAGCTTGAATTGTGTATTTTTAAATCATCACTATGTTGAATACTTTTATTTTGCATGTTCTTAATCAATACAGCCAGGAGTGTATTGGAGTTATTAGACAATGCCAAGCATTATGTAGGGTACCATTTTAAAGAGCGATATCATGAAAAGTAAATATTTATCTAAAATAATTGAAAGTTCTGCCATGCAAACATGTTTAATAAATTCTTTAAATGTCTACAAATCAGTAGAACTACATTAGAACACATTTTCACAATAAATATGTATATTTTTGACTGCTACTTTCGGGTTTGAGATCTTGTTAGTAGGGAGACCATTCTGCAGTTGTGAGGAAATTCCAGAAATATTCCTTGAACAACTCCTGTGTCCTTTATGCTTAGTGAGCTGGAGTTTTGTCCGATTTAAACACCCAATCTGCATTGCTGAAGTGCTTTTAGGACTACAGAAGTACCACAAACTCTAGGATGTGCCGCCAGTTCACTTCTTGATTGATTCTGACCAGTTGATCTACTAAAACAAGAGGTGTCTTGCCACTTCTCAATGATAACAAAAGTTACTGAGAGTATCAATGGATCAAGTTCTGTCATTTCGGTGTTTGTGCACCAGCTCTATTGTGAATACTTCCGTGTCTATGAAGAGGATACACTTTCATAACTGACCTGCAGCCTGGTATTTAAATTGAAGCCATCTTTGGAGTCACGCATGCTTGTTCTGTTGTTGTTGTTTCTAATGCTAATAACCAATATCAGTGAGCCTGCAAGGTGAAACCAAGCGAATTTATGGCAGTGAGTAGGTTTCTTGTTTTTTAGTGGTCCCATATATGGCCAAGAATATGACTTGAGCACACATACCTCACAGCCCGTTCATAGGGCAGACCCATTGATTCATTCATCCACAGATCGTAATTTTGACCTCAACCAGTACCCCTTAACAAATCAATACCAGTAGGTATTGATTTGTTAAGGGAACATGATGACTTTGTGACCTGACAAATTTAATGTGCACCAATCACTATTTACACGGAAAGTCTTTGGCTGGCAGAAATCGAACTCTCTTGGACATGGGTCCAACACCGTACTAACCAGGCTATCCCGGCTCATGCTTGTTCTTCTTTAATGAACTTAAGTTTTTGATGTCTGTGCTTGAGATTTTAGCCTCTCTTTTGCTATTTACTACTCTGATTTACGATTGATTCACATAAGATTTGTATTATGAAGACTTGAACTTATTCTACTTGCTTATTGACAATCGTACTATTCCTAGATGCGATATCAGTGCATTTTCTTCCTCATCACCCTTATGTACAAGCTCTTTAAAGCTGTTGACACCCATGGAAACAGTTTATTGAGGTACATTTAGCAAACTAACGATTTTGTACTGTCTTTCCCTCTAAAGAAACAGTTCCAAAACAGCTGAACATTTACTTGATGTCCAAAAGAAACAGAATAAGTAAACAATACCAAACCAATGAAACAAACATTAGTACAAAAACGTGTATAGAATATGCTAAGGTAAAAATTATTCGACTAAATTAAAATAAAATATTAATAAAAAATTATAGCCAAAAGAGAATTTGTTTAAGAATGTGTTAAAGTTCAACCACAATATTTACTGTCACCCTCAGGGTTGGAGAAAAACTGTTTTTTATTTGAGAGCCATTATACTTTTTATACACATTCTTAATTTTTTTAAATCTGATAGAACCTTATTTTAAATCATATTTAATTTAAGAATGTAAAAAGAAATTATTTATTCAGAGCTTTGAATAATGTTACAAGCTTTGGAGATTCAGTAATATCCAAACTATTCTGTATTTTATGTGTACAAAACCAAATGTTGGGAATATTCTTTCTAATCCTACAGCTGTATGCAACTCTTTTGTAATAACATTTTCATCAATATCATTTGATAGGCATAGCTACCAAAATAATGGGGTAAAGTCAGTATACTTTAGTTTTACTAATTCTTCAGAAGTTTAATTCTTTTCAATGTTTGTAGCTTTAGCAGTAAATATTGCTGTTATTTCTTTTCTGTTCAGCAATCCTATCAACCGCAACAAACATAGAGGGAAAGAATTATGCTAGCTTCACTTGGAAATTTATAATTTTGGACAACAATTCAGAGTGTAGCCCAGCAGCATAGTAGTCCATTCCATTGTTCTTATAGTGTTTAAGAGTCTTTTCTAAAGCATGGGTCCACAGTAAAATGGTTTTTTGTTGTTGCATCATTAGATTTAAAAATATTATATAAATATAGAACAGTATAATTTAGTTATAGTTTTTATAATCGAAAATTATAGTTTATATAAGAAAAGTTTTAAAAAAATAGCAAACATTTTAGGATTTGTAAAATTTTTATTGTCTATAGGTAAAAGTAGAAAATAACTACTTGTTAGACTAGACACTGTTATACTACAAAAAATAAAATTGTTTTTCTAACTTAAACGTTAAAAAAAATATTTGAAACATATGTTTGTTTTATTTGATGTTTCAAACAAGTTTAAAACAAAGTGTTTTAAATGTTGCAACCCTGCAACCTGTAAAAAAAATTGAGTAGCACCCCTTTTTGCAACCAATGTTCTGCTTTAGATAAACAAAAGAACAGAGAAAAGATCATCCAGTTCATCAAAAGAAAGTATTTCATATTGAACTATCATAAACCTTATTCCCAGATATTAACTGAAGAAGAAATAGGTCCTATAACATAATTTTTTTTCTTCATTTCTAAAAGACTCCATCCTGTTTATCGAGGATCAAAATTCGCTTTATCACATTTTGTCAATATAATAATTAAAATTGAAAAAAAGACCACTTTAAGAGCAAACAATTATTAAAGGTTCTCAGTTTTGAAACAAATTTTTATATTATCAATTTTAAACATTTGTTCTTAGCATTTTTCCATCCTCGTGATTTTTATGTTTTCATAATTTATTCGAAATGTTTTGGATGCCCTCGATTCTGAACTATTGTCTGTGGGTCCTACTCTTTAAAAAGCTGAAAAATGAACTGTTAACACAGGACATAATTTTTTTAGTTTAACTTAATTTTGCCTGCTAGTTCAGAATAAATCTGTATCATCTGACACTATGTTAGTTCTGCTACCGCGTACAAAAATATACTTGTACAAAAAGAATTTAGTTAAATGTTCAATGAAAATAAGTGTCTGTATAGGGCTACAAAACTCACCTGTTTAATCAAAGAAAATTCAGGCAATTCATCAAATTCAACTCCATGAGCAGCACCTAATTCTAGAATTGTATTTTTAACCTTTGAAGTTACGCTATCTGGAACAGGAACCACCTGCAGAAACATTTTTAGTAGTAGAACATGAATTATATAAAACAAAATTGAATTATGTTTGTAAAAGAATTTTTAAACATATTTAGGCTAATATAAATAATTAGCTGCAAAAAAAAATCGTAGCTAATAGTTCATAATAAACGAAGTTCACAAAGATTTTAAGTAAAAGTGAATGGTAAAAATGTAAGCTTTAAAAATTCATATGTGTCTAATTTTAATTGATTAAAATTTTAAACTTCAATTTCTCTTAACAATAAATACGTTGAATAATTAATTCAGTGAAAATTACTTTTATTACCTGAATTTGAAGATGAGCTGAACTTAAATTTCTTTCAAAAAATATTACATCTTTTCCATTATCATAGAAATATTTGGAAAGTACTTTTTTAAATCTGTAAATTTCATCGTAAGCTGGTTCTGATACATTCACAACAGCATCTTTGTGTTCAATTGGTAAAATAAGCAAATGATCTTCAACAAGGCCTCCTTTAGGTAATGCTAAATAACTCTAATGAAAATATTAAATCAATTCAAAAATTATAATCAAATTTAAATGCAAAAAGCAATTTAAATAAGAGTACTTATTTTTTGTGCAATATTAAATACAAATTGAGTATAAATAGGAATAGTTCAAGCACAATTAACACTCTTTGGAAAATGCAGCAATTTCACATTTACATTCCAAAAACGTATGCTATTTTTACAATACAATTTTTTTCTTTTACTGGTTTTGCACTATTGGTAATATAACTGTATTTACAAATTATAGCATTCCCATTCAGTACCCATATTTAAATTTAAGGTTTTCAATTTTTTAATTTCTTAGAACCTTGAAAAATTTAGATTAAAAAGTAAGAATTTTAAAATCAACATATTAGTTATCAACTCCAAAGATACTGCAAAGAACAGCAAAGATACTGCAGTTCAGATAATCAAATGAAAAGTTTAAAAAAACAAGAGGTATTGATATTTGAATTTTAAATAAAAGTGAAATTTATTCTTAGAGCTTCATTTTGTGATTAAAAAAAACTGTATGAAAATATTTTGCATTTACTCTACATATCGATCAAAAATTTTTAGAAGATATGTTACTTGAATTTCTAAAAAATATATTTTAATAATCTCTTGTAATCATATGCTAACTTTTAATCTTTCTGAAGATGATTCGGAATAAGTGCACAATTGAATTACAATTTTAGGCCTAACTATTTTTTTTATATATATATTTTGCCATACCATAAATGCAAGGTTATATGATTATCATGAATTTATATATATAGTGGAACCTGTCTAAATTGACCACCCTCGGGACCAAGTCAAATGGTCACTATATAGAGGTGGTTACTTTACGAAGACTCTTTAAAAAGGACTCTTGAAATAAAACTAGTAGAAACTGGTCACCTTACTCAGGCGTTCACTTAACCCAGGTGGTCACTTTTACAGGTTCCACTGTATTTATTTTATTCATATATTGTGGTGGCGAAAACTGTTTTAAATTAAATAAAAACTGCAAATTTCTGCTCTATATTAAATATAAAAATAAAATCTTCCAGAAAATCTGTGAATCAGCAGCTATGCTATATGAATTTTTTTTTAAATATAATTCTTCAGTCTAATTTAGTAAACGTTAAAACTGCTTCAACAATTTTATTAGCAAAAATGCAAATAAAAAACTAGCCAATTATAGAAAATTGTAAACTTGAGATTATAATTTAGTACTATTACATAAAATAAATCATAAAAACTCTTAAATAAAGATTTATATCCTGTTACACTAAACAAGCACGCCCTGTAATTTTTAAGAAATTTGAACAAGCTATCAATATCAAATGCCCTTCCATTACCCACTCTTGCAAACAGGCTTTTTTATTTTAATCCTAACTACATCAAGTTGAAAATGCATTGAGGAAAAATAAAGAAATGGGGGAGAAAGAGGATTTTTGCTTTCTTAGAATTATTCAACAGAATGATTAAAAACTGGTTTAGCACGAGGCTATATAATTTTGCTCTCTTTTTCAAGGAAGCAAAAATGGCTTGTTTCATTTCAATTAACTGACACAACCAAGAAATCATAGATTTTAGAGATGAGTGTTCAGACATTATTTTTGTTAATGTCTCTTATTGTTTTATGGATAATTTTGAAGCTTTAATTTTTGCAACTTTATAATTATTGGGATTCATACAATGCAAACAGTTACACAAACTATTGAATATTTTTGTGAATGTTATTTATACTTTCTACATTTTTAATTTCTACTATTATATCAGTATTCAATTTCGTCTCAATGGAACATTTTTCATTTAAAAATATGCTACAGCAAAACCACTTAAATTTTTACTGAAAATGGTCATTTCCTTTACCTTTCATGAAAAAGTTTGTGATTTATAGTTCATTTTTTATTGGTATGATATGAAAAATAAACAATATAGAAAGATACAAAACTTTATCATTAACCATAAGGTACCAATGGAAGAGGTAATAGAAAATATATGGAAGAACAGAAATACTAAAACAGTATATATTGGCAAAAAAACAATTTTCTTAAATAAATGTAATGCTATAAAGATTCTTTAAGCAAATTATAGAAACAATAAGTTATAAGGAATAAACACAAATATAAAGAAGACATAAAAAAAATTGCATAATATAGTATACTCACATAATCAGCAACACTAATTAATAGATGTTTTTCTACACTTGGATTTCCTAAGCAAAACCAGCAATTATCTTGAGTAACTGTAAATGTGAATAAAAAAATAGTTATATTAGAATTAATTTTTTAGCAAAGCATAAAGACAAATGAGATTTTTATCATATTTCAGACTTTTAAAACAAAGATAACCATTATTAAAAATAACATGCTAAATAGTATGGTTTAACAATGCTTGAATTTCAAGAAAATAATAAATAGGTTCCTTTGAAGAATGTGCCATCTTCAGTATAATGTCTGCAATTATGTTAGGATGTATGTATAAGCACCTATCCAATAAACAGTTTTGGTTTCTAACAAAACTAAAGTTTTGCTTAAATATTTAGTTTAATGAGTCATCTTAAACACAATAATTTGTTCTTAAAATAGTTACCCCTCCACAAGGCAATCAGTCTAAGAGTGATACAAACAATATATTGCACTCCCAAAGAAGAACACCAACACAACTCAAACTTAGGAGTGAGAATTTGCTTACAACAGGACGATGGGACTGAAACTTTGAAAGAAACTAACTCACCATTTAGTGAATTTATACAGTACCGAGTTATAACTACCTTCTGAGTAATTGATACAACTCAATTCATTTTCAATGGATTAAAATTCTAGTCAATTTGAAACAGAAAGTAAAGATGATTTAAGACAAAAAGTAGCTGAAATAGAGAACACATATTAAAAATAAAACACCTTTAAAAATTGACATTAGTTTCGAAAAAGTAAAAAATTATCAGAATTGATGTTAACTCAGTTGCAAAAGATCAGTAAAAAGTTGTGATTTGATTTTTGCTCCGGCATCTGATAGTTATTGATATCTTTTTGTTATGTACTGATATTAACCCTTTTATTGTTCTGGTGTAAACATGTTCTTAAAACTCAAATAGACTATTTTGCATTTTGTGAGAGAGAGACAGAACAATTAGAAAAACAGGGTAAATATAAAACTTTTAACTAATGCAAATGAATAATATTAATTGCAAGGTATACAGAGACATAATTTCCTGGCTTAATGTTTTAAAAGTCATAACTACCACATTTTAGAAGATAATGAAAGTTTTTAGATATGGTTATATTTTTGTCGACACAAAACTTTTTCAAGTAATATATATTAGAGCAGACCCTGAAAAATGGATATCTTAGATAAGGGACTTCTAATAGTAAAAAAGTAGTACTTTGACATTCTTAATTTATTGTAAAAAAAATATCTGTCTTTAGGTCACACATGGTCTGCAAAGTTTAAAAAAGGTCAAATTTCTAAAAAAGAAAAAATTTATTTAAATAAAAAAAATTAAATTTTTATTCTAATACCATTCAAGCGGCTCTTTTTAAAATACTTTTTCATATATAGAAAAAATATTTAATTTTTAGGTAACACATAAATTGTAAAGTTTTGTGATTTTAACCAAATTTTGGCTTTTTCCCCCTTTTGCAGTATTTTTTCTTTTAACGTTGTTTTACAGAAAAAGTTGATGTTTGGAATTACTGCTTTTTCAGACACTACAGATTCAAGTAAATAGAGCCCAAAAGTAATTGCTGCTTCAAGCCTTACAAAACCAAGTCAGTTCAAAACATTAAGAACAATGTCTAAAAACCTAAACTTTATGCTTGATATAAGATGCATAACACTATTCACATGAAGTAAGAGTTTTAGAAAGAACACATTTTTTATTATTGGTTATTATAAAAAGACTTATTAAATTAACCAATATGTTATTAATTTAATTAACCAAATAAGTGTAACAAGAATAAATAACAGTGAGTTAATAAATTAATATATTAATAAATTTACAATATTATTTTTTTTTCATAAATGCAATGATAGACATGCATTGTATGATTGAAAAATCATTAATAATAAGCTAAAATTAATTACCAGAAAATTTTTCTCTTTTCCTCGGCTTATTTTCTTCTCCCATATTGAAAGCTCGTTTCTGCTTCTTAGAATTGGTATCATAGAAAAACTTTATTGAAAAAAAAATTAAACAATAGCTTTCAATTTGGTAGGTAACTTAACTAAATATATAGCAAAAAAAATATAAACATTCCGAAAAACACATTTAATTACTTATTTTATTCACAAGAATTTGATAATCAGCTTATGAATAATTTCAGAATAAATAGGGTTCACAGCAGTCTGGCGACAGTTATCGCCAAATGTTCTACAAATATTGCTAAAATCAGGGACCAGGCAATAAAATTATCATTTTGAAATATGTTCAAAATTACAAAATAGTAATGAAAATATTTTTTCTTTGCATCGAATGCCTAGCATTTGAAATTAATTGTTGTACTTATTTCAATGTTCTATGCATAGGTTAGAATTTAGTTTTAAAATTTTTCAAACAGAATAATTGAAAGTGTCTAGTACAAAAATTTTTTAATTTATATGTTGATATTTCTAATTTGCATGCTGTATTGTGCTTTTTATTCATGTACATCATCAGTAGCTCGACAGTCCTCGGTGGACCCTGGCTTTCTCAAGAAGACTACACCAGTCCTTCTTTTTGCATGCCACGGCTTTCCAGTCTCTGACCTTGATTGTGGTAAAGTCCCTTTGGAGGCAATCCGCCCATCTCAGTCGGGGTTTGCCTCTCTTTCTAGCTCCAGTTGGCCTTGCCAAAAAGATTCTTTTAGTTGTTCTGTCATCATTCATTCTTACAATGTGTCCGGCCCATTTCATGCGCTGGATCTTATGGTACTTCAGAATGTCCGGTTCTCTGAATATCCTGTAGAGTTCAGAGTTAGTTCTCCTTCTCCACACTCCCTTGTCACACACACCACCAAAAATGGACCGGAGTATCTTCCTCTCGAAAGCAGCGATGGTCCTCTCATCAGCTTGGGACAAGGTCCAGGTTTCAGATGCGTAAGTGAGATTATTCATGTACAGACAGTGTAATTGTTCATCAATAAAACATTGTTTTTTACTCTTTAAGAATGGACTTGACTTTAATTCGAATTTTATATTTTTTAGGTAATTAATTTTAAATATAATATTTTATTAGGTGTATATAATATTTAGGTATATATAATTGTAATATCTTACATCTCTGTTTTCTTCATTTATTTATTTGGTCAAAGCATTTTAATCTTTTTGTTAAATCTGTTTACTAATATTATTTTAGCTTTTTTTAATTTTATTTTATTAAATACCAATTTTCATTCATTATGGGGCAATGGAAATTAGTTTTAGGGTGTAACAGATGGCAATTACTAATTTTTGATGTGTACTATAACATTAATTATGTAATTGTAAGATTTGATTTTTTTTCCTCAACTTTGTCTACCATGTTAAGTTTTTGGACCGCTAAATGAATATCTAGGTGGTCTTATTGGAACACTAAATTTTCATTACTGGTGTGATCCCACTATATAATCTTAAAAAGTTTATATAATTAGAATAGAACTTTTTGAATGCAAACATACTGGGTTCTGTGCAAAATATCAGTCAAAAAATATAGAACCAGAATATAATAAAATACAATAAAAAATATAGAAAAAGATTGAAAAAGATTCTGATATAAATTGGCTGAAGGTAAAGTAAAAGAAAAATTAAATGTAACTACCTTATGATTCATTTTTTTCTTTACTAACAGAAATAGTGTACAAATCCTTATCATTAAAATAAAACACTTCCTAGTATGTGCAAACTTCCCAAAAAGTCGAAATATTTAATAAACGACCAAGGAATGTTACAAAATGAAATTACAAGAAGATGCTACTTCAAAACTTATTGAAAATTATTAATTATTTTTCAACTGCAATAAATAAATAATGTGAGAATAAAAAATAGAGTTAACTAGACATTGCCAGTTATGTTACTTAAAGTCCATTACTAATTATGATATGTTACCACACAACCATGGGAAAACACATAGCCCTGATTTTTCAGGACTCTTTTTCTTAATGGCCATGGTAGGAATGTCATGTAATTTTAGACCCCATTAAAAAGACTTAAAGTGGTATTTTTGGAATTGGCATTCCCAGGTTCCCATTCCCCGACCGATTTTGCTCAAATTTTTTAAAATTACATTCTTTAAAATGATGTTGAAAATTGGAATACCTTACAATTCAACATTTTTTCTACTATTATTAAATAAAATAATAAAAAGTTATTTTCTACATGGAACTATCTTTAGATAAACGAAGTTTAAAATTGTGCGCAATTATTTCAGCTAAAAACTTAATTTTAGTGAAGATAAAATTTGCCAATTCATTTAAAAAGTTTTTGAGAAATGGTGAAATACACAAAAAATAAAATTAAAGCTTCAAATTTTGGACTGCTCTCCTGATCATACTATTGGGATCATATTTTCCAGATTCTATATTTAGAGGTTAGTAATCTGGATCTGTAAAAAAAAAAATATGTTTATTCAGAGAAAGTATGTTTTTATGCCTGATTTTGTAACTTAAAATATCATCTGCACCAATTAAAAAGCAAATTTGAGGTCGCCTCACCCCCTTGAAACATTGAGATTGAGCCCTAGAGCATGAAGATCCGATCATTAGAACAAGGATTAATCAGAATGGTCTTTTTTGTGCACTGCAGGACTACTTAAAACGGAGTTGTTGTCAGATTTTGTCAGGCTCAGAGCGAAACAATGTGTAAAATTCTTTAAACATCTTATTGTGAGACAATAATAAGCCAAAAAATTTAGAAATTTAAAATATGAAAGCAAATTAAGCATAATGTAGAGTAAATATAATCCAGTTTTAGCCAACACTTTAAATTTAGAAAGTCGAATGTCTATATCGTAAACAAGAAAAAGGTAAAAATAGTTGGATTGTCAATGCTGACTTAAAGCCCACCCTGCTTCAGATAGATAGGCACCAGCTTCTCTGGGAAGTAAAGGCTGGGAAGTATAAGATAATAGTGAATCCCTGTATTTCCATATAGTATAAATTGTATGAGAACTATTCTCAAACTTTATAAAACATATATTTTATTTCAGTTTTAAGTAATATTTGAAATGCAACATAATGTGATGAATAAGTATTAATTGTTGCTATTGCTGTAATAAGCATTATTTTGTTACTTTATTTTCCGAATATTTTCTAAAACATAACATATTGTTAACAAATGCTATAAAATATTGTAAACAAATATTCAAACAAAATTCTTACAAAACTAAAAAAAAACATTTAAGATATTAAAATAATATACCTCATTTATATGGTCTTCTGCAAGATCTTCATATGGACATTCAGTTACTGGTCCACTTATTTCAGCTAATTGCTTTGAATTCATTGAACAATAAGGTTTGATATTAAATGCATATATCCACTGAAATAACAAAATATTTTTGGAACACGAATAATACATACAGTTATCAGAATAAATTTATAAAAAAACACAATTATTTCATTTTTTTTCTAAATTTAATAAACACTTAAGTTTAATAAAACACTTTAATTTTACCAACAAAATTTTCTCAACCATTTGAATTTGCTATTGGGAATCATAAGTAATAAATGTTGAATTGATTTCTTAATTGGTACTTCCTGAGAAAATACATTCTCTACATCATTTATAATAGAAATACCAAAAAATTTAAAAATTATTTTCTTTCAGGGGATTAAAAAAGAGAAAATAATTTTAACTATATCACACCTAAAACGAAAAAAAAAGGTAGGGTGCATTACTTTTGAAAAGTGTGTTAGATTTTCTGTGTGGCATCAATAAAAAGTTTCTTGCATGTAGCCTAATTATGGCATATCTGTTAAGGTTGTTAATATATTTTTAGCTTAGGGTTTAGAGCAATTTTACCATGGAAGATGAAAGAACATACAAAGAGGGTTAAAATTACCCTGCTTTGGTGATTGCAAGGTTCAAACCAGAATAAAGACAAGTATAATGAAATCCAAAATTTTGCACAAAAAGTTTCTTAAGGAAGTTTCTTGCGAATGAACTGGAAAGAGCATTGAAGAAAATGTATTAATTTTTTATTTCGTCAGTTATCAGTTATTGCATGATTCCAGGCAAAAAATATCCAGTTTCAAAACTGATACTCTTTTCTTATATCTGTTATTGATTGTAGAGTTGCATGGCAACTTAATTAAAATATTTTTAATCAATGTCTTGAACTTCACAGACAGTTATCACATTTTCATGTGAATATACTATATGCAACACAATTTTTAATGATTGTACACTTGATATTATTCTGTTTATTTCTATTAGTATTATATACATATATATAATACTAACTACTCTCTCTCTATATATATACAGTGAAACCTCCTGTTATGGACACTCCTGCAAAACGGACGCCTCTCAATACGGACATATTTTTAATTCCCCGGGAATCTTCTATGAATAAACCATCACGTATATTCTGCGCAAAGCGGACACTCCCGTAATCGGACGCGGACAGTCATTTTGATCCTGAAACGTTGTTTTTTATCTCTACAAACTGGGCACTACTTTTTCTAAATAAATTGCAAGCTAAAGAAATACAACTTTTCACTATTTTTAAAGCATGTAAATAAAACTTTTTGCCTTATCCATAACTTAAAATATTGTTAAGCTATTTCACCACCGAAAAATCAATCTTTCTCCTGTCACCTTGCCTTATCTTTGTAAAGGAAGGAGAGAAAATGGTACTGCACTCCTGAAATAATTCTGACATCGGCATCTTTTGATCTTTTCATCTGGAGCACACAGGTTATGAGACCCCTCAAGTTGAAATGACTTCTCTTAGTGCTTCTTCCCCATTGAAAATTTCTTTAATTTTCTTATCAATTTGAAGACTGTATTTAACACAAGTGGGGTAAAAATAAGAGAACAGAAGTATAATCTTTGAGGTGTTCATATAAATGAAACATTTATTCAGACACTTGATAGCTGATCAATTGTAAATAATCATCTCCATAAGTCCTCATGACTTACAGGTATGCATTACTTTTTTTTCTGTGAATCATGGGAGGTTTATTTTCCAAGAAGGTATTAACCATGTTCCCTATCAAATGGTAAGAGGGTGTGCACCTAATAATTGAAACGGACTGAGGACAGTACGCTCCTATTTGGTATCATATGTCTAACTTGAGTATCTATGCTAAGAAGAAAATTATATTTATTTATCTGTAGCTACATCCAGAATTATGTATTTATATCAAACTTCTTTATATATTCCTTTTTATCTTTCTTATTGTTTAAATAAATATTCTTGTAGATAATTACAGTATCCTTGTAGATATTATTTAATTATTTCTACATATTTGAGAATATTCTAAAAACAATTTACGGTGTTAAATTTCGTTATTAGGGTACCCTTTCCGTAATCGGACAACTCTCATAAACGGACAAATTTTTTGGTCCCATGAATGTCTGCTTAACGGAGGTTTCACTGTATATATATATATATCTATATATATAAAAATCTCTTGTCACAGTTTTAGTGGTTAAACTCCTCCTAAACGGCTGGATCGATTTTGATGAAATTTTATATGTATATTCAGTAGGTATGAGAATAGGTTTATAACTAATTTTTTTTTCATTTTTTGGACAGATTTAACGTATATTTTAAATATATCTTTATTTAATCATATTCCAATCCAAACTAGACATAGAAACCTGATAAATCAAAAAGTAATATTCACGCACGTTGCAACAATTCACTTTAAACTCTAATACTTATGCTCGCCCTTAAAAGAAGAGCATCAAATATATTTGCAAGTATGTGAATAAAGGCAGTGATATGGCAGTATNACCAGACAATTATTTAAATGAAGGTTACTTAAAGCTGTTAAAAAGAGCTGTTGTACAGCATTTTAATTTCAATAGAATTCTTCGGATTCATTACCTTTTTAGAATCTTTTTTAAGAAAAATAATGAAAAAAAAATAAAAATCAAGAAAAGGGGATGTCTGAATAAAAGTTGTTTTTGTATATTTTAATCATCTAATAAGTTGTCATTTGATTGAATGAAAAGAACATAGCAAAATGCACTTTTTAACAGGATTTTGTTATTCTGTTTGACCACTGTTATCACGGATTATGTTCATAATAGTATAGTAGTTCATTTGAATGCAAATATTTAGCCCAAGTTCACATGGACTGAACTTTATCTTCCAAATAAATCATATGCTGTGTGCGTTTAACACTTGGGGACTTAAAGGTTTTATGATAACATTTGTTTTGACCTCAGTGGCCAGCTTTTAAAAAGGTCTTTAGCTGACATTTCAATATAAGTTATTTAACCGCTACTGCCCTTTCAAAAGCGTCGGTGACATTTTCAAAAACACTAATTTCCCCCAAAGCATTTTTGTTGTTGTTGTTTTGTTGCGGAAATGGCAATTCTAGTAATTTATTTGATTGCGAACCCTCATTTTTTCATATTTATTTATTCTGATCGCATTTGTGGAATTACGGCATTAATCTTCCTTTTATGCGGAAGTTGTATAAATGAGAAAATAAAGAAAAGAAGAAAAAAAAAAGGTTACATGCTGGCTATTTAAAGCAACAACGAATTGGTTTATTTTGTTTATATAACTGTTTTTTTATATTTATTTATTTATTTTTTAAATACCCGTGTTTGTTCTGGAAATAGGTCGTGCGGAATCTATGAATGGGCGAAAATGAAGAACCAACTCATTAGGTTGTGGGGGCTTTCCTCTGATGTTAAGGTCAAGTTTTTAATTTTTCGCTCTCGAATTAGTTGTAGCATAAATTTTTCTTTTTCATTTTTTTCCCTATTAAAACCTATGTTCTAAGCTGTTTAGCTGATTGAGTTCTTTATATTGCTTTTGTTAAGTCTTTCAACACAAGTTTTGATCGAGAATTTCGAATTACATCTGGCTAAACTAATTTGTTTAGAAGAGCTCATTTCTATGAAATTGGAATGTGTGATAATTATTGCCGAAAAAGAAAAAAGTAGTTTTGTATTTCATAACTTTCTTTTATTTTAAGGTATTTTTCAGATATGATAAAAATTTAAGTTAGACTTTTTAGTTTCAATGTAAACATGATTTTTCTTTAATAATCGAATCTTAAAGGGTCTGAGGTTTTTAAACAAAATTAGAAATGCAGAAAAAATATTTTTTTGACGTATTAAGGTTTTCAAGATATCGAAGTTCGAGATGTACTTTATGAGAGAAAAGTGCGTAGCAGACCAGTGTAATATTAAGACACTTTTCTTTTTTCTTCGCTAAATTTTGGGGTAACTTTTAAATTCAAATCTTTTTTTTTTTTTTTTTTTTTTCATATCAACAGAAAAAAAAAGTAAAATAAAAAGTATACCCTTCAAAGCTTTCAATATCTGAACATTCTGGCTTCTTTTTCATTAACTAATGACTAAATATCACCAACTCCAAGGAGTTGCACAGTTTACTAATATCAATTTCAACGGAGTTTGTTAGTTATCCATATATATACAGTGAAACCTGTGTATAACGATACTGTCTATAACGATAAACCTGTCTATAGCGATATTTCCTTGAGGTCCTGGTGAAATTCCTATTTACTCAATGTATTTTTTAACCTGTTTATAGCGATAACCACTTTTCAGTTAAACATGTCTACAACGATAATTTTTCCTCCTTTGATAGTTGATAGTTCTATTCCGATTTGGAAAATGACTCCCCATCGAGCCTAAATGTGAGATAACAAAATGTTGTTGTTTTTTTCATCTCCTTTGTATGCAATATTTTTTCGTTGTTTCTGAGAAAAAAGCCACTTTTAGGGGAAATTAGAGCAGTAGAAACGGGTGAAGGGGTATTGTAGGAGGGACAGAGCTTCGTCAGAAAAACGGGTGACACACTGACGAGACATCGATGCGGCAGCGACACGACAAGAGGGGAATTCCTATTCAATAGCATTAGAAAGTGCAGAGGTAATGTGCGCGTCTTAATGCTGTTGAATAGGGATTCCCCTCTTGTCGTGTCACTGTTGCATCGATGTCTCGTCAATGTGTGGTCCCTTAGGTGGGGGGAGGGGGAGTTTCTCGCCAATGATGATATCCCTGCTTTAAAAAGAACACTCCGAAGGTCAATCGTTTTGCTTTCCTCACCATTCATTAGCTGTGGAAAGGAGACAAGTTGCAAGGGGGCGCTCTTCCTTCAGAATGGTCACTTTCAAATCTTCTCATTCATAAGTAAGTCCTCATCGTTACTCACTACGGACTGGCATGTTTTCCTTGCAATAAAGTTAATTTTAATTTTGAAGTGATGGCTCGGCGTAAAGCATTATCTTTTGAAGAAAAATTAAATATCATATCGGAAATTGATCAAGGATTGAAGCAAGTTGACGCTGCTAAGAAATATGGGATTTCACAATCAACAATAGCTACTTTTTTGAAGAAAAGAAAAGATATCGAAGATGCTGTGGAAGGAAGCAAAATTGATGGTAAAAGGAAAATATTTAAAGGTGCAGTTAATGAGGATGTAGACAAAGCTACCCTAAGATGGTTCCACGAAATGAGACAACAAAATGTGCCAATTAGTGGTCCAATGATTGCAGAAAAAGCAAGAACATTTGCGTCTTTGCTAGGCAACAACGAGTTTAAAGCTAGCAATGGGTGGATTACATCATTTCGAGAACGTCATGGTATTGTTTTTAAAACCATCTCAGGTGAAGAAAAGTCAGCTCCAGTGAATGATGTTGCATCCTGGAAGCAACGAGAAAAAGAGACTATTGAAAAAAACTTATTCTCCAGAAAACGTGTACAATGCTGATGAAACTGGCTTATTTTATCAGCTCATGCCAGATAAAACAATGGCATTTAAGGTATAAAATTGTAAAGGCGGTAAAAAATCAAAACAGAGGTTAACTGTTCTACTTTATGCAAACAGTACTGGAACCGATAAACTGAAGCCGTTCGTTATAGGCAAATACGCTAAACCTAGATGTTTTAAGAATGTGAAAAGTTTAGAGGTTGACTACAAGGCAAACAAAAGAGCCTGGATGACAGAAGAAATATTTAACAACTGGCTGCTTGATGTGGATAAGGAGATGAAAAGAAAGAAGAAAAAAATAGGTCCCTTAGTTGACAACTGCACTCCTCACAGCAATCCTCCAAGTTTGAAAAATATAAAATCGTTTTATTTTCCCCAAAATTGCACGTCGATTCTACAGCCATTAGATTTGGGAATAATAAAATTTTTCAAAGGATACTATCGAAAAAGATTACTTCAGAACGTTGTTTATAATCTGGATAAATAAACTCCCAAATCCTTATGCAGTTGATGTAAAAAATGCATGTGATTGGATTTCCGAAGGGTGGAATTAATTGACACAATCCACCATCCAAAATTGTTGGAAGAAAGCTTCTTTCTTTGAGGATAAAAGCAACGGAAACGTAGAAACTGAGCTTACTGAAATCACTGATGAAGAAGAAAAATGTGTGGCAGGCTTAAATTCGATTGTCAATGATTTCCAAAGATCATCTAATACATCATTTCTATTTAACGCAGATGAATTTTCAAATTTAGATAATGATGTGTTGGTTTTCAGTGGTGCAAGTGATGAAGAGATTTTAGCAGAAGTTTTCCCGGGTGATCAAAGTGATGAGGAAGAAGCAGCTGACTGTTCTCAAAATAGGACTCAAATTTCACCCGAGAATGCCATATTGCTAATTAACACTTTGCAAGTTTTTGTTGCAACATTACCAAATGCAACTGATGTTCATTTGAATTCATTAGATGGACTGAAATCTATGTGCATAGAAATGGCAATTGCTTCCAAAAATAAGCAAACAAAACTAACCGATTATTTTTCTAAATAATTTCTGTTTTTAATCATAAAATTGTAAGTAAATTTTTCTTGTGTGCTGTTTCATAATTCTAAGAAAAATTTTTATTTGGAGCCTATAAAAGAAGTTTAATTTATCATTAGCTTTAAACGTATACTTTTAAATTTCAAACCTGTCTATAACGATAACCTGCCTATAACAATATTTCATTTATGTCCCTACAGTATCGTTATAGACAGGTTTTACTGTATATCTATTTATATATATATATATATATATATATATATAGCCCCAATTATCCGAGTTTCCGCTTTAACCGAGCTATCAAATATTTCACACATCTTTTTTTTTCTAGTTTATTTTTTATTCTTAAAACTACCGCCAAAAAAATTTCGGAATTTTATCTTCCAAACACTCAGTAAAACAAGCTGAAGGACAACACGAGATTACCGATGAAATAATCGTTAATATCATCAATAGTGAAAATGAATCTAGCTTAGATGATGAAGACAGTGACGATAAAAACCAACATTTAAAAATCTCTCAACATAAAAAAAATCATCATAAAAACTATCGAAAGTGCTATTGAATATATAGAACAACAAGAGGAGGGGACACCAGATTTCCTGTTTATCTCTTAAAAAATGGCCAAACATGTCGAAATAATGTAAAACAAAGAATGATTAAGGACTTTTTTTCAGTGAAAACTCTTTAATTCTCGTTAAGTATGCTCTTTAAGTGCTTTGAAGTAAGATTTTAATAATAATAAAAATTGTATGTGGTGGGCTCGTATAAGTCTTGCATCTGTTAAATAAATTACATCTATACCTACTCTTTTTTTTCTCCATTTTTATACTCTTTCTTTTAACCGAGTTTTTCGGTTATCCGAGATAGATTAACTCGAGACCACATTAACTCGGATAATCAGGACTCTACTGTATATATGTATATATATATATATATATATATATATATATATACAGTACAGAACCCTTTATCCGGAAACCAGAAAACCAAAAAACCGGAACGAAATTCGATACATTTTCCCGCCATTTTTTTAATAAAAAAAATTTTCCTCGGATTTTAGGATTTTTCTTTCTTTTTTGAAAGACGTTCACCTTACCATCATTTTGGAAATTATCATTAGTGTATTACTTCATCGTTTTTTATTCTTTTTAAGATTTCTAAAAAAAAATTTTTTTAGTCGGGTTTAACAATAAAAAAACGGCTTTCTGTAGCGATTCAGAAAACCGGAAAAATCAGTTATCCAGAATAGCGATGGTCCCGATCGTTCCGGATAATCGGTTCCCTACTGTATATATATGATCATGGCTGAAATAAGTTTATCAAGTTGAAAATTGATTTGCTGTGTTTTCAGTTGCAAATAAAAAGCTATAAAAAATTAATATAGCTAAGAAAAATGCAATAAATAATAATTTCCTTTACTGTTAATATATATGTTTTAAATATAATCAGGCATGAAAGTGACAAAAATAAAAAAAGCTGAACTTTTACAAAGCAGGTCACTGGGAGGACGGGGGGGGGGGGCTCTATATGAAACTGAGATTTATAAAAGCAACTTTTAACTATGCTGGGAGATTTTTATTTAACATTTAAAGTGGCAGAAGCATTTAGATAGTTAACTTTAAATTTTTCTTTAATAGAATTTCAAAATTTTGACTACCATATCAAAAAAAATTAAGCAATTATAGGAAGGCGCAACTAATAAATTACTTACTAATGAAAAATATACCACATCTTTACAGTAACTAATTCAAGAGAAAACTTACTTCTACTTCTTTCAAGAATTGCGATATTGGGTTTTAAAATCGTGTGAATATGAATCGCGATTTTGGATTTCAAAATCGCATGAATATGAATCATGATAATGAATTTTAAAATCGCGTGAATATGAAAAGCGATATTGAATGTTAAAATCGCGTGAATATGAATCGCAATATTTGATTTTAAAATCGCGAGAATATGAATCGCGATTTTGGATTTTAAAATCACGTGAATACAAATCATGATGTTGGATTTTAAAATCGCGTAAATATGAATCACGATTTTGGATTTTAAAATGGCGTGAATATGAATCGCGATTTTGGGATATGAATCGCGATTTTCGATTATAAAATCGCGTAAATATGAATTGCGATATTGGATTTTAAAATAGCGTGAATATGAATCGTGCGGTTGAATTTTAAAATCGCGTTTTCGGATTTTAAAATCATGTGAATATAAATCGCGCTGTTGGATTTTAAAAACACGAAAATACAAATTGCGATATTGAATTTTTAAATAGCGTAATTAAGAATCACGATGCATAATTTTTAGATCACGTGAATACGAATCGCAATGAGTAATTTTTAAATAGCGTACAAATACGAAAACGATATCTGATATTAAAACTGAGCGATAATGAACCTCAACATTGGATTTAAAAATGCGTGAAAACTAAACGCGACGTTGGATTTTAAACTCGCGATATTGGATTTTCAAATTGAGTGAATAGGAATTGCTAGTACGACTTTTAAAGCACGTAACTTTTAAATTAGTTAAATACGAAAATCGATGATTGATATTAAATCGTCTGATTAAAAATCGTGATTTTAGCAGATTCCGGCACAGTTCCTAATATTTAAAATTCCGAAAATCAGCCAAACAAAAGAAATCAAATATCGGTGGTCAGAAACGAAACGCTTAGACTCCTTTCTACTCTATAACAGAAGTCGCGGTAATCCGACTATCGTTCAGGGGGCTTGGGTTCTTCAATTGGACTCCCCAAAAATTTTAGTTTTTGGAACATGGTTGGAAATTTTAAAAATTGGGAGAAAAAAGCGGATTTCCACTTTTTCGTGGAAGTCTTTCATCCCTGTATAATTAACAGATTTTGTTTGTCACTAATTTTTCCTTAACCCTTTAAATGTGAACCATGAATTCCTTTTGAGACAGGACTTTTGGAGATAGGATAGGATAATAGGACTTTTTGAGATAGGATGATTGCTTTCATACACAGAAAACCAGATTTTCTTTATCATATTCAATGGAGCAATTGTGCTTGGCAGGAAAATATTCTTACTAATTTGTCCAAGTGGCATGGTAATTAAAAATTCATCAATCCTTAAAAAAATACAAACACAAAATTTTTTGATGAAAAAAATCAGAATTTTTCATAGACACTTTTAAGAATGTTAACTTAATTCCAAAAAATTACTTTTAGTTTCTTGCTATTGTTAACTGAAGCTAGTCCAATAAATCTGGTTACATGGGTAGGTATTTCTTGCAAAACTTTATGATTCCTAAAAATATACAAGTACCTTATATTACAATAAAAATATCAAATACATAATATTTTGTGTCATTGACTGATTTCACCATTGATTTAAAAAAATCTGTGGATACAACATTGCATTATTACACACAAGGCTAGTTCCATTCATCTCTTTCTCAGTAATTCAGAGTTGAAATAATCAGCATAACAAAAGGTATTGAAAAAATGTTTCTGCAGCTACTATTTTTGCGATAAACCTGATAACTACTATGAGCAACACGTGACTTTGGCATGACCATGTTAGTACAGATATAAACTACATCCAGCTAAAACCTGTTAAAGACATTTCTCAAGAGTTATTGAAAAGTTTTGGCTTATCTTTCAGTAAGAATTATATTAATTTTTAAATAACATTATTGCATTAATAACAGATAATTCTTATTTTTTTAGTTAGAAATATGATCATAGCAAAATAATGACATTATCACCAATGCTGAAATTCTTCAAGAGATCTCAAACTATTTATATAATCAATATTTATATAATTATATGTATTGATTATATGAATATTCATTTAAAATTTGACGATCAAAAAATTATTCAAGGGTATTAAACAAATAATTTTTGTATTGTAATGTTTAGACTTTTTGTTTACATCTTGCATTTGTTAGGTTTTTAAAATTTAAATGCTTACATAAGGAAACAAATTTTAAGTTCAATCTTTGAAGGAAAAATTTATATTTTTGTTAGTTTGTATTCTTATATCTATGAAATAAAATTGTCTGTATGATCAGGAAAAGAATTTTCATATAACTTAAACATAGTATAATAAAATAATCTAATCAAAGAATGAAACTAATTTACAAATTCAGAAAAAGACAAAATAAGTAAGTAACATTTAAAATAATAAATCAAAATAGTTTCAATCAGCAATTATTTAGATTGTTTTATTGCAAAATGCTCAAGAAAATTTATTTGGCCTATAGAGGGATTTAGTGAATGGAAATTTTGTGTTTTAAATTATTTTAAATTAAAAATATTTGAACAATAAAATAAAATACCAAGGTTTCTATCTGAATTCTCATATTATTAAATCTATTAAGGAATTAAAATATAATTTTATTATATGTGTTGTTGACAAAGCTTCTAATAATTTTTGTTTTATTTGCAAACTTTTTTAGACATTTAATGAGTAATGAATATGATAACAATACTTTTGACAAAATTAATAATTCTAAAAATGAAATTGATAATCGAATATTAGATTTTAGAAATATAGAGAAATAGCTGTAGAAAATTGGTTTAAAAATCAATAGCATTAGTAATCCTTATTTATTTCCTACAATTAAATTCCATAAAACACCGGTTAAATTTAGATTTGTAACTTGCAGTACTGGCTGTTATAATTCTGTTTTTGGTAAAAGATTTTTTAATTATTTAAACATTATTTTAAATAAGATTTTTTTAAATGATAAGCATTTAATTTTTAATAACAACAAAGACGTTTTTAAATATTTGAATTACAATAATATTAATACTGTTCTCACATGTGATTTTGAAAATCTTTTTGCGAGTATAGCAGACAATAATTTAAGGAATATTTGTTTGGAAATATTTGACAAATATTTGAATAATGAGGACATTAATAAGGAAGACCGGATATATTTATGTAATATACACATTTTTGAAAATTATCTTTTTAATGGTATTTGTTTTTACACACAAATTCAAGGTATTTCAATGGGAAATTGTTATTCAAGTGCATTTGCTAATATTTTCTTACATTTTTATGAACAAAATTTCTTACAACATAATTTATTAATTTGATTTAGATTTATTGATGATTTAATTATTTTTGAATGAAATGATTTTGATTTAATTACATAAAGAACTAATTTTATTATAAAGAACTAAATTTAATTAAGACTAATTCAGATGAAAATTCTGCTTATTTTTTAGATCTTGATATCAAACTTCATAACCAAAAACGTTTCATTGGATTATACGGGCCGGGATAGCCTGGTCGGTAGGGTTCTGGGCCTAAGTCTGAGAGTTTGTGGGTTCGAACCCCGTGTAGTAAAATGATGACTGATGCACGTTAAATATGTTGAGTCAGAAAGTCCTCCATGTTCCCATAGCAAATCAATACCTCTGGGGGTACTGGATTGGAGATCAATCGTTCTCTGATTTAGGTCAAAATTACGATCTATGGCTGAATGAATGGGTCCGGGCTATAAACGGGTGCAACAAATGGGTGTGGCAGAAGTCGAATTCTTGACCATAGATGCCGCCATTGGAAATGAAGAACAATCGCACCCCTCTGCCTGAACAGGCATACGAAACCAACCAACCATCAGATTATACGATAAAAGAAGAGATTTTAAGTATAATGTCATTAGTTTAACACATTTTAATTCTAACCTTTACTTTAAGATTTTAAAGAATATCTTGATTGGTCAAATTGTTAGATTTAAACTTATTTGTAATAATAAAATAGATTTTCTTCCAGCTATTGGGAATTTCAGGATTATGATAGAGAATAATAATTTTCCTTAAGCCCGCATAAATATGCCTATGCGGTGAAATTTAGGATTTTATGTTCCTGAAGAATATAGATGGCAGCACCTTTTTCAAATTTTTACTAATTGAACGTTTTCTATTTTATTTTTTCAAGATTTTCACCAAGGAGTCAGCACTTTATTTATTTCTAAAGTTTTCTTAATGATTAGGCAATTTATATGTTATTTTGATGTGACTATTCTAACTAAATTTATTTAATTTTCTTATATGTGAGTGTTTCTTTATTATGTCTTATTTTGTGTACTTATAAGTCATTAAGATTTACTTTGTAATAGTTTGTCATTTATTTTTCTTTGCATTTATTTGCATTTCAATTTTTCTAATTGCTTCTTCTTATTTGATTTTCGATTATAGGGCCTCAGAGCACTTTGGGTCTTTGGTTTCACAACTGACAACAGAAAGGCTGCTGTGTGTTAGCGGGCAGTGTGTCCCCTGATAAAGTGCTATCCTGCTAACACACATATCTTAAAATTTTTATAATTTTGTTTTCTGCTACAATTGTTTTTCTGACTTTATAATAAAATAATTTAAGAAGCTATAAATTTTTGCCTTGAGTTGTAACATCAGATTTCTTGTTTTGAAACTCAACCACATAGACAACTATTATCAGCAATTATTGTATTCTTTATAGCTGTAATGGCATCATCAAGTTGTATTAAGTCAGTGATACAATGATATTTTCTGTACCATCCAAAGAATAAGTGAGAAAGTTTTATACGTATAATATTCCTATCAATTTGTTATGTCAGAAGTCATTTATTTTTATTTTAAAATAAAATAAAAATACTTATAAATTTTATACTTTAGTGTTATTTCATTTGTTTATCAAAGAAATTCCTGATATATTATTTGTCTTGTGATTGTTACTCAATTTGCTTTGTAGAAATTTTATTGATTTTGATTAATTGTAAGGTATTATTAAATAATTTGTTTATGTTTTCATAAAGAGGAGATTATAATATCTCTGTATTTCATATTTCTCTTGGCATTTCTGTTTTACTTGCATAGTTCTTAATGGTTGAACTAATTTATTGTAAGCAATAATATTTTAAGTTTGTCTAACCATTAATGAGTGTTTATAATTTTTATTTCTCAAAACTTTCATTGTGGCTAGAGCAAATTTGTTTGGATTCTGTTGTAGTTGTTTTTAATGATACAAGGACAAACCAAGCTCGCCAACAATTAGCCTTTTACAAATTAAGTCAGGAAGGTGTGCTTTTTGTTAGACAAGAGAGCACTGCAAGAACAAAAGTACTTCTTAGATCAGAACCCCATGAAAAGATGGCAGCAACCAATCATTTGTAAGGCCACTTCCTCAACTTAGACACATATTTGAAAGGGAAGGAAATTGTCTCCAGATATTGCTCAGAGACTGATCACACAATTTTTGATTCCACAGAATTTACAAACATGCATATCGCATGTAATCTGTGGGTCTTGGTGGAGTCAAGGATCGAACCATTGCCCCTTTGGACTGGAGTTCGATTCTTTTATCATTATTCTCTATTATTATAAAGTCAAGTTTGCAAGAGGTTGTACGGTTACTATTTTAGCAATATAACTGCTAATTACTTTAGTAATAAACTTCTACGAAATGATTCTTCAAGCCTTACGATTTTTGTTTTTGGTCCGAATAAAACAAATCTATCTTCTCCTTTTTAGTTTAATTGAAAAATGCAGTTTTAAAATTTTACTGAGCAAAAGAGCTAAAATGTTTGGTAAATACCATCCCCATTTTTATTCCACCCCTCCATCACTTCATCTTATGCAAGTTATCTCTTACCTAATTATAAGCTTACTAGAATCAAACTGTGATATCAGTTTGATTTCAAAAACCTTTCTTTAGTCAAACATTTGAAAAGTTTTGTAACTATTATTTTTGTATTTTTTGTTATGAAATGGACATTATGACATTTTGTTATCAACAGGGAAAATACTTTCAAAATTTAGTTACATTTTACAATTACCAAAATATTTCTATTTTGTAATGTAACTGTTACATTTGGTGCTGTATGGATCATGGTTTACAAAATAGGGAGAAAAGTGCTCTTTCAGTACTAATTCAAAGTACTCACTCTCCAGACAAAGCCAAATTCTCTGACATTTCCAGAATAAAATTCTAAAACTTATTTAGATTTTTACAATTTAAATTAGGACTATATTAATCATACTTTAGAAATATTCTAACGTATTTATAACAATGATAAAGAAATAATTATAAATGTGAATTTTTTTTAAATTAAAATTTTAATTTTTTTCTACTTGAATTTTTTCAATTTGTGGTGCTAAACATTTTATGATATAAAACAAAATAAGGAAATGAATAAAAGCCATAATTTTGTTTGATAAAAACCATAATTTGTTTTAAGTTTTAGAGAAATTAGGTTAAGCTAAAGAAAATTTTTAATATTTCAATGTTTTAAAAAATATAGTTCGAATTTAAAAAATAATTCTTGTTTAATAGAAAGTGGAAACAACACTGACGACAAGAAAAAAAATAACAGTGCCACAGAATAGGTTATATAAAACAGTTTTAAAAATGCATAACAATAGATTGATCTATATTTACAGTGAAATTATCTGTGATCATTATTAATTGCTAAAAATCAAAAAATCTTCAAAGCTAATTTGTGAATTTTCTTGAGAATTCAAGGTATTTTTAATTTTCTGGGAATTCCAGGCTTCCTCTTTTTCAGAAAGCCCACCCTGTAATTGCTAGTTTAAATTTGAATGAACTTAATGGGGAAGGGCATTTATTCCACTAGGCATAATTTCTTTTAGGCATAAGTTATAGTAGATTTTCGAATTTTCCAATCCCTCTTTCATTTCATGAGAAACCTATTTTAACAAGAGAGATTGTTATAAAAAAATAGGAAAAAATTTACACATTTTTTAAACTTTTCAAAAATTCCGGTTCATTTAATTCCAGAAAGTCATTCTTATATTGTATTTTCCAAAATACTCAAAATTACCTAAAGCAATATGTTAATTCAAGAATGAAATATTTATTTAAATCTCTTTCAAAAAAGTTTGTTAATTACTTTGGTTTTGAGACAAGAGCCAAAAATGGCTACACCAAGCCATCAACTTGATATAACTACATGTTCTTGGTTAAAACAGCAGGTTCTTTGGTTTATATATAATATATATACATCAATAGAAATACTAAATTTAAGTTTAATAAAACCTGATATCCTTCTAGTAAAAAATTTTATAAGTCAGGATGGTCGATAGTTAAAAAAGAACTTCCTAATCTGGGGCAAAAAACCTTGCAAAACATGGTGATATGGATATTGTTATAGGTGAAAAATAGTAATTTAATGCTAAAAAATATATCTTTTCCCTAATTAAAATATTTACCAAATTTTTCAGAAGTTAAGAAAACCATTTAATTTATAAAAAATAATAGCCTACAAAGAATTTCTTTTTGAATGAATGAAAATACAACTTTCTAAACATAGAAAAAAAAAAGTCAAATATACATTACCTGTAAGGCAGTCGCTCATAAAAAGTTTCAGATAAAGCAGAAAAATGATATCTAGGTTTTAACTCCTTAGCCAAATAAGCAATTAAATTAGAATCTTTATTTTCAATGTGCTCCTAAGAAGAAAAATAAAGGAAATAATTAAAACCTAAAAATGTAACAACTAAACCAAATATTTATTTTTGAAATTTTCTATTTCAAACAATGGTAAAACACAATATATTATTCCATTATATTATTCTCTAAAATATATTATTCCATTGATTACTTGCAGCAATTCTACAGAACTGTAACAGAGGAAAATTGCAGTTAAAAGCAAGTACAAAACACATGTACATGACTTAGATAAAAGTCCATTTTTATAAATTGTCATATTATTAATTTAAATAATGAAATACAATTCATTACAATTACATTAGAGAATTAAAAAAAATACTCTTATTTATTTCCGTTTAAGATGTTATAAAGAGTGATACATTTTCTATAAAAGAAAAGTTTTCACAAACAAATTAAGCAATAATTTGAATTAGGTAAAATTCTATTCTTCCCATTAGGCCTGAAAAGTAGCATCACAATTAGGTGAGATATCAGTGTAGTAAATTTGATCGGAAAATACCATATAAGCTTATTTCAATTAATAATACCCAGAAGGTTAATAAACAAGTTTGTAAATGTCTGTGTGAAAAATATTAACTGTAGTTTTTAATACTTACTGGCTCTTTAGCAAATTTTGAAACTCCTCTAGGCCACTGGGATGTTAATAAAATATCAATATTGAATTGGGATGTATATGTTAAAATCTCTGTCACATCTTTTCTATTAAATGTGTAGCGGCTAGAATCTTTATGCTCAACTCCACTTAGATAAGCAATGCGTAATCCAGAGACTCCAGTAAACATTCCTCGTTTCCCTAATCAGAAATAATTTATTTAGTATTAAAAAAAATACTTTTTGTCATAGGAATGAAGTATGTAGATTTAATTAGTCAAAAAAAAATATAAAAAAACAAACATATATAAGAATTTGATTAAAAAGTAAAGCATTCATTAAAGTGCTTAGCATAAATATACATCAAAGAACCAATCCTCACACTGTACTAAAAATTTATAATATCCTCTCTGTTCACAAATTTCAAAGTATTTCCCTTTTTCTCAGAATATCCACTATATTTAAGCAATTTTTGTTAACTTAAACATTTTGGGCACATCCTTTATTGCAGAAAAATATACTAAATGAGCAAAATCATAAAATTAATAGATGTAGATTTCATGTAGAAAAAACTGGTTTCTAAAAATAGTATTTTATAAAAATTAGTTGTTAAAAATCAGAGATGCAGAATAAGTCAGAAAACACAAACAATGATTGAGGAAAATTCAGGTTGAGCACCGAAAATTTTTAATCCAGATCCCCCTACAGAACATCAGACTTATACCATAATCGTGTTTTGTAAATATAATGTCATTTAAATTTATTTAAATGAAAAAGAAGACGTTTTTACTTTAATGCAAATCACATACAAAGTGATAAAAAATAGTATACCCATCAATGACATGTCATTTACAATTAAGAAAATCTGTCCTAGTTGAAACTGACTTCTAGTAGACAGGCATATGGCCACCTGCATTAACCTCATTTGTATAACATTTGGCATAGCGAGAAAGACTAAAGTGTTTTGAACCCTATGGTATAAATGTTAGTACTTGGTGTTCTCTGATTCATCCCTTTAATTTTTAAAAAGTAATCAACAAGGAGGCAATTTTTTTAAAAGCTCTCAGCTTCATTAAACAAAATTACTTTCTTTTATAGAAATATTGAACACCAATACTAAAGCAGAGTAAAACTGAAAATAATTAGAAAAAAGAAAAAATAACCAAGCCATCGACAGAAAATAGTCACAAAATAAAATTATTTTATTTCAATAAAGAATGAACTAAAAACAAGCACGAAATCAGTTATATTACCCATTTTAAAAATGTTTTATATTACTTGATTTAAAAATTGAAACTTATTACCATACTGTCAATTTTTCTTAAAAAGAGAAATAAAATAGAAAGTTTAAAAATATGAATACAAAGTGTTGAAAGATTTAGAGCAAATGGTTCTAAGACAAATAGTGAATCAGCATTTTCACCCTCATCCACATTTTCAGTCTCATCAGCATTATCAGCATCATCAACATTTTTAGCTTCATCAGCATTTTCAGCCTCATCAGCATTTTTTTTAATATTACAATTTTTCAACATATTTGAAAATGGAAAATTTTATGTAGCTAAAAATTCACAAGAAAAGGGTATCACCAGGGAAATTCAAATTAGAAAAAAACTTGGTGCATTAGTAGTATACCTTAAGAGTGTTCACCCCTAAAAATAATCGAGATGATTTCCCGATTCCAGAAAAATACATTTGAAAATTCAAGCTTACTTTTAATACTAGTTCAATCTTCACTCTGGTAAAGAAGCTGTAGTCTAGAGGCAGGGAACCTACATAATTATGAGAAACGTGGGGTTCGAATCATGCTGTGGATTGTTCTTTTACTTTTTTCTCTTAAAAAAGGTTTTCTTTTTGTTTACAAATAGTTTAAATGCAATTTCATTTTACTTACTGTATTTTTAAATTATTAGATGTTTATTGATATTTAAAGTACAATAATAACTTCATCTTTTAATAAAATAATATTTATAAAACGTTAACTTTAATTTCATTGCATATTTTGTTTTACGAATAGCTAATACAAGATGATTGTTTACAAGAATAATGTGTTTAAAATTGATCTGCAGAAAAACATATTTCAGTAACATTAAAAAAAATTTCTCAATCTTTTGAAACTTGGAAACATAACAATCATGTTCATTTTATCAAAACTTGGCAAAAGAAATTGATAATGAACTGCTTTTTGATTTTAATAACTTAATTAAGTTACAAAAATAATATAGTTATTAAAATATAATAAAATCTTCACAAAAATTTATTTTGTGAATTTTTCCAATTAACTATGCAGAATTTTATAAATGCTTTATTAGATTTTTCTTTTTTGTTTGTTGTTAAATAATAGTTAAAATAATATTTTAAAAAAATTAAATAAAATAATTAACACTGCAAGGTAATACCAAATTTGCATATTTTGGAGGAATCACCTTAAAACGTAACTTTTTAATTATTACAGTCACTGTTTATAAATATTATTATTTTGACTAACATCCTATTATTGAAAAAATTCATTATTACTGTAATTTTAATATCAAGTAATAAAAAATACAGTAAAAAATATGGAATTAAATTAATAATATTTGTAAACAGTAAAAAATAGTCTGTTGTACAATTCGAAAACCAAGTGTCTTATTATTAGGTGGGTTACTTGCCACTAGAAGACTGTGCTATTAAAAAAGTGACGATTTAACTAGTATATAAAGTATGCTTAAATTTTAAAATATGTTTTTCTCAGAAATGGCTGGCTAGTTAGTGTGCTTTATTATTTAAGAACTGATTACCCTTAAGATATACTACTAATTTACCAAGTTATATCCTAAATGGGATTTCCTAAATTATACTCTCTCCTTGTTAGTATGTATAAATTTTGAATTCAATTTAAACTACAGTCGAACCTGTTTATCTCGAATTACATCAGAAAGGCCAAAAATTTGAGATAAAGAGGTTTCGAGTTATACAGATACTTGTGAAAAATTAAATTTAATTAAAAGTACCTTAATTGTTTTTAGTAGAAAAATATAGGCATTTCTTTAATTATATCACATACATCTATTGACATAACATTTTTTAACATACATTTTACACTGAAAATAATTTTTCAAAGATTTTTGATGTATAACCTTATTTGTTTCGATTATTCTTTAAGGTTAGAAAGAGCGCAAATCCGTCATAGCCAACATTTTCCTGGGATTCAAGAATAGTTTATAAGAATAGTTTATAAGAATTCTACAGCTTTTTCTACCTCTTTTGTATTCATTTTTGGTTCATCAATGTGATATTCAGCTTCTTCCTCTTCATCTGATATTCCTTTGACATTATCTATGATTTCTGCATCTTTCAATGTTCTGCGTGTTGCCAGGCAGTTGTCCTTTTGTAAAAATCTTCATAATTAATGCCAACATTAAATCCAGATTTTATTGCATTCCATTCTGGCAAATCTGTCACTGCATTTTCAGCGTCAATAGTTTCTTCTTATTTACTGATGCCATCAACCTCTTGTTCATCATTCTCACAGCTGTTCTTAAAACCAGCTTTTTAAAACCATTTTGGATAGTTTTTTTAGAAACACATTTCTCCAGGCAAAACAGTAATTCCAATAGCATCTAAGACATTTATTTTTGGAAGAGAACTTTTTTCATCAATGGCATCTACAACTTTGCTCACACCAACTGTTTTCTATAGTTCACTTTAAAACTCCTAATTATCATTTGATCTATTGGTTGCAATTTTGAAGTTAAAATGAATTTCTACTCTTAGCTTTTCTTATCTATGTTTCAAAAAAAAGCTAACCCTTTGTGGTTACTACTCATTAATCCTTCGCTTACTGCCAGAATCATTTTATTCCTTTCTAGTTAAGAAAGTGCATGGATAGTGATTGAAATTCCAAGAAAAACCCCCAACCTGTTCATCTCTACTTCCTGTGGGCTCACAAAATTCATCTCTGTCTGCAAGTTCTACTGATAAAGAAAGTTTTGACATTTTGCTCTATTATTAGAAATTCGAGAAACATAAGTTCTTTTTTTAAAAAAAAATTTCGACATAAACATGGAAAATACATTGATTTTAGATGGTAAATGTAGGGAATTTTAGAAATTTTGAGATATAAAGTTTTTTGAGATAAAGTTTTTTGAGATAAAGAGGTTCAAGATAAACAGGTTGAATTGTACTAAACAATTTTTAAATGGAGACTTTTAAGGTTTATTCTACCATGTATCTGCTTTTTCTTAGAATACTAGATAAGGCCTCTTAAGAAATTTGTGAATAGTAGCCCAAAGATTAAAGATTTGATCTTAGATGGAATCACAAAAATACCTATTTCATATTTTTCATTAAATACATACTTTACTTGAAACATATTTAAAATATTTATTCATTGGATAATAAATAATAAATTACATAATATATATACAAATTAAATAATTTTTTAAATCAAAGATGCATATAACAAGATTTTAAACAATAGATACATATTGATTAAATAAATATATATTTGATATTTTTGCTTCAGTAATTGTTCTATCTTTATCAATATAAATTTTGAAAAGCGCATTCAGGAAAATATTTTTCAGCATATGCTACAGTTATGTCTAGGTAGATTTTTTAATCTAACTATTAAAAAAATAACCCATCTATTTAAACTTATCTGAATTCAACAGGCCAAAAATGGACTAAATGTAACCAGATGTAAAGGTGAGTCTAGTACCCAAAGCTGTAGACTACACCTATTCCTTGATAACTACTCCATCGTAAAGAGACAAGTTCCCACTTACATATGAGTGAAATTATGACAAGCATAAGACTTAAAACAATGCCGTTCACATTATTCTAACCTTTGCAGTAATTTAACATAAAAAATTTGGTTTGAGACTGTTAATGACAAAACAGTTACAAAGTCAGTTTGAATTAAGCAAGTGAAAACTATCCTAGCAGAATATATTATTAGAAACTCACCCAAATGAATAATATTAGAAGCAAGCTCTTCTGAGTTATCAGGAAAATGCTTCACATGTTCTGCTCTATTTGGTCCCAATATATAAGTAGTTAATGGAACTAAAAATGAACTTATTTTAGTTTTTAAAATCATTAATTTAATATTATAATGATACAAAATAAGAAATGTTGCAAAAAGGTTATAAATTCCATTTTGTTTGCTAAGATAAATTTTAAAATTATAAGGCAGGATTAATCTCCTAACCTTATTCAGGTATAAACTATTTGAGAATGTTTTGTTAATTGTGAAAAATGCATTGACAGACACTTTTTTTAAATTTAATTCTCTAAAAATATTTTGAATTAATTGCTTAAAACTAGTTGTAGAAATTTTTTTTCCAGGAGTTTATTTTACTCATTTTAAAATTATTCATGCACACATGAACAGAGTTTAGATTTAAATGCATATCATTTTACTTTTTTTGCTCTTTATTGTGGATATCTCTAGTGGTAGCGAAATGAATATTAACAGTCAATTGTACACAGAAATTTTAGAAGAAAAACTGGGAACTAGAACGCTAACTTAAATAGACATTCAAATGAATATCAATCTGTTTAAATTAATTCTATTTATACTAATTAGGATAACTTTAAATTAATTTCATTAAACCAAGAAAGAATTAAAAAAAATTAAAGCATTACTCTTGATATCATTAAAAAATAAAAGGTTCCGCAAATGAGAAAAAGGTGGCTGGTATTAAGTGTTGCAAAAAGATTAGAAAGCTGTATTTTTTTAATTAATTATTTATTTTTTCATAAAGAATCAATTTTATTTTTATCTGCCATTATTTAAAAAGTTATTTTAAAAAAATTAGAATGTTTGTTTTATCAGAAAATAATTTTGAAACACACTATTATACTTCATAAAGAAATGCAAAGCAAATGCTAGTGATAAAAAGGCAATAAACTTTCTATTTTGTTGGAACTGAAGGTAATTATAATTATAAAAAAGTATTTTCAATTCAACATTACTCTTGATTTGTTAAGTGACCATCAATGGGAAATAATTACAAAAACTAAATTTTGAATGAAAAGTTTTAGTAAGATTTGGAAAAATTCTGAATATAAAAATTATAACTTTTTTAAAAAACAGAAAAATTTTTTTAAAAAAATTTGAATATAGAAAAATTTTATAAATACGGGAATGAACAAAACTGAGTCCTTAAGGTTTCTTTTCAAGCAATTTCAATAACAGAACTACTTAAATTTTTATTTGCATGATAAATCATATCTTTAGCTTGAAAAATAAAAACAAAAATTCATGTAAAAAAAAGTTTTATTTTTGACTGTAAATTTGTTATTCTAAGGAAGTGCGCAAAAACTTGATCGGATAAAACTATACAGCTGGGTATTTATAGAAATTATGAAAAAATTTCTTTTTTCCAACTGAAATACATTTTATTGCAGCAAATTAATATTACAACATTCCTACACTGAGAAACTTCCAGGAGTAGGAATATTATGAATATGTTTTGAATTTTTCATAAATTAAGTTAACCGATCCGAACAGAAATTAAAAATAAAATTTTCGTTATATTTCTCTGGTATATTATAGGCTTCAAGGTGATATTGTGACACTTTAACCAATCTTCTAGTAATTTTGACTTGGTGTGTTATGGAATATAGCTACCAGTCGAAAGTCAGATTGACTATGTCCCAGTTTAATATGACAGTGTCACTCATCATTCAGCAGGAAAGAGGCATAGTACATTTAAAACCTGATGTAATACTTTACTTTTTTTTTTAAGAATTTTAGACAAAAGTAATTTTTGAAAAATTAAGGCATAAATGAAAAAAGAAAAACACCCACACAATCCTCAACTTCTCGTAAAGTAGTATTTAATGGTCATGGATTAAAGGGTCACAAAATAAAAAAAGGTACCCCTTTTAAAATTTAGAAAGGTGCAATACTTGTAAATACTGTAGAGTGAAATATTAATCTCATAAAAAATTTTTAATATTTTTCAAAAAGAGTAATAAGAGTAAGCTGCATCTCATTTTGTAATTTAAAATATTTTCTATACTAACTAATTAATTAATGTATTTAAGGTGCGTTCTCTAAACCATTAAGAATTGTTTCATAGTACATGAAAATCTGATTATTTAATCATTCATAAGGTCAAATATTATTCAAAGAGTAAAATTTTATTTTAGCAAATTATACATTTCCTTCAACCATAACTTTCCAAGCAAATATAAAAAACATTTAAAAACAACTAAATTCTAATTACTTGTACCTGTTATTTTACCCTTCAGTACGTCTTGCCATTCTTCATCTCCAGGACCAAAAAAGTTTCCAACACAAAGTAAGTACTGCAAGTTTAATACAAATGTCAATGAGCCATATAGGGCATTCTTCAATATTTAGACATTTGAAACAAGCATATTTAGAAATGCCTTCTTTGGTTAGTAACATTGCATAGCTTAACACTAAACATAACACACTTAATTTTTAAATTGAGAGTTTTGGAAAGTTTTAATTAAAAAAGATTTTTTTTTTTTTATATTTAACAAGTGAAATCAATAAATCTGTTGCAACTTTTATCAAAATATTTAGAAAATATTTCATCAAAAAACTAAAGTGAATGCAAAATCTAAAAATATTTACAATTTTTTTAACAATAAGCATTTGAGCTAATTATTTAATAGTTTTTGTAGTTTGACAAAAAAGAAAAAAAAATTTAAACTATGGTAAAGTAATTTAATACATCACAAAAAAAATCAAATAGTTTAATTAACTACAAATAAAGCTATGTTAAACATCAGGTATTAGCTGCATTAAAATAATTATAAAAACAAACTGCTTCGGTAATGATTAATCCACAAGTGGAGTCCATAGATTAGTCCGGTTACTTTAATCCAGATCAAAAGCAACTGCTACTCAAAACTTATTAGTAATTCTGTCAGAACCAAATGAAACTGATATTATGGACAAATTGAAATAATTTTGCAATTGATAAACGATACAAAGCATTTTTGAAGCTGTCAGCTAGAAAAAATTTTGTACTTTGAAAATTAATTGATACAAAATATACTAGATTACTTCATGTAGATTACTAGATTACTTCAAGTTGTAAGTACAAAATATCAGACACATTGATACAAATCCATCATTATTACAAATGATTTTGAACTGAATTTTTTATGATCAAAATTAGTTAAAGGCTTTGTAAAAATGTCCACTGGGTAAAACTTACTCCTAAAGATGTGGTTTGTTATGGCAAGTTTGCATAACTAAATATCAGCACTATCAGAGCATTAAACCCTGATTGGCCTGTTTGTGGAGTGGTCAACTTAGGTCATTAGAACAATGCTTCCGTGTCAAAAGGTGCTCGAATTAATTTTGCTTTGATTTAGATGTGCAGTTGTGAGTGAAATTAAGAAGGTAAAATATGCTAATAAGTGTTGTAATGTTAAATTTAAAGAGGGAAAAAAATATTTGTAAATAAAAAAAACAATTATATATTTGCTCACTGAAGCTTGACTTTGTTACTACTGTGCTCGATATATAAATATTGTGTAAAACATGCAAATTTTAGTATTAATATAATTTTAATAATAAAATTTGTATTTCATAGATAGGTTATCTGAACGATGCACTTTAAATGATCTGACTATTGTGATTATTAAAGACATTTATTCTGTTTTAAAAAGCAAATTCATTGATGTAGTCTTAACATATTTTGTAATTTTTTAACTACATCTAATCTGAAACTATAAATTTTAAAAAAAAAATTGATATAATAGTACATTATATATTTACTAGATTAAAAAATCTTTTAAAGTATTCATAAATTAACAAACAAATGTTTACATGTATAAAACTTTCAACACCCTAAAATTAGAATAATGTATAAAAATTTCTTGCAAATAAACAATGAAATATGACACAATATTATCTCAAAATTATAATACTCTTTTTCTGACAAAAACAGAATCAGTGTTTCATTAACATAGTTGAGCAAATTATTACTTAATATGAAATACAAAAATCTGCATAATTAAATATATTTATTTATAATTTACTTATTAGAAATAGCATGTTTAATTTATAAACTGATAATATTTGTTAAAAAACATCGCAAATAAATATTTATGAATTACAGTTTTTTTAAATAAAAATTAACATATAACTTTTACTTAATTATTAATAATCAGAAATAAAAGAGATTTTTTTAGACAACTGGTGATTATAAATTTTTATCTAGCCTTTTATATTAAAATAAGAAAGATTCTAAGAAATATATTATATAATACTTAATATAAAATGAAAAAACATAAAATTCATTTTCATTAAACTACTATTCAAAATTCTAAAAGTAATTGCAACTTTTTTTTATAACATTTTTTGTCCAAAAAAAGAAATTATTAAATATATAACTTCCCTACAGATTCCTTTGTTTGTTTACTTTAGATTGTGATACTTTATTTTGATAAAATATGCATGTTTTTAAGAAAACATCTTATTTTCTCACAAGAAATAAAATATTATATATAATTCTTTTCTTGTATTGTTTATCTCAGAGCTTCAGTTAACAGTCTAGCTCAAAAGCAAGGTTCTAACATACCACTTTTTCCATCATAAATAATTTTTCTATTATTTTCTGGTAGTTATTGCTGCAAATTTCTCTGTGGTTTTGAAAATCCAGGAAGGTAGGTGCTTTATTTACGTCGTACTACAGCTGCACAATGGGCTATTAGCGACAGTCAGGAAAACATTCCTCAGGATGATCCAAAGACAAGCCATTGCAATTTTGATCCTCTGCAAAGGGGATGGCCCATCTGCTTTGGTAGCCTGACGACCTGAGAGCGAAGTCGACCACTTTTCGGTGCTTTAAATGTATGCTTTATTTCTGCGGATTTCATCGTAATTCAATGAAATCTTTCTCAGATTTTAAATGAAAATCTCAAGATTTTAAATAAGGTATTAATATGACTCGAACATTTAAATAATCACTTTTTGATATGCTTAATTTGTGCTGATTTCCTCGTAATTGCGAGTTATTTTTCTAACCTTTTTTTCTGCAGTTTTGTTTTGCATTTTCACGTGATATTTAAAAAAACGATATTATTTAATACAATTACCACACACAAAACTTAAAAATATAGGATTATATGAATTTTTAACTGTTAACTCTTCATAACTTTGCTTCTAATTTTTTGTAGCTTAAAACGCCATTACAGAAATAACAATTATAAACTTCACATAATTCACTAAACATCAAATTTCTTAAGTTGAAAATATATTTCTAATTAAATGCTGAATCTTATTTTGAGTTCGGGTATTGTTTTGTTTTTTTAATTTAAATCATTTTAAACACCATAAATTTCCTTTAACTGAAGCATTTAATTTGTATTCATATAACTCTATAATTTTTTTTAATTTTTTCTTTCAACATTTAAGTCAATTTATTTTAAAATTAACTTTTGTATGACAAGAAGAGATAAAAAAAAATTCTCACTTTTCCTCAGTCTTTAAATTTGTTTTGATAAATTCACTTTTATAATAAAAAGGATTTCTTTTTAATGAATCAATTTGAAATTCTTCAGTTCTGAACGAATTCTAATACTCAAAAGCAATTTTATGCAAACAATCTTAAGTTGACTGATCTTCATTGGAAGCTTTCTGAAATCAAATCGCAATAGAAATTTTTTTTTTTTAATTTTATTTGCAACCATTTTAATACATGTGCAATTGCTATCCTTTTGCTGTGTTCTAAATTTTGGTTAAAATGTTTCGGATTTTTTTTATGACATGGACATTTTGAAATTTTGGTAATCAACAGGGAAGTTTTTTACAATATTTAATTATATTTTTGCAACCACAGAAATATTTCTAAGCTAAGTTTTTGTAACACAACTGTCACATTTGATACTATAAGGAAACACAGTCATGCAAAGCACAGTTGTTTGAAGAATTTACTATACATAAAAGAAAGACATATTTGAAGATTTTAGGAGCAGAACAGGTAAAGGGACATTTTAGTGAGTTTGATTAAAATCTTACAAAATATCATTTTCAAACTTTGTTACAAAATATCAATTTTCATTAGTAATTGCTCTTTTTAATGATTTGTAAATAAAACTAATGTTCAATAGTTACAATCAACTTCAACATGTTCTTAAACCAGGAAATACGAATATTTTTTTAATGTCATTTAAAATTATTTTTCTTTTTTATTATCAATAATAAAAATATATTACTTCAAAAGGACCTTTTTTTTGATGAATCATGCCAACTTTACTGAAAAAGGATTTAAATTGACCTTGGACATCTCCACAAACTAATCTGAAAACAAAGCAAATACTTTAAATTTATTTCCTACCGTCACAAAATATGCATTATAAGTTCAAACGATAACATACTACTATCAATGCCAATATCATCTAGGATAAAATACAGTAAAAGTCTTTTACAGCAACAATTCATTATTGTGCATGGAATATAGTGAGCTTTTGATTATAATCAAATACACGTAATGCTAAAATAGCAATAAAAGAGATTTGAGAGTGTTATATTGTGCAATAGCTTTTGTTGTCATTTATAACACTGAAAATTGTTTTCAGTAGAAAGCTTTCAAGATATACAGTTAATAAAAGGAACATCCTTTTGAAGTATGTGATTTTTAAATTACGTGAATATGAATCACAATGCGTAATTTTTAAATTGTGAGAAAAATGACAACATATTATTTTTAAATCTTGTGAATACGAAATGTGTGATTTTTAAATTGTGAAAAGAAGAGTGGCAACACATTATTTTCAAAGCTCCTGAGCACAAATCATGATGTGATTTATAAATTACAAGAAGAATCACTTCTGACTTTTAAAACGCGTGAATACTAATTGTGATTTTTTAAATCATTTGAATAAGATTAGGTTGGAGAATGTGTCATTAAACTCTCTCTCTCGCACTAGTTTCACGATCTAATGAAATATGTACATGAATTACTTTTCTGCAAAAGGGCCACATGTTTAATAAAATTTTACAGATCCCATTTTTTTATTCTTTCTGGGAAGGTGTTGATTTTGCTAAGATATTTAAGATTTTTGTGAATGTGCCAATTTTACTGCAACAATTTTTTTGAAGTTATTATTTTAGCCATGTTGTTTTTTGTGAAATTGCCGATAAATGGTAGTAAAATTAACCAGTATTAGACCCTGCCTACTATTCACTGACATGCATGTGCAATGAATTTCCCCTCCCTCTCTTAAATCAAAAAAGGAGAAAACAAATGTTTGATTAACAGCTTATGCTTGATTAATAGCAGCTTATCAGAGAACCACTGATTCTTTCTGACACACAGGAGAAAATAAAAAATTTGTCTCTTCCCCACCCCCTTTCAACTTAAAGATCTCAAGGTTAAGGAAGAAATATTGAAGTCTCTATGAAGCATATTACATTTTCTTAAAGTATAGTACTCCTCCTTTTCCTCTACTCAACTTCAAGGATGAGTAAACTTTCTGCATCTTGCCTCAACTGTTCTCGTTCGAAATGGCGGGAAAACCAAGTAAAATTTTTTCCTGTTTTTTGGATACCGAATAATCAGTTATGTACCGTATTATCTATTCCTTATTCTTTTAATTCCCATATTTTTAATGTGATGTTATAATGACTCAAAAATTTCAAATTTGATGATCAATTTTTGATGTGCTCAACTAACTATTTCATTGAAAATCTATGTTATTTTCTGACAGTTTCTCAACCTTCTCTGCATGCTTTTCCTTATTAAATTCAGTTATTTTTAATATGATACAATAATACGCGAATTTTACTATTCAATTTTTTACGTTCTTCTCTCCTGACTTACTTTTGTCCTTAAAAAAGAATATTGTGTTACAGTGGGTTCCTTCTCACTGTAATATCTATGGAAACAAGATGGTAAATCTTCTTGCTAAAAGAGGAACTGGTATTTTATAGAGTTCCCAGAGAGAAATTACTTACTTTACCATAAGCAGAATAATTAAAAACACGATAATTAAGAGTCATGAAAATAATTTAAATGAACAAATTAGTGATGTGGTCTGGAGGGGGACTCCTGATCACCCGAGGAATAAGATCTCTGATCACCCGAGACGAAATGCGGTTGCTGCTTTAGGTTGGAAACCGGACACAACTGCCTTGCTGCTCATCTCCATAGACTTAATATCTTTCCCGATCTAAACTGTGTCTTGTGTGGGGAGGACTTCCCAATGAATGCTGAGCATCTGGGGGTCTGACCTGCAGTTAATGGCAACAACTATGACAGATACTGGAATGCTAGGGAACAGTTGCAGGCACTGCTAACTGACTGATTTTCTGTTTACATTTCTATTGTTGATATTCTATTTAATGTTTCTTTGTTCTAATTGTTTTAGTATTTTGAATGTTTTGATGTTTTTAAATTTTTGTTTAATTTGTTGTTATTCCTTATGGGTCTGTGCAGAGTGTTTACACTCCAGAGAATAATGTATATCAAGCGCTGCTGCTGGAAATAAAAAAAATCTTTCTTGATGTTTCTATTGTAAATATCCATCAATTTCCAATAGTTTTTCTTCAACTATGCATTAGTTTTTCAAATTCCAATATTTTTAAAATAATGTTATCACAACACATAAATTTTGAAATTGATTTTACACTTTTTGAGGCACTCCATTCTCAACAATTAAATTGTAAATGCACATAATTTTTAGCCATTTCCATGTGATTTTTAAATTTTTATGTTATTATGATACGCCAATTACACATTTCAGTTCACTTTTTGCATGCTCTATTCACAACAACTCTATTGTAATCTAGGACATTTCTGATCCCTTCTCTTTTAAAAGAAAATTCTGATAGTTTTAATTTGATACACAAATTGTTAATTTGAGTTTTCACTTTTAGACGCGCTTGGTTTTCAATGACTCCATAGTATATACAGCATGCACGCCGTTTTCTGTAGGTATAAATTTTTTTGGCGATTTCCACATAGATGTTTTTAAGAAGCTATTATGACACATAAATTATGAAATCAAGATAACTACTCCGAGTGACTCTATTCATAACAATTTCATTATACATACAATTGAGTTTTTCGACAATTATTAAAATATTATTAATAATAATTATGAAGCTAAAATTTCGAATTTGAGTTTTCACTTTTCATAGTGCTTGAAAAGAAAAAAAATTGTGACTTTAGAAAAGAAACATTTTTCCTATTTTTGTGCCCTTTTCTCAAATTTGTGACTTTTTCAGAGCTTATATGATTTTAGCGACAAGTAGACACCTTGAAAGCTTGCATAACAGCTGTATCGTCCTCGCTACACAAAGTTTGTCAAGAATATTATTTCGGGCTTTAAAACTTTTATATATTACCACCACATGCATGTACATTCATATGAATATATAATTTTAGGGGATATTTCCGTATCATGATCTGTTGCACCAACTACAATCACATAGGTGCCAAATAGATTTAAAACTTGCAAATTTAAAAAAAAAAAACAAGTAGATGTTTGTCTGGGGGAGGCATTGAGTTATACCTTTCGGTTTGCTCCCTTTCAGTGATGTTTTTTTTAGTTTCTCGAGATCCACTACCTGGAAGTTTCCAAGACGTGGTGATTACTCTGCCACAGATCACGATACGCAAAATCACATTTTGCGTACTGCAAGTACGAAATAGGGGCATTCATTTTAACTTTCAATGTAATTGAAATAAAATTTTAAAAATCATTCTGCTACTTTGCAGTATATAGTTTTGAAAGGGCAGACTAATTCATTCAATTAATAATAATTTTGGTTTATATGAGGCGGTCAAAGTATCTGATTGGTTAATCTGAGCCTATACAAAGTAAGGTTCTCATTAGCACCGGAGAAATTTTGTAATAACTTTTTCGATCTCTAGTTCGAAAAAGGAATTACAAAATTTTTCATAGTTTAAAAGTTGAACAATTTTATATTAACTACTAACTAAACAATATCAGTATGTATACAAATGCAAAGGGAGAACACAACACAAATAAATAATGAGAAGCAATTTGAGAACCTACATTTTCAATTCTGACATTTTGATAAACAGTGCTAAATACAAGAAAAGTACAGATTTAAAAAAAAAAACTATAAAGATTAAATAAGTACTACATGCACAAGAACAAATTGTACAATTTATTATTAAGATTTATAAAAATTGCGAGGAGTTTGATGTAAACACTAAAACAGATTCAAATAGTAAACATAATTTATGATAGATTGATTGTAGTTTATTGAAACACGACCGACGAGCTCTTTGCGTAAGTTTATAGCTCTGTATTTCCCAAGGACTAATATAAGCTACAGGCTATTGCACAAAACAACGCACAGAAAGCGGCGCTCGCATCTTTAAGTACATTATTTTCCGACATCCCAGCCGTTTCTAAGCATTGCACGTAATCAGTGTTGATCATTAAAAAGCAATTTAATTTCAATTCTAGTTTTTTTTTATTTCTGAAAACCAGTACATTATTTTGTATATATCTTAAAGATGTCTTTAGATCACTCGTAATTTATTTATTTGTTTATTGAAGTTTTAAAGCCACAGATTATTCAGATTACGGGCAATTATATACTTAAGTTTCGGTTTTGTTTAGTTTTGGCTTTCAGAACTTGTGTTAATTAAAACCGAAGGAAGGATATATGTTTATTCAACCATAGTTACTAGTTTGAAGCGTCTGGTTCTGTTATAACTGATGTATAAATGCTTATTTCAGCAATTTTTTTACACTTAAATATATGATTTAACAGAATGAATTCAAAACTAAAACACTTAAAATTTTATTAGTTTACTATGTTTTAAAATCGTTATAATTAAAAATGCTTTAAATGAAGCGTTTTTTTGACAAATATAAGCAATGCGACCGTAAATTTGTTAAATTTTCTTATGAGAATTAAAATATAATTCCTTTTCATCAAAATAATTATTCGTAACATTTATTATGAATTAAATTGTATGGAGCATCTATCAATTTCTGATCTTTATGAATGCCTTTGCACGAATAATTATTTCAATTATTATTATTAGATATATAATATATATATCCGTATCAAAATCTGCCAAATCATTTTTTAATATCCGCAAATGACTATCTACCCTGCTAATGAATTATAATCAATCAAATTATTTTTATTTTGTTTTATTTTTACAAGGAAAAAAGATAAAATAACTCATAATTTATGCAAATATTTAAGCATTGCTGCCTTTATGAACATTTTTTTAAGACTACAATCATATTTTACGTTACACGTAAAGGGAAACCACGAAAATATCTTTCAGATTGCTTGACGTTTAAAGAATTCCAGTTAAATGCTCAGTAATGGCAATTAATTTTCTTATATGATGAATAATTTTTTTAGCGTTTTTGACAGACAGCCAATCATCTTTGTAAATATAACAAGATGCTCTTCATATATTTTGTGATTTTTACCCAACCCAAAAATCAAAGTAACTCGCAATTTAATAAGTATAGGTGTAAAACAATAATTATAGTTGTTATAAAAATAATCTATTTTAACTAAGATGAAATTAAAATTACCATATTTTGCGTTACACGCAAGTGGAAAACCACGAAAAATATTTTCAGATCACTTGTCTGCAATAGGATTCAAGCTAAATGTTCATAATTACTTCAATGAAATTATTTTTTACATGCAACCATTTTTATTTTTTATTATTAATCGGGCGGAGTCGTTGCGGCTCGGAAGATCAGGAGTCCCCTTACCGTCAGGCTAACCGTTGGAGGTTTTCCTCTCCGTGTAAAGCAAATGCAGATTAGTTCCATCAAAAAGTCCTCCACGGTTACAAATTTCTCTCAATACTTGAGCCAGGACTTTCCTTGTCTTCTGGATTGGATTTAAAATTACAAGGTAACGGTAATGAGCATATAGTCGTCGTAAACCCAAAAAATTGGGTCGGCTGTTCAACAACGGTTATAAAATAAAATAGATCTGACCGTCAGGCAAACTGCGTGAGGTTTTCGTGATTTTCCTCTCCATGTAATGCAATTGCGGGCCAATTCCATTAAGAAGTCCTCCGCGAAGGCAAATTTCTCCCCATACTTGATCCAGGAGTTGCCTTGTCAGCTGGATGGGGTTCAAAATTACAAGTCAACGAAGTTGAACATCAGTAGTCGTAAACACAAAATTAGGTCGGCTTTTCGACGTCGGTTATAAAATTATAAAATAGGTAGGGTATCATCTTTCTGAATATAACGAAAAGCTCTTCTTTTTAACTCAACCCATGATAAGATAAAATTAAAAGTATAAGATTTTGCGGTACACGCTAAGGAAAACAAAAAAAAAAAAAATTTTTTTTTAGATTGCTTTTATCGGTTAAAGGTATTCCAGCTAAATGTTCATTGTCGAAAAGAAATTATTTTTCAGGAATCAATTATTTTTTTTATCATCCTTGATAAATGGCTGATCATCTTTGTGCATATAACGAAACGCCCTTCATATTTTCATGCAATTGAGCACAGAATTCGAAGTAACTCGTAATTTAGGTATCGGAGTACAATCATAATCATTAAAGTTATAAGAATAACTTACTTTAATTAAGATTAAATCAAATTATTTAAATTTTGCGTCACATATGCAAAGGAAAACCTTGAAAAAGTCTTTTAGATAGCTGAACGGTAACGGGATTGCAGCTAAATGTTCATTATCGCATCGCAATGAAATTATTTTTTTAATCAATAATTTTTTTTATCATCCATGACAGACAATCTGTCACTTTAGTGAATGTTGTGAAACACGTTTCTTATATTTTTAATTCTTAACACAACCCAGAAATCAAAGTGACTTGCTATTCAAGTAGCAGAGTAAAATCATATTTATAAAAGCTATTGTAGTAACCTATATATTATTTAACCCACTGACGGTTCTGCACGTAGAAAGTAATATTTTAACTTACATTTCTCACCTCATAGCAGAACTCACTTTCCTGTGTTATTGACTAGGGAAATAGTGTATTTGGGAAGAACATTCTTCTAATTTTGCCCATTTACTAAATCAATTTAAATTGAATCAATTTAATTAAAATTGAAACAAATCAAATTTTGCGTTACATGCAAAGGAAAACCACGAAAAAGTCTTTGAGATTGCTGAACGGTAATAATAGGATTCCATCTAAATATTCATTATAGCAATGAAATTATTTTGTATTAATCAATCATTTTTTTTATCATCCTTGATATATAGCATATCATTTTAGTAAATGTTGTGAAATGCTCTTCCTATTTTTGTACACAACCCAGATATCAAAGTAACTTGTAATTGAAATAGAGGAGTGAAATCATATTTTGAATGAAAATAACTAGAATTTCCGTTACGCACAAGTGAAAACCAGGAAAACGTTTCAGTAACAAACTAACTGAAAGCTAACAGACAATAGCTGGCGAGTGGCGTGTCTTAAGATTGTTGCAGTTGAGTTGTAGTTCATTTACGTCGCACTAGATCTGCACAATGGGCTATTGGCGACGGTCTGGGAAACATCCCTGAGGATGATCCGAAGACATGCCATCACAATTTTGATCCTCTGCAGAGGGGATGGCACCCCTGCTTCGGTAGCCCAACGACCTGCACGCGAAGTCGAGCACTTTACGGTAGCACAGTTTAACGAGGACCAATACCGCACACCCTCGGTCCCTACGCAGACTGATCCAAGTGGGTCACCCACCCGCACACTGACCGCAGCCAGTGATGCTTGACTTCGGTGATCTGCTGGGAACCGCGTCTTAACGATCAGTCCACTGCGGGACTTGTTGCAGTTGAATTCCAGCCTTAATGTTTTGAGTAGATTAGATTGCTTACTAAATGTTCTTTATTTTATTTATTTATTTCTTGTAAGTATATAAATTGTGCTTTTTTTTTATTTCGAGTATTTGAATTTCAGAATGATATAAAGGAATTATTTTTAAGAACATATTAGTTTTTTTTTAAAATTTATGAATTATAAATTACTAAAAAATTCGGAAAAAATGTGTTATAAAATGAGCGAATTTCAGATTTTTGTGTTCATAAAGACAGAATGTTATTTATTATTATTAATCATTACAATTTATAAAAATCAAATAAAGAAAGAGCAAATTAAGTACAGTCACTCGAAAAAATAGCTGAGCAAATCTTAGTAAATGTTGTGAAATGCTCTTCGTATTTTTGTACTTTTTAGTACACAACCCAGATATCAAAGTACTGTCATTGAAATAGAGGAATAAAATAATATTTTGAAGGACTTTTTGAATGAAAATAAATTAAAATTTCCATTACACACACATGAAAACCAAGAAAACGCTTTACTAACAAAGTAATTGACTATAAAAGTAATTGACATAATAATAGTAATTGACTATATAGTAATAGTCAGGCAATAATGAGACTATATCTCAGCAATTTTTATCATTTTCCAATTTCTTGTGCTTTACATGAAATTTAATGTTTTGACTTGCTTGGAATGTTTACTATAATGTTCTTTATTTTATATACTTATTTATTTTTTGTAAGTACATAAAGTGTGTTTTATTTTATTTCAAATATTTGA
>NC_092214.1:47081906-47106335 GCF_043381705.1 Parasteatoda tepidariorum | reverse complement strand
TGCTCAGCTATTTTTTCGAGTGACTGTACAGCTGCTATAAAGACACAACTTCAATGAAATTTTACTTGAACAAACTGCTCTCTAGAGGGCGTGGATATAGAGTAGAGCTAGTTACCAGTGATGTCAAAGTTTACCGTGACTTCCGTTTGGTGAAGTGATTGATCTTTCTACCGTCTTTTTCTATGACCAATACTCTCATGGCAAATAGCACGTTTAGATTTCTTGAAACTTGCTGCAGAATTTAATTCTTGTAAGCAAAAACCAATTTGTTTTACATCGTCACATTTCTATATAAATGTTTCCTTACTGATACACTCGCTTACTTTGATCAAAGTATTTTGACAAATAAACAAAGTATTTTGATAAACGCCAACAGATCTTCAAGGCGCATGCCTGAGTGTTATTCTGGAGTCAGGGTCTGACGAAACTAATCACTCTCTCGCAAGCTGGTCTCGAGTAAGTTTTTGTAAAATTATTTCTTTTAATTATGGGATTAATGGGGTATTATAATTTCAGTGTTTTTATTTCTTCAGATCACATATTTTTACTACATATCTCAGTGTAGTAGTGCAATGTTCGTTGAAAAATTTTACGAAGCCCCGGCTACTAGATTGGGGCTGTCATGGACAAATTATTAATACTGTTATTATCTTGCGTTATTCATAAATGATTTTTTTTTAAATTAACGATCTAATCTTCTAATAACTTATGTTTTGAATATAACATTTTTAAAACATTACACAAATCTCCGTGTCGAAAGAAAGCCTGCATATGCAGTCATCTTTCGTTTAATAAACACTGCAGCATTTATTATTCTAACACAAGCAAGAATTCCTAGTCGAGATCAGCGCCAAAAAGTCGCTTTTAGTTTGACGTTCAAGTAATATTTGATAGAATATAAATGGATAAAACTTGTATGTCGAATTTTGTGTGCTATGTGTTATAATCAATTTTACTAGTAATTAAAAATTTTCTTAGATGTAATCAATAGTTATTTTCTATTTTAGTAAATTTTAAAATAATTTTTTAAGTTACAACACAGCTAAATATAATGGGGAAAAGTGTTATTTCTATTCTTAAAAAAAAAAACTTAGTTTGTGAGCTTTCGAAAATAAATTTTTTAATTTCAAAAATTATATTTCTAGCAAACTTAAATATTAAACTTAGTTTGCCAACGGATAATCAAAAGTTATTATTAAGTTTTTTTGAGGAGAAAAAATCTATTTGACTCAAAATTAATATTACATTATCGATGCATAAAAAGGAGTAATTTTAACTTAAAAAAGCTTTCATTTTGATTTTTGTTAATGTTTGGCGATGTTTATATTTCAGACTAAAGAGGACTCTTTAAAAATTGCCTGTTACAACCAATTTACTCTTGTAAGTAGCTCTTCTATTTATTTAGATTGGGGAATATTTCTGTGCTGTGATCTGTCACGTCAACTACCATCGCCAAAGTGCCAAATTTTAGATTTGCAAATTTAAAAAAAAAAAAAAAAACACCTAAATGTTTGCCTGGGGGTATCTACAGTTTATACTTTTTGAGTTAGTCTTTTTCTTTAATGGTTTTTTTGTTTTGTTTTTGTTTCTCGTGGGCCGCTGCCCGGAAGTTGCCAAGACTTGGTGGTTATTCTGCCACAGATCATGATATGGAAATCTCTCCTTAGATTGCTCATTACTTTTATTGATTATGTAAAGGAGACACTTTTGTCTTTCTGTAGTTAGGTTTTACTATTTGTTGTAATAATCTGCTTCTGTTAAATCTATAAATTGAAATTTTATATAAAAAGTCACTTCATTTAACTTCTTTATGCGATCATAACAACTAATAGGCAATTTCACTGTAAAGTCAACCAGATGACCAAAATTTTAAACTGATTAGTTAGAAATTATAACTTTTAACTTATTAATATCAGTTTTCACTAAGCTATAGGCTGTTCAATGAATGGATACATCATTTTAAATTTTTAGTCACCACAAATAAATCTAAGTGCAATTTTTGTTTTTAAATCACATTAATAATAGAAAATTAAATAATAATTAAGGTAAACTGTATTAAAACAGGTTATTTTGTACAAATGTGCAGAAACTTTTCACAAATTGAGTTACAAAAAAATTCCCAAGATGCACTTTTGATATTTTATTCTCTACATCTAAATACATAATTAATTGTACTGTACCACTATTATTTAACATAATAAAATTACTTTTTCAGTTTAAAGCAAGATCAATACAAGACTATACAAGTTTCGCTTTTGTAGACTTATTTTGATTTTGAAAATAATAAATATCTTTATTGTAAATTTACAACTATTTTTATGACTGACACTATTTACGATCGGCACCACTGCTTTCCTTTTCCTTACATTGGTTTTCATCTCATATTTTTTTAATGAAGTGAAATGTGAATGAAACTTATATGGCTAAATATTCTTTTAGGTTGATTTTGGACTATTGTATTTCACCTCAGTAGCCCTGTAACAAAATTTTTCTGAGCTATCTGCGACTGAACTCTTCAGCACTAATATTTTCTGCAAGATATTTTTAATAATAACATGCATATATATTACTAATTTGAAATAACAAAAGCTCTGTGTTTATAAAAAAAACATAATATATACATATATATATATTAATTGAACATGTAATAGTTCTTTATTCTAATATTATGGGTGATATTCTTGAATTTTATTGAGAGATAATCGCACTCATTATTTCCTTCTTCGCTTTTTGTAAATAATCATCACAATAAAGAAAATAATTTAAAGCCATGAAATCCATTGTAGCAATTGCCGAAAGAAAGAATCATGTAAATCGAACACCTCAAATGCCAGTTTCGCTTCAAGATTAGGTTGTTGTAATTAATAATATCGTATTAAAATGTCGGATTAAAAACTAAGGAAAAATCAATAGAAATATCTGTCGAAAATTCGACACAATTATTACCTTAAAGAGTAAATACTCAAATGCACGATTGGAATTTTCCATATTGCTTAAAATGTATTGGGATATTTTAAAAACATGAAAATCAATATTCCTGAATGCCGAAAATACCATCGAAATATTACACAGATTTATGATACTATTGGCGTAAATTGAGCGTGTCAAAAAGTGATTATTGAAATGCATGATTCAAATATTACGTGTAAATTTCTGCAGAAAAGAAATTTTTTTGCTTTTCCAAAGAAAAATCTTTCTGCAAGAATTTTGTAACACTCTGCGACAATGTCGCCGTGTCGCTGCGATTCTGCCACGGGGCTCGGTAGCCTTATAAAATCTGCATAAATATATAATCTGCTTAACTATGTAACTGTTCATAGTTATTTATATTATGATTTTAAAATTGATTAATTCATTAATTTTAAAATTGATTAATTAATTAATTTTAAAATTGATTAATTAATTAATTTTAAAATTGATTAATTAATTTTTTTAAAATTTATTTTGAGGTAAGCGACTCAGTTTCAATTTTTTGAGAAACAGCCTCATTTAGAAATTTTTTAATCAATCATTTCACTTAGAAGAGCTTGAAAAGTGTACATATTTAGAGCAAAATTTTTTTTTTCATCTCCGGAATGCTTAGTAGTTATTTATTTTTTCATACATATATATATATAAACTGCTGTTTGTAGAAAATGCAACACCATGAAAGAATCATCAGAATCAAATGAAATTTAATGCAGAAACGACTTGTACTGATACAAATAAATGATGAAATTTTCAAAACAAAAGAAACAAATTAAGCGTCCGAAATCAGTATTTGGTGCAGCCACCACGCGCTGCAATAAGTGCTGCTATACGACCTGGCATGGAGTCAAACAGATGTTGAATATCTGCTTGAGGAAGAGAATTCCATATCGCTTGTATGCGCAACCAAAGTTCGTCTTTGGAAACTGCAGGACGCGGATCACGAGTGAGACGCCGACCAACCATATCCCACACGTGCTCAATAGGCGACATATCCGGCGAATAAGCAGGCCAAGGAAGAAGTTGCATGCGTTGTGCTGAACAGAAGTCTCTAACAGTCCGCTCAACATGTGGGCGTGCATTATCCTGCTGAAAGATAGCTCCAGGGATGCCTTGAAGGAAAGGAACGACTTCGGGCTGTAGCACTTCACGGACGTATCTGTTGCTATTGAGATTACCCTCAATTCGTATCAAATTGGATCGTCCATGATACGAAATCGCACCCCAGACCATAACTCCGGGTGTTCGACCACTATGTCGTTCAATAATACACTCAGGAAGGCAGCGTTGACCGGCATAACGTCTAACACGAACACGGCCATCATGGGTCCACAAATTGAAGCGTGATTCATCTGAAAAGACAACTTGGTGCCAATCAGCTCGCCAGTCTCTGTGCTCAAGAGCCCACTGCCGACGCAGCCGTCGATGATCCGCCGTGAGGGGAATCCTGTATAATGGCACCCTTGCACGCAATCCACGGCGCAGCAGACGACGACGAATTGACGAAGCCGACAATTGTACACCTGTAGCAGTAGACCAATGTGCTGCCAGCTGCCTGGAGGAAGCTGTGCGATCATTCACCGCCATGCGCAGCAGGTGTCGATCATCGCGCTCTGACGTCACCTTCTGTCGTCCAGTGCCTGTTTTTCGAGTTGTTCGGTGCTCGTCGGTCCAAACTCGCATCACTGTGGAACTGTTCCGCTGCATACGAGCTGCTATAGCGCGATAGGAAAATCCTCCTTCTCGAAGGCCGATTATCCTCCCTCGTTCAAACTCCGTAAGTTGCTTGAATTTCTTATTCTTCCGTCGTGGAGGCATACTCAGGTCTCACTAAACGTTTGCCACTAACAAATAATCATAGACTATTTTCAACGTCCCGCTACAGCACTTTATTTATACGCTTTCAGCATCAATTCAGAGGGCGCTGCGCGCGCCACGCACGCGCGATGGCTCTGAAACTTTATTAATTTGCATAATATCCTATAATTGACATTTGCTGCGAATTTCATTTGATTCTGATGATTCCTTCATGGTGTTGCATTTTCTACAAACAGCAGTTTATATATATATAATTTTTTGGGTGGTCGACAACGCGACTTGGTCCTGTATTCAAAAACACTTGAGGTTAAGTACATGTTTATACTAAGGTTAGCAGTAATAATTGCTAAAGGGTTGCTATATACATTCAGATGTAAAGTACCAAACCTTGCTCATACAAACAAAGGTGTTGTTAAGGCTTACAGCACTGGGGAAAAACTTTTTGTACCTCCTGACATAATAATAAGTATGAATGATATAATGTTAGACTTAAGGTATTTTTTGGGATTGTTATAAGTTAAAATTCTGTAAAACTGATTTCATAAATTAAATTTTACATTAAATAAGATTTCACAGCTTTAAACCAATGTAACTGGACAACGTAAGAACATTAATCTGATTTGGCTTAAGTTTGAACAGTGTACATTACTAATGCATGTATTTTTTATAACACTTTTAAGATGTTTGTTTTCGATTTAAGGATAAGTGTTTGCTGTTTCTTATTGTCTTGCCAATTTGCAAAAAATTATTTAAAAAGTTATAAGCTTACATGCAAAGCCAACTACAATAATAATACACGTCCTATTAAATTCTTAGGTAAATAGGATAAACTATTGGGTCCTAATTAGGAACTGAAACTAGGGGGTGGGGTATTTAAAAGAGAGGAAATAAATTATTCTCGAATTCATTTTTAATTACTTTAATGTATTTAGCACTTTTTTAAGGCCATAACTGGGGATTGTCTTTCTAATCCCCCGCTTGATACGCCACTAAATACAAGTAAAACGTATTGTGATTAATATTGTCTGCATTGATACATCAAATCAAATAGATTGTAAAAACTATGAAATGATTAATTTTAGGTAGGTGATAAATATAGCAATAAAATTATTCTACCCGATCATTTTTTTTTCGTAGAAAAAATTGTTGTGAATATAGTAAAAAAATAGTCTTTTTTTCTTTTAATGTACAGTAACACATTTTTTAATAGATTTTTTTATTTATTGTATTTAAAAATTGTGAACTTTTCTACATTTATTTTCCATTTTTTCCCTATGTTATATAGAAAAAATAGAAACATTTTTAGAGTTTCTTTTTTTTTAAATTTAATTTATTCCTGGATTTTTAAAATTATTAGATTTAAGGAAATGTTGCTTAAGTATGAGTTGTATTTACATTGATGTTAATATACTAATTTTAATTTTGCACAGTTAAAATTAGTGATTTTTTTTTTTTTTACTAACTTTTACAAGATAGAAAATGTTATAAGACACATTTATCCACCTATTCCAACAAGAGACGGAAGACAATTTAAATTTTAAGAAGCTCTTTAATGAAAAAATTGTTTATAGTAGTGAGATAAATATTAAAGTAACTTTCAGTTTTTAAAATTATGTTAATTTATATTAAACCTAAAGAATTTACATCTGATACCAAATATTTTAGATCTGACACCAAAGTAAAAAATTTCATACTAATTATACATCATATTTTACGAGTAAAGAATTGCATTGAATTCTTTATTCAAATGTCAACATCAAAATTCAGACAAGTTTACTGTTAAATTGCTAACAAATTCCCAGAGTTAAGACAATTTGTACATGAGTAATTATTTTTTCCTTTCATGTGATTTACGTCATACAATAACAATTTAATCTGTTTAATATAAATTATTAGTTTTTATTAAACAAATTGTTTTTTGATAGGTTATGACGTATTAAATATGTGATATAAAAATTTGATAATTTCAAACATTTATTATTTAAGAGAGAATTTTTAAGAGAAATTGATCTTTAATTTTTACGTCCTCGTCCAACATCATGGAATTGCCCTTTTGTTATAAATGACATTAAACTTAGCTTTCAGTTGTCAGAGAGCAATCATAACTTGTTTTGTTGTTAGAAAACTAGTTGAATTTGGAGCATTTCAGTTATATGGAAAGTGATCAAAATATCTATTGGTGATAGGTCCTATTTAGGTTAATAAATTCTGATTGTTGTGGTCAGCAAACTATTGAAACTTGTATTGTAGGTAAGCATGGTGTAACAGTAGAGATTTCAATATTCTAGCTAGTCAGAAAGTAGTGGAAATTTTTATCGCTAGTTACCATTGTTACAAACACGAAAGCAGGTTAATTTTGTTAATAATACTTCTAGTCACAGATTTCGCCAACATTCTCAGGGGTAAATAAAATATAAAAAAGATAGTTATTTTTATTGGTTATTAACTGTATTTTTATACTGTATTGAATTTTTATATTCTCTATAAAAATTTGCTAAAGTAAGATATATGAATTTTCTTAGATGAATATTAATTGAGACCCATAATTATCACTAAATTTTTAACAAAAATTTATAAAGCATATTAGAAGACATTACAGAACACCCAGAAAATTTGAATAAAAAATTAGGTTTATATTTTATCGATATTATAATAAAATAATAGCTTTACTCTTTGAAGGGCAGGATATTTTTTCAAAATAATGCACCAGAATTGTCAATATTTTTTATGATTAGCTCTAAGATATTTTGGCTCTAAGATATTATACATGAAAAAATATGCGTTATTGTTTAAAACCACAGCCTTTCAAATAGTTAACTGAAAGATTTTGATTTAATTTGTTTCTACCAAAAAGATTCTCTGCAAAAAGTATGAATTTGCCAGTTCATTTTTATTTTTATTTATTTTATTAAGTTTATTTATTTTTGTTAACTTTAATTTTATTTAAGAAAAATATATTCTTTTTTTGTGTTGATATTCTTGATTACATTTAAGGAGCATCAAATTCTTTTAGGTGCTTAAGGCCTCGGAAGTTTTTAATCCGGCCCTGTGAACTGCTATAAACATTGAAAATGGTTATTAAAAAAAGATATTTCTTTATTTGCAAATTTAGTTATTTTGATTTGAGAGGCCAGAAAAGAAATACTAAGGCAATTTTTTATTAAAACATGTCCTTAATTTCAGGCAGACATTTGAAATATTAGAAAGATATTTGTTTATTCATTAGATTTAAATATAATTAACATTTTAAAATAATTAATGGTTAAAAAAAAAAACTAACTCTGGGTACCCCTTTACTCTTCCACATAATCTTAGGGTTCTGCAGAACACCATTTGGGACTTGCTGCTATAGTCAGCCATCTAAATGGGTAATGAATCATAAATCTAGAACTTTTAATATTCTTCCTTTGTAATTTGCCAAAATTCTTTTATTAAAATAATCTCCCTGGTAGTTTTTCATTCAATGATTTTACTCTTTTATATATACATGTAAGTAATCTAATCTACATACTTTGAAACTTGGTATGTGGTCACAAGTTTTCATTTGGCTTTAGCATTACTATCAATGTTTCATGAAACATTTCCTATATAGGATATTTTCTACTTCTCTCTTTATACATTATTTTAAAAATGTTCATTCATATTCAAATATTTAAAATTAATATACAAGTGGAAGCTTTTTAACTGAGAGTGGTAAAGAATAGAGAAAATTACTTCATATGAATATTTTACATCAACTTTAAACAATTAAGACAGTACAAATAATGAAGATAGATAATGAAGATAGACATCGACCGTATTTTAGTACATTTCTGAACGCATTCCAAATTAGATATTAATATTATGGTAGTTAGTTCATATATAACGCAGTAATATAATCGCAAGCAATTTTATCGCGGTAATTTTAACTCCGACTAATCAGATGACTATACAGCAAGAGCAGCTTTTTAAAACAACACACTTGAAAAACGCGCAAAATTCTACATTGTGAATGCACACTTACTGTTCTGGTACCTACCATAGGTATGTATATTCTATGGCCAAGCTACCAAAGAGTGTGTAAAAATAAGGTTGGCAGTACTGGTTCTTTCGTCGCATGACTGGGGAATTCATCGATCCGCTAAATACATACGTTGTATTGTGTCATAGACAACATTTTTGAAACATTTTTAATGTAATCGTTGAATTTTCACTTCGTGCAATTTGTTTGCGAGTTTTACGGTTGTGAATGAAAAGAGAGTTTTACAGTTTGTGTTTCAAAACTTACAAATTTAGAGCTAAGTATTGGATATTTATTTATAAAGACTGCAGAAGTGCTTCGGGCTTCGAGAAAATCGGTGAAACGACGAGTAAAAATCCGTGTAGTGTAAACTGAAGTTAAAATTACTATACGTAAGCTTTATTATTTTTTACATATTTTATTACCTAATACAGGACTTGACAAATGTGAAGTGCCGTTTTATTATTCAATTACTAACATATTTTATTTAATTTCAACGTTATCAAATATTATTAGTTTGGGTGTTTATTATTAAGAAGGAAATTCAATATGTTTGAGCTGCTAAGGTGAAAATTTCATTTCTGTTTTAAACCGAAAGATTATTTTTTTCAGGAACAAAATGTCGGAGGTACCCGTAAAGAAAAAACACCAAAGTGGTTCAGAAAAACGTAAAAAGCGGCAAGAGCAACAAAATAAGCTTAGTGAACAATTGAAGAAGACACAAAACCTTTTCAAACTCGGATTTAGTCGCGAATCAAACGAAAAAATATATTAGGAAGTTAGAAGACGGTAGGGGTGGGGGCCCGAGACGAGCATTGCCTAGGGGCTGCGGCATGCATAAGCCGGCCCTGGCCATAGGAGTAAAAAGTATGTTAGTATGACTTTATTTTTAAATAGATTGAAAACTTTTAAGCTTGGAAACTATATGGAACTCAAAACTGCATTAAAATTAGTACTTAAAGTGAGGATCGAGAAAATTTTAAAATATTTTTTTGTCTATCTAAATGCGAAGAATATTATGTAAAGAGAAACTTTGTACAGTACAGAACCTCTTATCCAGAAATCAGAATACTGGAAATCCAGAAAACCTGCACAAAATTCGATACATTTACCCGCCATTTAAAAAAAAAATTTTTTTTCCTCAAAAGATTTCAGAATTCTTTCTTTTTTAAAAGATGTTTACCATCATTTTAGAAATAATCATTAGTTCCCCACACTGTCAAAAGAAGTAAGAGTTTTTTAAAATTATTCTACTTATATATATATTTTATTAGTTGAGTTTGACAATAAAAAAAAACTGCTTTTGTAGCGATTCAGAAAACCGGAAAAATCAGTTATTTGGAATAGCGATGGTCCCGATTGTTCTGCATAATTGGCTCTCTACTGTAATACATTCCCATACATCTGAGCAGTGAAGGAGATGCTCTAGTCATGGAACTGGTCTTCTTCCCAAATGGCATATTGACGTGTTGTGATCACTAATTAGCTTAAGAAATGTTTTCTTTTTTCTTGAAAGTCCAAAAAAAAAAGTACTAGCAAAAGAATTTTTTCCTTGTATATCTTTAAGATTGCAATAATATATGTACTTGCGATGTATTGTTAAAGTGTGTGCATATATAGTTCTAACACTGTCCTTGTAAGATTCTTGCATACACCACTCCTTCTTGGAATGATGCGACCTGAAAAAAACAATTTCTGTCTCATAATAGAAATTTAGATTAATTCTGTTCTTTGTCAAAACATACTTTGAAGAATTTGGTAACTGGGAAGAAAAAGTTTCAGAGAAGCTTTTACAAAGCATTTAAAAAAAAATGGTAAATCAGTCACTCTGTTTAAAAACAAAAAGATTAATTTAGTATTTTGTAATCCTTGGGGGATAAAATTTAGTTAAATCAATTTAAGGAATGAATAAATTTTTTGCTTTCTAAATTTGTTACGTTTATTATGGTATGCCAGAGTTAAAAAAAGTCTAAGGATGGCATATCTGTTATTATTTGAAACACATTAGCAATTCATGTTTAGGACTGGGTGATGTTAAGATTTTGGCATTGTAATGTGTAGTCTTTTAACGTTGCTGTATTTTAATACATTGTGATGTTTTATTTTAAAAAATGTTTTGCATTATATTCCACATAGTTTTTAATTCTTGCACTTTTTGATTGCGTGATTAAGGAATTATATTCTTGCAATTAACTCAATCCTCAGTTTCCTAACAAAAAAGTGGAAAAATGCTATAAGTTTGTCTAATTAACAATTTTTTTAAAAAAAATTGATGATTCATATCAATGACGTAACATGCAAATAAAAATAAAATTAAAAAAAAAAGCAGTACTACCTAGACCAAAAGGGAGCATGCTCTAGAAATTAACCTGCCTCAGACTATGTCTTCAAAGGAGTAATTAAAAATCTGAAATCAAAATTGAAACTCACATTAAGCCAGCATTTATAAAAATCTTTATAAACAGAACAATGAAAACTTTGCTGAGAAACATTGAAATCTAAAGAACATCTGACTCCATAAGGCTCGTGTAACTTCCGAATCATTGCCCCTCTCAGCGAAGATTTAGTACATTACTTTTAACATTTAAAAAAAAGGAGTGTGTTATAAAGTAAAACAAAGTAAATTGACTAAAAAAAATATTAGTAAGTTGCAATTTTTTATGCATTTATTAAATGGAAAAAACATGGAAAGATAACAATAATCACTGCAGCAATCATTGTTTACTTAGAATCAGAAGAAAATGTTCTTGTACTTAAGTTGCTTAGTTTGACAATGTAAATTCCATAAATGCAGCCTAGAAAAACAATTTTTTTCCCTAGTCGGTAATATAAGACCTACTTTCAACATTTAAATTTGAGGTTAAGAATGACGATCCAAATTAAATGTTAAAAATTTCATATCATTTGAATGAAGAAAGTTTTTTCCGTAACTCAATGGTTCAAATCTTTACTAAGATCTGAAATCTGTGTTTTGAAAACGCTGGTGCTTGTGATCATAAATGTCTGATCGGAAGATATGTTCTTCACACACACACTTGAAACCATCAATAGTGAGAACAATGTTCTTCATCATATGTGTAAACATAAATTTCTATAATGTTTCAGGAAATATCACGCACATCATGGATAGATCGTATTTTCCAATGTTTGCCCAGTCCTATTCATGTTTATTTTTATTTATTTATTTATTTATTTTTTTTATAAAATGTATATTTTTCATTTAATAGGTATATCAACATACAGATATGAGACATATACTAACACTGGAACAGAAAGCAGCAATAAATTATATTGTATTCATTTGGAAATTTGTTGACAAAAGACCCTCAAAAAAAGACTCTTGGTACCCATGTGATGTACAAATGAGATCAGCATTGATAAAATTACGTAAGATAATTTCTGCATCCAAGTTACCCAAACCGTTGATGCAATATGTTTTGTCCCCAATAAACGATTATGATATGTTGGAAAAACACGCCTTTGATTTTTATGGTGATTTTGAAGATCATCCGTCCGAGTATTTAGAAACTTTTATTCATGATCTAGAAAGAAAATATATCGAAAAGAAACTTAAGCAAAAGAAAAACAAAAAGTGAAAAGATTTATTTTCATTTCTAAAAAGGACATGTGTTAATGCATTTCTCACCTAATATAAAATCTATTCTTCATTATTTCTGTTACATAATATTCAAATTTTGTGTGTTTGGCTTCAGCATAAAATTTAACAGTGGTATAGATCATTACCATTCATTTTATTATGCAGAGGAACCAGTACCATAATATAATAGCATTTATATGAATGCAATTATGTAAATATACTGCACTTTTAACTCTCGTATTTTTATAAAGTGTACCATATTTCCATTTGTTAAGGACTTCAGATCTTTAGTATGCATGAATTTCTGTTTTCATTTCTATTCTGAAATTTAATATCTTTAAATGTAGAAATAGCGACAAGATTTGTGCACAGATCAAAATTTTAATATTATTAAGTGAAGTGTTTTAATCACATGGTGAAATCTTCATTTTAAAATTGTGTGATTAAAGTCTTATTTTTTTTCCTTCTGAAGAAGGTAGAAAAAGAAGATATTTGCTAACTGTAATATTGTGCAAGATTTTTTTTTTATTGAACGGTTTCTCTAGTCTTTATACTGCTACCCCTTTTAGAATAAAGTTTTATAATTAACTTTTAAGAGCAATTGTTGTAAAATGCTATTTTAGTTTTTATTCCAAATTCAACAAGAATGTATGTAATGAACCAATTTGCCTACTACTGAAATATATTGCCCTAAAAACTTGCATGAAAGTGAGTTTCATATTTATAATAATAATCTGAAAGTTAATTTTATATTAACTTTGTACTGTTTTAAATTTTTAAAGATTTTAAAAACTTATTGTTCTGTTTTTACCCTGTGCAAAGTTTTAAAAAGAAAGTATTAGATAATGTTTCATATTGTGTATATTACTATGAAATAAAATTTCTAAAAATATTTATCTGGTTATGCAAAGTCTTACTTTCTTACTCATTACTGAAAGGTCACTGATTCTCTAGATCATAAACTAACTCTTTTGGGTCATTGCTTATTTTGAGAAACAAAAATTTTTCAACACCATCCCTGCAAAAAATTCATTCAGTCTTATTTTCAAAATTCCATACAGTGACCTTTTTTAAGGTTAAGTGCCACTGCCCGGTATTCCTTACACTTATGTTTTTTGAGGTTGATTTTTTGACATCAATATTCGGACCTTCCTAAAAATAGTGTCACTGCCTGATAACAGATTTTCACATAAGCATTTTTTTGTTAAAATATTATTCTCATGGCTCTCATAAAATAGCCAATGCCTTAATATTTCATTGAACATAAGCTCAAGCTGTTTGATATTATTTATGTGATATATTTCTAACCATGCAAAATTATTAAAAATATGCTGATATACTGATTTTTTACAATGGTCTCCTTTTTGCTAGATATGTTTCTAAATTACTACATTAACTTTATTATTACCTATACCTAACTATACATTAATTTCATTAATGCTGGGGATTTATTTTTTTATCATTTCTGTGAGCCTTAATTTTTATAATTGGTTGGCAAAATTTAATCCGTCACAAATTTATCCTCCATGAATTGCGAATCGCATATCGCAACACACATTAGCATGTACATTCTTCAAATCCTTCACCTAATGACTTTTATACACAATGCATCATGATTCATATTCCCCTGGTTTATACATCACTCATCATGATTCATATTCACATGATTTGGAAATCTGACATTATGATTAGTTTTGCTGACTGCAAAACAATACTATCACTTCAATCTGGTAATTTTTGTTCTACACAGTATTATTGTTAGACCAAAATTTAAATTATCTTGGAATGCTGTCAAAAAAAATATTTCTGAAGCTGCTAAAACAGGGATAAATTGCCAAATTTTAAATTTTTCTTCATTTTTTTTAACAAACCAAAAGCCTTTATTCCATAATATTTTCAACTTTTTTGCATGATAGATTAATTGGACCAAGATTTTCACAATTGATTCATTCATTGACATAAAAGGGGAATCTACAAGAAATTTGAAAAGGTCATCTTATTATTCATCCCCAAGATTTTATTCTATTTTGAGTTACAACTGCAGTTATTGACAGTTTCAGAGAAATAGCAATTTTCTAAATTCAAACCTGAAAGTCACTTTTTGTACAATAACGGATTAACAGCCTGTCATCTAGTTACTATCATCTTCATGCTTTACCATGCTGAAATGTGCATAACATATTTCCTAACATTCAAAGACTAAATTGTTATTTTATTTAACCTTTTTCTCAGTAAATAAAAATCAATAATATAATGGGTAATCTTTTTATACCACTAAGTGTGGAATAAGATTTATTTTTAGTGATTCCCTCTACATCTGCCTAGCATATTAGCATAGAATTCAAAAACTGTTATATGGTTGCTAAATGTTTTGATTTCATTAAAATTTGTTATTATTTCTCACACTTTCTTTTTTGGCAACACAGTTGAATGTGTTGACAAATTCTAAAGTTAAAGAAAGAGCCTTGGCAATAAATTAAAGCAATTAATAGCCAATACATGTTTTTTTTTTTTTTTAAATTTTCCTTGGCAAAAACTATTCCAACTTATACGAAACGCTTGAGCTTTTGAATTCTTGATGGACAGGGGTGCCCAGTGGGGCTTGGTCTGAATCACACCCTACAGGCCATTTTCAGAAATGTATTATTTTACTAGTTAATATGCATATTAAAAATGAATATAAATTTTTATTTTGATGAAACTTGTTTGCAAAATTTTTTATTTATTTATTATTTATCGAAAATAATTTGTCACTAAATTAGTTTATCTTCATCACTCTGAAGAATAGAATAATTGGACAAAGGAATAATAATATTCTAAATTGATTCATCCCTATATTTCTTTCGGCACTTTTTCCCAGGAACAACCCATTCTTCTTCAACTAGTGTTAATCATCATCTTCAAGATAAATATTCTACTTATAATGCCTTCCCCCAAGATCTTCAAAATTATTTCTTCATATGCATGAAAAAATATTAAAAAGTTTACAAGAAGTATTTTCACTCCCGACAAAAATTTTTGAAGAGTGAAACTCAAGCTCGATGCTTTAAATATGTGTTTAGATTCATATTGAAGTTTCAAACATGACAGCATTTGTTTCTTAGTTGGTGTAATTTCTTCTTGACAATTTTTGTGTTTCAGTTCAGTGGTCTCTTTCAAGGTGGCCACAGCAGGGAATTTCATCAATCTGAAAAAAATCAGGGAATTTAATTAAGATACTTAATAAGTCAGAGAAAATGAATTAATTTTAAATACACTCGAAGTCTAATATTTTTGCTAAAAAAATGGTCTTGTTAATAATTAAAAAAAAAAGCTTTCTTTTCAACTTTTAAAGCAAGTATCAGTATTTCATAATATCTTTTTTGCATGAGAATAAGGTATAACTGAAAAATTAATTATTTATGCCATTTGTTCATAGTTACAATAATCAAGGAAATTCGATAAAATCATTCTGCATAAGCTAGGGAATTTTTTTCTGAGTGTTTGTGGGCACTTGTATTTAGTGTTCCAGTAATTTTTAAATTCATTCATTGATTTTAAGAGTGTTAATTTTATTCTCTTTAAATCTTCATTTATTCAGTTCATTAATTTTATAAATTTGAAAGGCTGATTTTTTGTTAATGATTAATAATGATAAATTCTGCAGATTCATGGATTTCTTTTTTACAAATTATGAATTGCACATATTTTTTGAAAAAAGTGTGGTTTACGAATTTAATGGCACAATTTGTGATGGCCCAATTTACGAATCACTCATTGTAGTTTGCATTAAAGGGATTTATGAAAGACTTTTCAATTTGGTTTCTCTCATTGCATGTATTACAAATTGCAATTCATATTTCGGTCATTTATGAATCGCATCGAGATTTGTATTTGCACGATTTTCCTATCAACATCATAATTCTATAGTGCTGATTTACCCATTACCAATCATTAAAAAAAGTTTTTTTTGTTTATAGTTAGGTCATTTACGAATCGCATCATGATTTGTATTTGCACTATTTTCCTATCCACATAATTCTATAGTGTTGATTTACCCATTACCAATCATTAAAAAAGTTTTTTTTTTATAGTATTTAAAAGTTTTTTTTTTATAGTGTGTTATGTTTCTTTTTAAACTTTGGGTGTGAAAATAAGAAATATGAAGTTTCTAGTAGTTTGACAATGTAAATTCCATGGATGCAGCCGAGGAAATAAATTTTTTTCCTAGACGGTAATATAAAACCCATTTTCAGCATTAAAATTTGAGGTTAAGACTGATAATCAAAATTAAATGTTAAAAATTTAATTTCATTCGAAGGAGGAAATTTTTTTTATCACTCAACGGTTCAAATCTGTGCCAAGATCTGAAATCTGTCGGTGTTATGAAATGTAGGTATTTTTATTTCTTTAAATGATTTTGTTTGTAGTTATGGTTTCTAGTCATTTTATGCATGATATTAGATTAAAATAAAACCTCAGCTCTCATGGTTAGAATTTTCAAAATGGATATCATAGTTATAATTTTCTAAAAGAAATCATCAAATTTGTCTACAATCAATGAATATACAATAATGACTACTACATAGTTTTTTTTCTGCTTAAATTTCAGGTATTTTATCATTAAACTTGTTACAATAACCCATGAATAATATAAACTTTTATTTAAATAAAAATATAATAGGAACATACATGTATAAATACTAAAAGTGCGCATCTTTTTTTAAAGGAGAGCTACGGGAGAAAATAATTTAGTGTTCAAGGACACCAATGGCAATTAAGAAGAATTTAATTCATCCTTACGACAATAAGAATAATTTGTTTTAAGTTTTAATAGACAAAGCAGAACAATTTATCTACATTTACAAGGTATATGTAGATAAAGGTATATGGATAATATTTTGGAAGTATATAGATATAAATAGCTGTTTTGAGCTTGCCTTCTTGCGTTTACATTTAACAAAATAAGGTATACTTTATGAATACTTTAATATTTAAATTATTGCAAATTTAAAAAAAATATTTCTGCAGAAAGGAAATTTATTTTTTACTGTATACAAACTACATAATTTATACTTTCTAAATAAATTCTTGCGCTCTTTGTGCTTTTTACATGCTTTTTTTAGAAAAGAAAATTGTTTTAAATAAGTAGAAAAATTAAAGAATAAAGCATTTTGACTTTCTCAAATGAACTGGTATCTTGCATTTTAAAATTATACTCTCTCTCTCTCTCTCTCTATATATATATATATATATACATTACAATAATGGTGGAAAAGGCTGTTTTTTTTTTTTAAATTTCTCAAGAAATATTTTAAGGATTATTTTGTAACTTTCAAGGTAATTAGTACATGCATTTTTTCCTACTTAGAAATAAGATTTAAAACTTCCAGAGGTTCCAGGGACTGACAATAAATTTAAAAAAAAGTACTTTTGAATACCCTATGCCAGAAAATCAACAATAAGTTTGTTATTTATACCAATTACTTTGGTTGTTATTTGCAGTTACTGCATAAAATTTCATATACCTAACTTAAATGTTAATGCAGTCATGGACATTTTTATAAGATACCAATTTTTTTGTGTTGTGTTTTTCTGCTATAGCTTTAAAAATATTCAATATAATTAAACAAAATTTTTAGAGCAATTAAAAAATAATTACAAAATTTTTGTTATGGAATTAAAACAAGATTCAATGTGATTATTTAATGTAGTTCTTTTATATTGCGCATGCATGTAAAAAATCTTTTAAATTTTATAATAAATCATATTTGGCAACTAATAAAAAAAAATTTGTTTTGAATATCTTAAAGATTTCAAGAGTTTCAAGGAATTTTCTAAGTAGTTCTTGTACTTTTTAGATGATACATCATAAAGGATGGTTTTCTTTTGCTTGTTTTCTTTCTTTATACCATCACAGTTTGGTGTTTGGATAATTATTATAAGGTATTATCATTTGTTATTGAATTTTGTTTTATGATACAAAAAATGAAATTTGTGGAAAATTCCTTATCATTTTGAGCTTTCTTTAAAAAAAAAAAAAAAAAAAAAACTACTTAGAAAAATATACTAAACTTTTTTTCTAAATTTAAATATTTTTAAAGCTATAGTCATAAGATTAAAAATTTAATTTTTTATAACCGTGTTCATATCTCAAAAATATTCAAGTTATGTTTACGAAATTTTATGCAGTTTTTTGAAGTAACAAAGTAATTGGTACAAGCTTATTGCATGATTTTCTGGCATAGGGTGTAACAGAATGCTTGTTTTCTTTCATAATTTATTGTCAGTCCCTGAAATCTTTGAAATCTTTAACTTTTATTGCTAAGTATGAAAAATAGCATGTACTAATTACCTCTAAAGTTACAAAGTAATCTTCTAATTATTTTTTGAGAAATTTAAAAACTGAAATCTCTTCCATGTAGTGTATAATATGTATACATTATTATATAGAATTCTAACATTTGAACTACAATTTCATAGTTTTTGCACAGGTAAAAATGTGTGTGTACAGTCTCCTGAAATTGATCATTGACTTCTTCATTATCATTCTCAGAATCAATATTGATGACCATTTCCACAACTGTGTCTATATTTAAAGAAATTTTCTGGTATTCAATTCAAGCTATCATAATTATTGATAAAATTTTTCAATTAAATCAAACCTACAGAACAAGATCAGTAATACGACCTGTAGAAGTGGCTGTTTCTTTCATGTGTTGTAATTGGCAATTAAAATGGGCTACAGGTGGTGCATAGCAGAACTCTTTATCTATGGCAACACTCGGCATGCTTTGACCATTAGCGTTTGGATAGCCATAGGAGTTGGAAGTACATAAATTACTGCCTTAATTTTTTAACCGATTACATTTTTTTTAAGCTTGGAATTTTCAAAGAACTCAAAATTGCATTTAACAGTTCTTAAAGTAAGCACCAAGGAATTTTTAAAAAATATTTTTGCCAATATAAATGCGAAAAATATTATGAAAGGGGGAAATTTCTTAACATATTCCCATACATTTGAGCAGAGGAAGAGAAGCTCTTGATATAGAACAAGCCTTGTCCCTAGATGTCTTAGTCGAGTGTTGTGTTTGCAAATTAGAAATGAAACTGTTGTAGGGTGTTTCTTTCAAAAAATTTACTTTTGACATTTTTCCATGTAACCTTCTCTATTTGATCCAACTAAATTAGCAATTGTTTTAGAATTAATTGACTGTGGAAACCTTGAAGCTTTGAATGGTGCTTTGAACCGGTGATTGGCAAATGGTCATTAAGTTGGGAGATGAGTCCCAGAGAGGGTTTTGGTTTACAAAGTAGAGTAAATATAAAATTCTGGAAGGATATCTTTTGGTAAATAAGGCACTGCATGACTTAAAAAGAAGAGCAAAATAAATGTGGATAATAAGCAGTAATATTGTACTGCGCACAAAGAAAAAAAAAGGACCACCCTGAGAAACTTTTTATATAATGATCAGATTTTCACATGCTTGGACTCAATCCTACTGGCTTAAATTTTATAATTGTGTGTAAAAAATTTTCAATTCTATTAAAAAGTTCTCGAGATGTAGCGAAATATGCAAAGAGTAAAATTAACATTAAGGGGTCCAAATTTTGTACTGCTCTCCTGACCAAACTATTGGGGCCATATTTCCCTGATTGCAGCTACCCGTATGTTTTGGGAGTCAAAAATCTGAATCCGGTGAAAAAAAATGGTATGTTCATTCTGAGAAAGTACGTTTTCGTGTCTGATTTTGTTACTTAAAATAATCGTTTGCACTTACTAATTAGCATATTTAAGTTCACCCCCTCAAGCCATTAAGATTGAGTCCTAGAATGTGAAGATCCAATCATTAGTTCAAGAGTTATTCAGGGTTGTCTGGTTTTTTTTGCGCACTGTGCAGTTTAAACATAAAATAAAGTGTACAATGAAGAAAGATTCATATGGCGCAATTAAAAATATACAGTATCAACATGCTTCTAGTTAATATATATATATATATGTATAAAGTTGAACAGTTGAAGACCAACGGGAAAGAACAGTTTTTGTCCATATTTCACATAAATAACGATCAGATCGCCATCTATTGCATTTTGAGGATTACTAAGTTTTGACAAGCAATGATGGGAAAATCAGTTTTCTCCAAAAATTATTACAGAGTTAAGATGGGCTGCACTATGCAAAAATCCTACCTGTCCGCACGCGAATTGGAATCATATTGTTAGAATCATAGTGTTCATGGACACGAACCATTCTTCTCCTTTGATCTTCAATTTTTATGCACACATTATTATATAATTGTTTTTTATGTTGCAGATCACTTTTCATAAATTGAATACTTGTTCAACATGTTACTTTACCGTTGGCCAAAGAAAGCTATCATTGTCATCGTAATCATATTATCTTTAATGATTGGAGTGAAATTTTTAAGGCATAAAATACTTGGAGTTGTTTCTTTTATTCATGGTCTGCATCCCGTGTCTTTACCCACACTTGTTGCTATCAAGAAACAATCTGAAAGAACAACAGTGGATTTTGCACCTTTATTTAGTCACTTATATTCCTGTCCTGTTTGCTTTGGATATGGAATTTGTAATCAAGTAATGAAAAGCTCCATTCTCTTTCATGGTGAACTAGTCATGCCTTATAATAATAGAATAGTTTGGAAAAAGGGTGTTTTACACACACAAAGAGTACTCATAAGCTCTCTGGTTGCTGAAGAGTGGAATAGATTTGATGAATTTATTTGTAGAAATGCAAGTTATTCTGTTCCTTGTGACATACCGGCTGCAATCTGGAAGACCTCATTGGCTCTTGATAATTTATTAAAGCCTGATAATTTTAAAAATCTCAATATATTATTGGATATACCTTTTAATCAATTTGCGTAAGTATTTTTAGGTCATTTAGATGTATGTTAGTCATAACATTATTTATTGTTGTTTTATATAATTTTTTTTATTTAGTTCTCTTTTGGAAGTGCAGCAAAAAATTTCTCTAAGTATCATTGACAGTATCACTCTCTTTAAAAATAGGCTTATGGACAATTCTCCTAATACAATTCCATGTGGACATTTCTCTCCATATGAATATGCAGTAGTACTCATTACTAAATTACTTTCAAATTATATTGACTTTGATCTATCGCAATTAAAAAAATATAGCCCCAATTTGGAAAATAGGATTCTATACTTTAGCAATGGCAACAGTCAAAATTTTAGTGGCATTAAATGTTATTTTCTCTTTCAGCTTATTTTTCTATGTTTATAGAACTGTTTAAGCAAAAAAAAAATATATTATGCACTCAGTTATAAAACTTCTTCATCCAAAAATGATTTCTTGCAAAATATATTTTATTACTTATATTATTATTGAGCAAAAAAGAATTGAATCGTTAGGTGAGTTTTTTTTAAAATAATTTTAAAGTAGTAAGTAATTTTAAATGATAAAATCTAACATTTGAGCAGAATTGGTCAAAATGTTTTGTAGTTGTCAAAAAAACTTTTCAAATAAGTCATGTTTTTATATTTTCATTTCAAGAAGTATAGAACTATTCAACCTAATCTGCTCAAATTTTTGATGTTGCCATTTAATGTCGCATATGTTTGAAATTAGGTGAAAATTTATATACTTAGCAATTACATTTTTTTAAACTTATTATTAAAATAAATAGTGATCAACTTTGTGAGACCAAACTTAAGGCTGCTTTCCAGCTATAGGATCCATATTTCATAAATTAATGCTACTCACCATTTTGAATGTTTAATATCCAAATCCATCGGAAAAAAGGTATATTTATTCAGCAAAAGTACAATTTTGTATTTGATTTTGTAACTTAAAGTATTACCACACAGGGCCGTAACTACGCCGGGGCAGTCGGGGCACCGCCCCGAGGCCCCGACGGTCAAGGGGGCCCCATATGAAGAGACTTTTTTTTTTCAAAATAAAGCACTCTAATTATATATATGTTGGAAAGAAATTGTGTTAAGATAGAGTAGATGAAAATTATCTTTTTTGTAATTGCGTACCCACTATAACAGTGTTTCCCAAACTTATGACTCTTGTGTACCCCTTCTAAATTCTTCTTAACGCTGTGAACCACTGATTAAAAAACGAATGTATTTTTTTCTATAAAAAAATTACACTAAAGTTAAAAATCACAACTGGCTGTTGACACCACTAAATATTAACTGTTGACTCTGCAAAAAGTTGCCAATATAAAAATACGTAATCGTAAATTTTCATGGCTAGCTTTGTTTTTGAATAAAATGTTTAAAAATTTTCGTTTGTTGCAAGATATTTCGCATAAGAACACGTACCCCCTCTTAACTGTTCCCGTACTCCTGGGGGTACGCGTACCACACTTTGGGAAACACTGCACTATAACATAAAGGGAAGGGTAAAAAACGGTAAAACACCTTTTCACAAAATATTTCCCTTTCTTAAAAGAACAAACACGCTTTGCAGAGAAGGGGAAAGGCCACAGCTGCATGTAGTTGATTGCGTCAGACCCAGTCGCGTGCCAACCAGGGGGAGGCAGAGGGCCCCTCTAAAATTTAGATGACGGGGCAAACGATGCGTTTCGCCCCTCCTGAAATTTAGACACTCACAAAAATAAAGTCAAGTAAAATCAGTAATTTAAAAAGAAAAAGAATTTCAATTTTGAAGCTATTTTTGAAATAGAAAACTTTATATTCCTCTAACATTTTTGTGCCTTGCCTCTTTTGATATTTAGTTATTCGCCAAGACGAAGTCTAGTAAAGTAGGTAATTTTAGAGGGAAAAAAAAGCTATTCTTTTTCAGCTTTGAAGATATACATCAAGTTATTCTGTTATGGGCGATTAATATGTTTTTTGACTTTTGGAAAAGTAAAGTAAAAGTAGAAAAAGTATTTTATTTCCAATTTTTACTCTATTTACTTCCGAAATAATAATGAGGGGGCGAACATAGTGTTTCGCCCCTTCTGAAATTTCAAAGTGCTCAAAAATAATAAAAATTGGTAACTAAAAATAAATGTCATCTTTGATTCTATTTTCCAAATAGAAAGCTTTATTTTCTTCTGAAATAAAAGTGAGGGGGTGAAAAATTTGCTTCTCATCTTCTGAAATTTAGACATTAATAGAATAAAATCAAGTAAAGTTGAAATTTTTAGAGGAAAAAAATTGTTTTGTTTCATAACTTCGACGATATTTTCCAAATAGAAAACTTCATTTTCCTCTTAAATTATAGTAAGGGGATAGAAAACTTTAATTTCCTCTGATATAAAGTAAGGGGGGCTAAAATGTTTTTAGTATCTTCAGAAATTTAGACATTTGAAATAATAAAGTCCAGTAAAATTGTTTCAAAAAAAAAAAAAAAAACTTTGAAGCTATTTTTAAAAAAGAAAATTTTATTTTCTTCTTAAAGTGAGGGGGGGGGGAAGAATATACTTCACCCCTTCTGAATATCAGACATTCGCAAGAATAAAGTCGAGTAAAACTTATATTTAACTCTTATTTTCGACTTTAAAGCTATTTTCCAAATCGAAAACTTTAGCCTCCCCTTCTGAAAATTTGAAATTCGCTACAATAAAGTAAAACAGAATTGAGAATTTCAGAAAAAGAAACTACTGTTTTCCCAATTTAATAACTATTTTTCAAATTGAAATAGAAATCCCCCACCCCAAGAAAAATGCTTCGGTTTTGTTTCAATTTTTTACTACATATTACAACTTTTAATTTATTAAAAAAATTTGAAACAAAAACACGAAAAGAGAAGAAGAGCACATCATAAAAAAACATAACAAGTGTTTAGAAAACTAAAATAAGCACCACTGTTTTGCATCCTGAAAAATGCATTCTACACTGAGACTAATAGATATATTTGAAAGCATCTTTTGACTGTGGGTGGTATGAAGGTGTTAAAACCTTCATATCCCCCACAGAGTTGACCCACAGTTATCTGACTCCTCAAAAAATAGCCATCTCCTTTTACACCATGGGAAAATGACCTTTTCCTTCTTTAAATTGCCTTAATCATTTTTATGACCCTGGGCTCTTTTGTGCTTTTATAAAATGTCATATATTTACA
>NC_092214.1:47061856-47078572 GCF_043381705.1 Parasteatoda tepidariorum | reverse complement strand
TTTTTATACCCCTATGCTTTTTAATTTACTTATTTTAATTAGCTTCTTCGTTTTGAAAATTACTTACTATTTGAGGATTGCAATTTGTTAGCATCTCATTTTTTTAAGAAAAATTATGCCTAGTTTAAAAATGCTTTATTTTATGTGCATTGAGTTATTGGGGCTATAAAAATGTGTTTAACTTTGTTAAAATTATTGCATATCTTAAAAATGCTTAATTTTATGCATGTGAAGTTTTTTAGTTCTATTTTAAACAGTATGAAATGTAATAGGGACCCAAAACATTTCGTTGCCCGGGGGCCCTGCTTGCCATTAAGACGGCCCTGGTTATGGGCATTGAAGCTTGTTGCTTCACATTCTTCCTTTAATGTTGTAGCAAAAATATTTTCACAGATGTTTATGAATAGTGATATTGCCCTTGAAAAAGATTTCTTGCAAACGAAAAGTGGTATTGCGAATTAAACAGTTACAGAAGAAAAAAATGAAATGAATTACTGAAAAAACTGTAAGAAGTTGTTTAAATTGATTCTCAAATATATGAATTAAAGAAAAATTGTTAGTTTTGTTTTGAAACTAAATTTTCAAATTAAATTTTTATTATGATAGCAAGATTTTATTTTATTTCACCAGAGTTTTTAATTTTTTTAGTAGTCTAGAGGTAATTTGTAATTTTTTTCATTCTCTTAACTTGTGTTGTGTATTTTCAGGCCTTGCTATATTCTAGGTATAATAATAGTATATTCTTTTTGGTATGTAAATACGAACAATAAATATTTTGTTACCATAATATTTTTATTTCAAATAGTGTTGAATTGGGAATTGTTACTGCCCCTTATTCTTTCCAGTGATTAGAACAAAGAGAGTATTTTTATTTTAAGAACAACACAAGAACACTATAGTTGCATGTTTTTCCTAATATGCTGGGAAAACATGGGGAGATTTTTTTGCAGTTTTGAGTGGCAATATTGAAAGCAGCAATAAAAAGAAATCGAGCATTTGTGTCTTTTTAAGTTTTGGAACTACTTTTGGAGTCCTATTGTTGTATTTGAGTCCTATCTATATCTTTTAATAAAGCTTTGAATGATTATTATCATGGATACATTTAAATCTAAGAATGAGCTTTATTCTTATTAAAATATGTGATTTAGTTGTCGTGTAAAAAATTAGCTTATATAAAATTAAAATTTTAATTTTTTCACAAACAAATTTATTTATATATATATAATAAATATTTTCTATCTTTAAAAGAAAAAAAATAAGATGAAATAATTTTCCACAGATTTAACTTTCTATACAAATGAATATTTCTTACTAAATGGATAAATTAAATATTTGCAGTATTTGTATCACTCATTTACTAGATATTGTTTAAAAATTTCCTTATAAAGTTGTGTGTTTATGTGTTAAAATTTAGTTTTTGTTTATCATGCATTTTTCTTTTCAGCCTTCCTGTATGCTCAAGTAAAAAACTTCTGAAAGAAATCAAAAAAAGTTTTGATGAAAACTTTGATGGTCATATTAGTAGAGAGGAAAGAATTCAACTTCTTACGAGTCTTATAATGCAGCCAGGATATGTTGTGATGAAGGTTTGTTTTGAAACTCTAAAAAAGTATTTAAAACATTGAAATTATAATTAACAGGTTTATGATTGCTTAAAAAGGTAGACCACCTTTTTTCATGTTTAATAAGCTGTGTTAAGATTTTCTCCTTATCTCTCATTATATTTATCTTTAAATGAGTTCTGCAATATTTAACGACTTCTCGTGAAAAACTGCTTTGTTAAGTTTTCTTGTACCATATTTTTCGGCGGAAGAGCCGCTGCGCTATCGAAAAAAAGTTGTTTTTTCCCTACATGCGGCGCTTCCGATGTTCCGACGAAATATTTTTTCTAGCAAAAAAATTTGTCAAGAAAAGTTATTTAAGAAATAATTTTCTGAGAGAAAGACTATTAAAAAAAATTAATAACGAAGTCGACGAAATATTCGCCCGTATCGCGATCTGCTGCAGAAGATCGCCAATTCTTAGCAAACTTTCGGCAGCAGCCTGTAAGAAAATAAATAAACGAAATAATAATTTTAAAAAAACATCGCTTAAGGAGAAAATTTAAAAGGTATGATTCTTGCATCCACCCCCAGCTTAAGGAAAAATCGCAAGCTAGAAATCTATTTAGCGCCTTAGCAATTGTAATTTAAGCGAACAGAAAAGGAAGAATAGGACCCTAAATCCGACACTCACGGGACTGACGAAATGCCGAACTTCGGATCTCTTTCGGAAATTCCAATATGGCCCCCAAATATTACTATAATTCAATTCCACTGTTAATTTCAGAAAAACCAATAAATTTAGTCAAGTTTCGATCATAGATTATGATGGGGTGAATTTAAAACTGGCCCATTATAAGAGAAATTTTACTAATCAAAATAATAATCTATATAATATAATCAAGAAGAAATAATCAGAATCCTATGAGGAAGAAATAATAATTTCTTCTTTGGAGCGAGATCATAGTTTCGTTTTTTCTTTTAGATAACATTTTGTTTTAACAAAAGACGCTTACCTCGCAAGAAAAAAAAAAAAGCTAACAGGGAACTACAAAAATTTTTTCTTTAAACTAAATGCTAAGAAACTAACAATGAATAACAACAAAAAACAAGCTAAAAACTAATAACGATTAAAAAAAAGCAAGCAAGCAACAATTAACAAGAAAAAAGTAAAAAGTGGCAAAATAAAAAAAATTAATGAATCGAAAAAAAAATCGCAAAAAGGGATAAATTCATTTTATTGTCCATGTGGTAGTTTCAATGTCAACTGGGTGTGGCCAATTTATGGTCAAACAGAGGAGGGAAATTCGGGGGCAGTAAAGCACAGCTGTCAAGATTGATTGATCAGTTTTTTCCAACTTCCATTTCTTTATTTTGTTCATTGGAAATGCAGGTGTTTTTACTTCTCACTTTATTTTAAACTGCTTTAGAAACAGATGTTTCCTTTGATACAGATTTATTATTATTTTTTTCTTCAGGCTTCGTTTTTATTTTTAAAAGATAAAATAAAGTAAGTTACTTCAACAGAATAAAATTCAAAATAAAAAGAATATAGCTGATTTTTTTTGTCTTAACAATATAAATTTCTTAAAAGAAAAAACGAAAAAGATTAGAAGTCAAGGTCACCTTGATTGGAATGTACACTCACTGATAAGAATGTGAGAAAAATTTAGGGTGTGGTGGGAGAGTTNCATTTTCTTCTCTCTTTCTAAGTTGAGTCACATTGGGTTATTTCCATTGAAGGAGAGGGCATTCTACCCACTAAAATTCCACCCTCAAAGATTGTGAAAGTGAAACTTATTTCCCCTTCGCTCATTCCTTCAGAATTTTTTTGGGGCCTGCTTAGTTATTTCTTATTCTTGTTATTAGTTATTTCGTTATTATTAGCTGTTTCGTTATTATGTATTAGTTTTTCCTCACATTCTTAACGGTAATACATTTTAAAATCTTTCTTTTAATAAATTTTTATTTTATTTTTTCTTATTACATTGTTTTACGGATTTCTGAAATCAGTTCAGCCTTAATTCAGCTACTGAACATATAAATATTTTTTTGCTGTTCTTCTGTTTTTTGGTAGGAACTTTATTTTATATAGTTTTGTTGTTTTCTTTTCTTTTTTTTTTGCTGAAAGAGAAAACTTTTTTTGTTGCTTTTTTTGCTGAAAAAGAAATTTTTTATTATAATTTAGAAATTAAAACTTTACTTTATGAAATGCATAAAAAAATTAAATTTTTTATTATACAGATACTCTAAATGGTAATTTAAAGGTCTCTTCTAAAAGGATGCTGATATGCGCGGCTTAGCACCATTGCGGCGCTTGCTATAACTTTTTTTTTAAAAATTTCATTTTTATCGAGGTGCGGCGCTTGCAACGAAGCGGCGCTTTCGCCGAAAAATACAGTACCTTTTTTTTTTTAAATTTAAATCATTAAATTGAAATAAATAAAATAAATTGAAATTTAGATAATTTGCCATGTTTATGTCATACATGTCCTTACATAATACATACAAAGGTTATTTAATACATGCCATACATATAAAGAATTATTGTAGTTTATTAAGTTCAAAAATATATTTGCAATTTTATTAATTGATAATGCAAATAATAATTCATAAATTTTAAAGCAAGAAAAATGTGAGAACTTTCTGTTACTAAACTTGAAGCTATTGTAGAAAATTGAAGTTAGTAATTAATGAAGGAAAGACCAAATTTATAGTCATAATTGACCCAGATATAAAAATTTTACCTTTTATGGCTGAGGAACAAACTTTTGATGTCAGCCAGTTTAAATATCAAGGTATTATCATAACTAACAATAATGTTATCAAAACAAAAATCAACAATAAGATGTTGATAGGAAACAGGTGTTATTATGGTTTGAGAAATCAACTAAAATCAAAGCTAGTTTCCATTTGAAATCTTTATTTAATAAACCTTAATTTTTTCATTTAAATCACCTCAATTTTTCCATTCATGAAAAATAAGTTAAAGGGAAAGAAATATTCTAAGGATATTTTATTGTATGCTCCTAACAATATTCATTTGAACCTAAAAATATGTGCAGATTGTGAAAATTTATTGGAATAATTAGAAAGTCTTGTTTTTCAATTGTTTTAGTGAAATGTTTCACTATTTCTTAAAGATTGGGTGGATTTGTCAAGTTTTGATACTCGACGACTTCGTTAAAATATTTTGTTTAAAGAAATGTATTTGCAAATTTTTAATTTTTCTGTTTTTGTGCAGTTACAAGCTAAAACAAAAATGACTATGCCAATTCCAAATTTGCTTGGTGCTTGTGGACGTTCAGTTGTGCTGGAAGGAGGACTGAAGCCCCTAAAATCTTTCCTTTCGGAGTCATTTGATACAAGGGCTGGTTTAGCTATTCAGGTTTTGCAGCTTGTACAGGATTTTGAGGTGATTTTTTGTGTTAAGTGATTTTGTAGTTTTATTCTCAGTTAGTTTTTGAAAGCATAATAATAATTTAAGTATTAGTTGTAATTAAGCTAATAGATTATTCTGTCAACTATTGTACCTGTGATTGTGTCCTGTCATACATTTGAAAATATATAAACACACTCTTTGAAATGACAAGGCTTAAATATAATTAAGTGTTATTGCAACAAATTTATATGTTATCTATATTTTCTAAATGATTTCATTATAAATTATAATAATTATTTTATAAATTATAATTAGCTTATAATTTTATGATTATGTATGTAAGAATAAAATATGTATTAAAAATAACTGTTAAGAAATATCTTTATATTATTTAAGATTTTTTTAAGTGTTCATACAAGGCACATCTAGAAAGTAAGTTTCCCTAATTTATAAAAAAAAAAAGAACTCACACTTTCAGGAATATATTTATTGGCAACACGTACAGCAATGTTTCAGCTATTTTCCAACATAGCCACCACCAGAATTGAGACACTTGTCGTATCGTGGGATAAACTTTTGTATCCCTCTGTCATAGACTTAGACTTAGAGGTTGGGCAGCTCAGACGAGCAGGGCACATCGACCAGAGGTCTATTGTACCCAAACCCTAGTCGTGATTAGCAAGAAAGCCCTATAGCTGAAATAAAGTTCAGCAAGCACCTTACAGGAACATCTTGCAGTTCCCAGGCATTGACGCAATGCTGCCCTAAATGCTCAAATCTTTGAGCAGAATAGACCTCACAATCACAGAGTATGTGTCGTGATGTCTCTTCTTCTAGATGACATCCCCGACAAAGAGAATTTGATTCAATTCCCATAATGTTTAGGTGTCTTCTGAGGATACAGTGACCAGTAAGAAGACCAATGATCTTCCTTATACTGTTTCTGTTAAGCTTTAAGAGCTCCTTTTGACGTACACTAGGACAGTCTCGATTCAGCTCCTTAGCTTGTCTTTGACCGTCAGCAGCGCGCCACTGCTCATGGGCGATCTTGCCGTAGAGCTTGAATATGGTTGCCCTAAATGAGGAGGGAGAAATTCCCAGCGCAGGTTCAGGGCCCCAGAAAATTGCATTAGAGCCAGCCCGTGCTGCTTCGTCAGCTAGCTCATTTCCACCGATACCCATATGTCCTGGTACCCAATGCAGGGATACCTTGTTATGAGTGGACAGGTCACAGAGGACCGAGAAGCATTCCCACACTAACAAAGAGGTGAATTTACACCTTGACAGTGATAGGAGAGCAGCCTGACTGTCAGAACAGATGCGGATAGTCGTATTTTGATATCCTTTGTCTATGCATAACTTGCAGCACAAGATAATGGCATAGACCTCAGCCTGAAAAACGGTGGCATAATTTCCCAGGGGAAAGTGAAGTTTGGTACCATCATTGGAGCAGTAAATTCCTGCTCCTGATTTGGCACCAATCTTTGACCCATCAGTGTACCATATCAGGCATTTGCCTTTAAGCCACCGAGGAGAATTGAACCATTCATCTCTAGTAGGAAAATGGATCTTGAAGGGCTTGTGAAAAGCATATCTTAGTGACATAAAATCACTAGGCATAATAAAAGAGGATAAATCCTTCACTTGTGAAACAAGATGTCCCCATGACAAGTGTTTGGAATTCTCTTTCCATAGGCCAAGGTACATAAGACGCTTTACGCCTGTCTGAGCTTCAACTTCAATGCGTAAGTTCAATGGAAGAAGCCCAAGTAAGCTCTCTAGAGCAGCTGTAGGAGTGGTCCTGAGACAGCCTGACAGGGCTACACAGACCATTCTTTGTAGTCTGTTAAGATTAGACCTTGCGGAGCTCAATCTAGTCCTTGACCACCAGACGATTGCGCCATAAGTGATGATAGGACTAATAATCATTGAGTATATCCAGTAGACTATTTTGGGGGACAATCCCCATGTTCTACCAATAGCATTTCTACAAGACCAGAAAATTTTTCTGGCCCTGTTGGTGCAGTATTCAAGTTGAAGACCCCAATTTAGTTTGGAGTCAAAATAAACCCCGAGAAACTTGACTTTCTCTGTGAGTTCCAATTTATGGTCCAGGTAGTATACATTACCTAGATCAAGTTGCCTTTTCCGTGTAAAGGCTACATAACTTATCTTGGATGGATTGACAGATAAGCCTGATTTAAAACACCACCTAGCTACTTCTAGGAGTGCATTATTCATGATATCAGAGACAGTTTTTCCATGTTTGCCTCTGACAACAATAACACCGTCATCAGCGTACCCGATACAGGGAATGCCAAGAGCAGTTAACCGAACTAACAGGGAGTCCATTACCATACACCATAGGATAGGGGACAAAACCCCTCCCTGGGGGCATCCGGCAGTTGCATGCACTTTCATGCTTGCATCCAATAGAGAGGAACAAACATACCTAGAGGAAAGCAAATTCGCTATCCATCTGGTAATTATTGAGTTTATGCCTCTGTTCCTAAGTGCATTGATGATAGTCTCAACAGGGACTTTATCAAACGCACCTTCAATATCAATGAAAACCGCGAGAGCCATCTCCTTATCTGTGATAGATTTCTCAAGCAGGTAGGAGAGCTCATACAGAGCGGTGTCTGTAGACTTGCCTGGTTGATAGGCATGCTGTGTGTAGGACAGTGGCCTTTCTATGAGCACAGTGTCTCTGAAGTGTCTGTCGATTAGCTTTTCAATCGCTTTCAACAGACAGGAAGTGAGGCTGATTGGTCTGAATGATTTAATCTCAAAGTAATTCTCCTTACCTGCTTTTGGTATGAAAATCACCCTGGTATTCCTCCAGGAGAGAGGTATATACCCAAATGCTATACAGGATCGAAAAATCCTACATAGAATAGGGGCCAGTGTATTCACCCCTTGGATAAGCATCATTGGTATGATGTCGTCCATGCCTGGTGACTTGTAGGGCTTAAACGACTTTATGGCCCATACAACCTTCTCATAGGAGACCACCATTATGGCGGCTTCCCAGTCATTCCTACTACAAGTAGTTGTGGTAATATTGTGTAGGTTTTCATTCTCCACAGGATGAGATCCAGGGAAGTGTGCTTCAAGTAATTCTCCAAGAGCCTCTTCCCCTGATTCACTGTATCTTCCGTTTGTAAGACGGATGGCATTTAAACTGCAATGAAAGTTTTTAGTAAGAATTTTTGAAATCTTTGCGGTAGCAGAAGTTGTGTTTATGCCATTGCAGAAAGTCTGCCATGAGTGATGTTTAGATGCTCTGATCGCCTTGTTATAAGCAATTAGAGCGTTTCTGTAGGACTGCCATTCTCTAGATTGCTTTGCTCTGTTAAATAACTTCCTACATTTTTTACGTAATTTACTAAGCTCTGAAGACCACCAAGGAACTCGCCTTGGGGAGCTAGTAGACGTAACCTGACAAGAAATATGATACGAATCAAGTATGATCTGTTGCACTTGGTCAACAGTCCACTCCACATCATTAACATTATTGTACTTACCAGAGAAGCTCCCAAACTTCCGCTCCAGAGCTGCTCTAAAGGAACCCCAATCACCTGTTCTGGGGTTCCTCCTTACAACCTTCAGTCCTGTGAGGCCTTAATAGAAAAAGTAATTAGTTGGTGATCTGAAGCAGTAACTGCCCCAAATACCTTCCAATCAGTAACATAATCTACTGAACTAGAGTTACATAAAGTAAGGTCAATGACTTCCCTTCTGTTACAAGTAACAAAGGTAGGTTCATTGCCTTTATTATGGACATATAAATTAAAAAGTAAGATATGTTCCATAAGTACATCCCCCCGCTGGTTACAATTACTGCTACCCCACACTGTGTGGTGAGCATTTGCATCACAGCCGAAGATGAATCTACAGCTTGAACTACAGTGGGCAATTAGGGCCCTAGTTATGTCAGCTAATGGTTCCTTCTCCTCATATGGGAGATAGGCTGAAACTATGACAAAACTAGAGATTGTCTTATTGTCATAGAATTTTAGCTTTACAGCAACTAAATCCCTGTTAAGAAAGTTAACAAGATTAAGGGCATTTAGATTAGACCTAGCCACTATGCAGGTTCTGGGAAGGTCACAACAGGTATCATAAAAGATATTAAAACCTTTAACATTGAGACCCATTGTTCTACCCTTGCGGGTCCAAGGCTCTTGTATAAGAGCAATATCTAGTTCTCCATCATTCAACCTTTTGGCCATAAGGCTTGAAGCAGCAATGCTATGATGGAGATTAATTTGACAAACCTTGATTGTAGTCATTGGTTAGCAGTATGAGTGAAACCAGAATGGCTATCTATCCTGGTTATCTTTAGAAGAAAAATCTTCCTTTAACAGCCCCATTGCTTCATCTATACCAAGCATAGAAGCTGGTGAGTCAGGTTGTAATTTTGCATCTGACCCTGAGTCCAACCCAAGCTCTGAAAAATCAAGAGCCCCAATTGAACTTACCTTTGAATCAGGGGAATTGGCCGGCCAAGGTTCATTCTCCTGTTCCATGTCCTCTTGAACATCAGGTTCTACAGAGAGGTCCGATGTTGTTGGATCCTCAACTGCTTTTTTCCTGTTAGGATCGTGGATAATCTTAAAGACACCACGATCCACTCCAGTTAGTGCGCAAAAATTTGCCCTCACAATTGCCTCAGCGTCTTCAGGGTCTACCTCAAAGATCCATCTAGAGGTGCCCGGTCCTGCAGCACTTTGCAGAACCATCCACCCCATAGACTTCAACCCTGGGTTTAGTCTCTGAAGACGCCATAAAAAGGTGCTCTGATTGGAGAATTGCTCCTTTGTTTTGAAAGCAACCTTCACGGGCTTGGGTGGCTCGTTTGCACCTATGACCTTGAGCATGAGGTTACCCAAGGCTTTATTGTTGAAGTGGCCTTTGATCCACCCTACAGTAAATTCATTACATTGTAAAACCAGCGCTCCTCTTTGGAGGTGGTTGCTGTAAATCTCAGGCAGTCTTTCGCCACCAGGAATGGTGTCAGTCCACTCTAAGATTTCTTTTAAGATGTTATTAGAGTCTTCCAAAGAAAGCTTGTCCAGAGAAAAGTCCTCCAGGACTGTAGTGATCTTGGTGGACTCGGTTGCACAAGCAAAAGAGACACCAGATTGGAGGCCCCCGGTTGGATCTCCCTCTCCAGCTCGGCTCTGCTCCGCTAGATTGGGCTTTCCTCCCAGGAACAACATCCTCCCTGGGCTTCTTTCCTTTTTGGGTTAGCGCATTGGGAGATGAAGTTGCACCAGAAGACCTAGGTCTCTTAGCTCCTCCATACGCCGCCATGGCCCTCATTTTCCTTAACTTCTTTTTCCGACTCTTGGACAATCCAATGGTACCAGACACACTGTCCCCTGAGTGCCTCTGGGGACCAGAGACTCCTACATAGAAAGGGCCTGCACCTTTGGACGCCTCACCAGCTTCCGAAGTAGACTGCAAAGCAGCAGTATTAGCACTGGCCTTACCCGAGGGCTTACCATATGCTACTGGAGACTGTATAAGACTTTTCGAACAGGAACCTCTGCCTAATTCCTGAACGCATCCCTTGTTCACCAGCGCGACGAATGATGCCGTATCAAATGCTTTTTGATTACTCATCATGTGTGTTTGCCTACCATTTAGTTACCCAGTGAGGGGTATCCAGGGGGCACCACATGGAGGCGGCAGGCATTACCCCCATCCCTCTGTCATAGAACTCTGCCGCTTGTGAATGGACAGACGTCTACCGTTACTGTGAAACAATGCGGAAATTGTTACGTGCCATTCAAAACAAGAGTCGTGGAATGCTTACTGCAGGTGTTGCACTCCTCCGTGACAATACTTGTTCACATACGGCACGACACACAGCAGCTGTTTTGACGGAATTTGGCTGGGAGTTGTTTGATCATCCACTCTACAGCCCTGGTATTGCTCCCAGCAATTTTCAAGTTTTCTTGCACCTCAAGAAATTCCTGTCCTCCGGTGAACGTTTTGGAAACGACGAAGAGCTGAAGACGTCTGTCACACGCTGGTTCCATTCACAGATGGCAAAGTTCTATGACAGAGGGATACAAAAGTTGATCCCACGATATGACAAGTGTCTAAATTCTGGTGGTTGCTATGTTGAAAAATAGCTGAAACATTTGCTGTACTTGTTGCCAATAAATATATTCCTGAAATTATGAGTTCTTTTTTTTATAAATTAGGGAAACTTCTTTTCTGGATGTGCCTCATACTTAGCATTTAGTTATAAAAATTCGATGCTTTTTTATAATTGTGAATGTGATTTGTAGTATAGAGATAGAACATACAATGCAAAGTCCTGTATCTGGATGTCTGTTTACTGGAAATGTCTATTTTCCAGACACTTTTTAACAATCAAAATGAACAAATAACTTTTCCCCTTAAATTTTTTTTGTACTTGCAATCTATTAAAAAATAGAATTAGTAAATTATTTTTTTTTATTTCTTCTTGCTTTTCTGTCCTGATATTAACTGGTGACATTTATGTTGTTGTTGTTGCTTATCCTCTTCTGGTCTGACGAAGTCAGACCAGATCTATGAACCCGTTGACCTGAAGAAAATCAAACACCAAAAGAGGAGTAGAGTAAATGTCTTCCCAGAGAAGACCAAGACAGTTCAGGATGTGATCGGCTGAAGTCCGGTGTAGATGGCATTTAGGGCAGAGGGGGTAGGTTTTAGTTCCCTCAGAAAATAGTAAACCTTTAAGATGGCCGGTAGCTAGGCGGCAGATGGTGGTGCAGACTCTCCTTTCAAAGGGAAGGGTCAAAGAAGCTCCAGGCTTATTTCCCTTGTACCAATGGTGGGTGGGGGGAATCAACCAGTCTCTGAGAAGCTGGGATTTCTTCAGGGAGTAAAGTTCAAGATAGGTAAGATCATAAGAGGTAGGGTGCGGTTGGCTGCAACCCTCTTTAGCTAGGCTGTCAGCTAAATCATTACCATAGATACCAATGTGAGAAGGAACCCACTGCAGGTGAATATTATGTTGGAGGGACAAGAGTTTTAGGTTGTTTACGATGGAAATACTGGTTTTGACGCCAATTTGGGTCCGGTTGTTGAGATGTTGCAGGGAGCTGCGGCTATCAGAGAATATCCAAAGGTTTTTTAAATAAAGGTCATTTTGCATAACAAATTCCAGACCCCTGTTGATAGCCAGAAGTTCACTTCTGAAAACGGAGCAGAAGTCTGGGTTACGCTGGCAGAGAGAAAATTTTTCATCAGGAGTCTCAATGTAGACTCCGCTACCAGCAGGACTATCGATTTTGCTGCCGTCAGTGAAAATTTTTGCGTCTTGTTTTGGAATAGAGTGAATAATTTCGAGAGCCAGTTGCTTCAGATGTTCGGGCAGGAATTCCTTCTTATTGACAGGAGCGGGAAGGTTGAAATGGAAGAAAACTTCTGGAAGATCTTCAGAAGGGTTCAAAGAACTGTGAAGGGAGTGCGGCTCTACATTATCAACAAGGAGGTTTTGAAAAACTATTTGGCTAAATGGACTGTTTTTCCTGAGCCTTTGGGAAAAAATCCAATTACTGAGGTATTCGGAAGTCTTGTTATGTTGTCCAAAGCTGAGGAGCTTGCTATAATATTTTACCAGGCTGGCTTGTCTTCTGGTATGGAGACGCAAAAGGTTAGCTTCATAATGTGCAATGTTGGCTGGGTAACTCTGTTTCAAACTTGCGATAATACGGGCAGCACTAAGTTGGACCTGTTCAAGTTTATTTAGATTGGTCTCAGAAGCACAGCAGAAAATTGGTGAACCGTATTCGAGAATAGGCCTTATGAGAGCCAGAAAGGTAGTTCTCAGAGTGGTCGCATCCGCACCCCAGTCTCTGCCAGCAATGTACTTCAAAATGTTCAAACGCTTTCTAGCTTTCAAGGTAATATGTTCAATATGCTTATTGCTGGTAAATTCAGGGTCAAGAACAAAGCCTAAGTATTTTGGATGTTTCTCATAGATAAGTTCCTGGCTCTCAAAGACCAGTTTTGGGTGATAATTATACAAATGCTTATTTGTAGTGAAGAAGGTAGTTGTAGATTTGCTTGGATTGAAGTGAAGTTTATGGTCAGCGGTGACATTTATTGTCTCAATATGCACATTTATTGTCTCAATATGCACAATTATTTATTGGTGACATTTATTGTCTCAATATGCACACTAAAAGAGAAGAGCAGAAAAGAACATATTATGAATATTAATGTAGCTGAATATTAATAGTGTTTGAAAAGAATGCCACCGGACACTTTTTTTTTAACTTCAAATTATAAAACTTCAAATATTCATTCATTAAAAAATCCATTGGATTTTGTTTCTTGTTTTAGATTATTTTTTCTTTTATTTAATCAAATTGATTTGCTTTTGAAATTCAAGACTCATTTTTTATGTTATTTCTCTCTAATTATTTGCACTACTAATTTTTTACATCAAATGGAAAAAGAAGAAAAACTTGTCTTTTCATGAAAAAGAAACGTCAAACTATAGTCTGCTCACTTTTATTATTTTTTTTAGCATATATTTTATCATTCTCAGTTAATTAAGTGTCATTCAACATGTAAAAAAACGTTGTTGTATAAAATTGGCTATTTATTATTTTTATTGAATAATGTTTTATTTTGATCTTTGTTTACCTTAAGGACCCATTATGTGGAAAAATCTTATTTTGTTGAAGATATGGGACTTTCCAAATATAGGACTTTTCCCTGTGTAAATTGAGCACCGTATTTTAAAAGTTCTTTATATAGTTATAAAGTTCTTCTATACTTTTGGTGAAATATTGAAAGAAACAACAGTTGTATTAATTTCTTAAGAAATTAATAGAAAAATGTATTTTTCAATTTTTACTTTCTTATTTTCATTTATTTAAAAATGATTCATTTGATTAATTAAATGACTTGAAATTAGCACTATTATTTAAACTAGATTGTAATTATTAAATCTTAATTTTTTTAAATTTAATATTGCTATTTTATAAGAGTTTCTTCATTTCTAATGGATTGAAGAAACCTATTTCTTGCTGGGTGGTTTTTTCCACTCAATATTCTACTGTATAAGAAACTTGCCATCCCTGGTTGTAAGTTTATGAAAGTAATTCACAGGAGTTGAGTTTTACTTAAATCATTGAGGTTTTGGCTATAGCATTTTTTTAAAGATTAATAAAATCAACAAAACACTTCTAAATACTTAAGTCTTTATCTCTCACAAATAAGAAATGCTTGAGACCAGCCAGTTGATAAAAAACAATAAAGTAGGTGTTAGACCTAGTGTAGTTTCAGCTAATAATGATTAATGAGTAACACAATGAATTGGAATTATTCAGGTAAAGGTCACTGCGGCAGCTATGTATATGTCCTAACTCACCCTATACTAGGGTGTGCACCCTTTTCTATGGTGGTTAGAGCAACCAACTTTGATCACAGACATCTTTGGTTTGAATTTTGCTGGCTGCCAACAAACATCTTTTTCTTACACAGTGGAGAACACTGTGGCGACTAGAGATGCTCAAACATGCAACACAACTATCTCCCTCCTCGACAGATGGCAACATTACTCATGAAATGCTCTCAGTTGATAGGGAGTCAGACTTCTTGTTCACTGGAGGGGGAATGTGTGGCAGCCACTGCATCTATAAAGCTTTCTAACTCACCCTGGACTGAGATTTACACCACATCCTTTTCTATGGTGGTTAGAGCATCTTACTATGACCCCAGAGGTCATTGGTTCAAATCTGGCTGGCAACAATACATGAATATAATTGCTAATGAATGATTATAGCTTTCCAATTAGTTCTTTACAAGGCATGTTTGTTACCTAGATTTAGTTTAATACATGCATGTATTTATTATGATTGAGAAGGAGTTTATATTCTTTAAAGTTGCTTCAAATGCTAAATATTGATTGTTAAATACTTGTATGTAATTTACCTTTATCTGTATTTTTTTTTATTTTTTAAATATATCGAACAGCAATTTTCAAATCTAACCTCAATATTTGTTTTGTGTATTAGTTTTTTAGATTTTATTTTTATTTATTTTTCACCATCTTTTTCTTTCAGTTTTATTTTCGTTTTGAATTACTATATTATTAATTGATAGAAAGCTTTTAATTAATTTTTATTTTTCAGAAAATGCATGATTTATCTTGTCTTTTGCGTGACATAAGTAAGTTTATTTTATAAATATTTGAAATTAGATAAATTGCTTGTATTTTGCTTTGAAACAAACATTTAATTTAAATATGTTGTTATTTCTAATCATTATAAGTATTTTCATTAAATTATATTCTTACATTTCTTAAACATCCATTCTATGTATAACCTCTGATATATAACTCTCAAAGTTTTCGAATAAATAATAAAACGAGTATATTTAGTTTAATCACCCAATTTTTAATATTTTACATTTAACCTGCAGGAAGAAGATCCACAGTGGTATTTTTTATTAGTAGATTTTTCGCTTGATGGAATTGTTGTAACTAAAGATGGAGAAGTTGTTGTGATTGACTTGGACAATCTTGTTGTTTTAGATAAGGCTACATTTTTGCCAGGTATTTAATAAAGGATTAAGATTTTTTTAAAGTAAAAAATTGGATATAAAATTACAGATCAGGGCTTGAAAAACCGCACGTCCTCGGCGGTCAAATATTCCCCACGGACAGCGAATTTCTTGAATCCGACGTCCGCATGGACTGCCATTTTCCCATTAATGTTCGTGATACATATTCAATTTTTGTTATCTTACTAGAGTCTAGCGCCTCACTTCTAAAATGACCCTCTAATCTAGAAATACAACAACATACTGTGTATGGTGGAATTGATGTTTTCTTTGTCTGGGAGTACTGCAGCGGTTGAAAGGGGCTTTTCAGCAATGAACTTACAAAAAAACACATTACGTACTGGTCTTAAACAAGAAGCGTTAAACGCAATTACAGGGCTGATTGTGCTCCGGAAAAAATCCGGATTTTCAGATTTTTCGCTAACAGTGATCCGGAAGTTTCCGGAGATGGAAGGTCCAGGCAAAAGGTTCAAAAAATCATTCATCACAGAAGTTTCCAGAAATCAAATTTTCAAAGGTGGACCTTAACACAGTTTATTTTATTTGTTTGTAAGGGAAAGCCAGAGAGATACTTTATAAGCTTATATTCATGATTAATATTAATTTTTTTTATCTGTAAATAGTTGTTATAATCATAAACTCAAGAAAGAAATACATATTTGTGAATTTTAATTACTTCTCCAGGTAATCATAGGTATGTGTAAAATTTAAAATATATTTTAAGTAAACTAAGAAATATTGAGAAAAAGGAAAGAAAAAAAAAACTTATTTAAAATTTTTCAATTTAAACCGTTTTTTTTTTTTTTTTAACTGAAGAAATTTTCCGGAATTTTGACTTGGGCTCACAATCACCCCTGCAATTATGAACATCTACCAAAATGGAAAACCCCTTTCAGATTTCTGTGCAGAAACCTCTGTAAATCATTGGCTTGATTGTGGAACTGGCAAACGTCATATTTGATTCATTTAAAAAACGCAGTACCCTCGGATAAATTGACATTCCAGATAACTTGACCTTTGTCATTTAAATTATTTCATAAAAAAAAAATTATTTCATAAAAGAAATATTAGGTTACTATTAGTAACCTAGTATTTCTTTTATTACTGTATAATTTTATCCCAGTATTTGTAATCCTAGTAACTATTAATTCATTATGCAATTTATATAAATGTTTGTAATAAATAAGAGAAAATTATATTTTTATTTATTTA
>NC_092214.1:47052054-47061023 GCF_043381705.1 Parasteatoda tepidariorum | reverse complement strand
TATTGAGTGCGAAATTTATCGCGAAAAGAAAAAAAATCAAACGTAGTGGAATCAGAAAAACAAAACTGTAATCTGCTTCATAAAATAATCCTATGTTTAAATTAATAAACAATTCTCCTTTTATTTTATTTTTTTTGTTGATAAAAACAAGATTTTTAATTACAGCAGATGTGATTCCACACCAAGAAAAACTTGCAATTGATACCGCACTTCCAAAGAATGAGAATTTATTCAAAAGAAAAAGATTTTATTTTTATTAGTCGATGTCAAATAAATATATTTTTCTCTTTTCTTTTTCTGTTCACTGATATGCATGCAATGCATTTTCCCCTCCCCCCTCGTAAATCAAGCAGAAAACACAATCAGCATGCCACACCCTTGAGTTTGATTGACGGCCTAAAGGAAAAAATAAAGCATTCCTCCCTTCCCTGCCTTCAAGGTCACGGAGGAAATGACGTTTCTCTGTGTAAACGGTGAAAGAAATTTCCCCTTCCTTACATTTTCTTCTACTCAACTTCAAGGATGAGTCCAATTTCCGCTTTTTTCGTTTTAGCTTAAAATCGTTCTAGTTTAAAATGGCGGGAAAATCGAGCAAAATTTTTCCCGGTTTTCTGGTTTCCCGGTTATCTGGATACCGGATAAATGGTTCTCTACTGTAGAATGTGCAAACACTTGCAGCTACAAAATCAACAAATAGATTATTAAAAGAAGTTTATTCATGGATTTTATCATAGTTAGTAAGCAAAGAAATGAATTGTATATTTGCATATACAGTTGAAAATACCATAACCAGAATTGTCAGGACTTAGGACTTATTTATTCTTTTTTTTTCTAGTCAGGAAGATATATTTTTCTCAATAATAGGTTTTTAAGGTAAACCAAAACAAAACATGTATTATTTAATAAAAAAAAAGATAATTTTGTGAGAATTAGAGGTCAATTTTCATAAAATACATTTTATTAACAAAAGAATGTTTAGTGTGATAAAGTAAAAGTTTTGGATAAAATATTTAAGGGAAATAAAAAATTAAAAGGTCAGCAGATAAGTTTAACTTTCACTTTCTTGACTAAATACATGTTTTTATCCTTTTTTCTTCCTTTTTTCATTTCTTTTTTTTGTGATTTGATTTATTTTAGTGAAAAATTAGTTTATTTAAAATTGAAATAAAAATCATATTAAAAAGAGGAAGTTTCAGATAAGAAAAATAAATCTTATCTCGTAAAAAAGTATTAAATAAGGAACAGATTTGAGTTGATTTTTTATGAATCAAGTTTATAGTTTAATCCAAAACAAATCCTGTTCGATGGTGTTACACTATTAGAGCATTTTTAAAAAGTGCTTAAAGGTGCTTATTTTTTAATTTTGTTTTTAAAAGCCTTTAAAGGTGCTTTTTTCATTGAGTGTTTTTAAAGAGTGCTTAGTTTTCTCTTTTTCAAAATGTGATATTTTTTCTTTACTGTGTCAATTTTTGCTAAGAGTTATGAAAAACTGGGGTTTTCCCATTGTTCCATTCATTGTTTTCATAATTTATTCCAGCACGTGATCCATTTTGATGCACCGTCGGCTTGTAGCTTATGAAAGAGCCAATAATTTTAAATGTTTGGTTTCATCATGAGCTGGATGAAGTACTTAAAGGTTCGCATGTGCGTATACTGAGTTGGATTCGGTAGAAGGATTCTTACGCTCGCATGTGCAATTCTGCTGCATTTTGCATGAGATTCTCAATTTCAGGCTTCATTTTCTGCCCTTTGAAATGGAACAGATAAAGTATCTCGAATTTTTGCTGATCATGGTGACCAACTAAACATTGACAAAATTTTTCCTAATAGCAAAAGAAAATTCTATCCACTTTGTTAATTTCATCTTTGGTGAAGTGTCATCATCTTCGTCACAGGCGAGCCAATGGCCTTCTCTGGTTTTTCTAATCATAGACCAGTACCATAATTCTTGGACTTGACACTTAGAAATCATTCACTATAAGTATTTTCATGTGTGTTCAGAATAGTCCACTATCACAAAGCTTCATCACCTCAAAATTTCCATCTTCTTGTTATTAATTTAATTTAATAAAGATAATAATTAAATGAGATGTTTAATCGTAGGATTTTTACCTGAGGGAATGTACATTAATTAAATAATTTTTTAAAATTTTTTTTTTACTTATTACAGTACAGAACCCGTTATCCGGAAATCAGAAAACCGGAAAACCAAAAAACCGGAACGAAATTCGATAAATTTTCCCGCCATTTCTTAAAAAAAAATTTTGTTTTCCTCATAAGATTTTAGGATTTTTCTTTCTTTTTTGAAAGATACCATCATTTTGGAAATAATCATTAGTGTATTACTCCATCGTTTTTTCTTCTTTTTAAGATTATTTCCAAAAAAAAAAATTTTTTTTAGTTGGGTTTAACAATAAAAAATACGCCTTTTTGTAGCGATTCAGAAAACCGGAAAAATCAGTTATCCGGAATAGTGATGGTCCCGATCGTTCCGGATAATCGGTTCCCTACTGTACTTACTTTTTATTCTTTTTATTATTGTATTATTACCATACCCTCCAACTTATGAGGATTTTGAAAATAATTCTTTCTAGTGGTAGCGAACCAAAGTAGAAATTTTTAAAGCAAATGGATCTCTCATAAAACTTTTATCAGAACTTAAGAATCTAGCCATATGGCCTGCACTTTTATAAGTAATAGTGGACAAGTTACGCTAAAATATTTTTTTTTTAAATATTAAGACATTAATTTTGCTACCGTCTGAAAAGAAGATTTCTGAAACTACGGAAATTCCGTAGCAGTTGGAGGGTATGTATTACTTTTAAGATTTTCTAAACTCTTAATTTTTTATTAAAAAACTAATAATATTTTGAGTCAAGATTTTAAAAAAAGTATGAAATAAGATTCTCGATTTGAAATGGAGCAAAAAAATCTTATGTTATTCAGTTTGTCATTCCAAAGAACTTTAATTCATCTTTTAATGATTTCATTTGAAAGTAATAAAAATAAAAAATTCAATAATCTTAGATTTGTTAATATGAATGTAGGGACCATATAAAAAATTAATTTCTCTCAAAATGTTTAGCTTCAATACTCGTTATTTATATTTCAAAATTATTGAAAGTTTTTTTAAAATTATTTCATTAACAAAGTACTCAACTTAGTAACAAGTTTTAATAAACATTTAATGAGGGCTATTCACTAATTTACATTAGTTATATAAATTTATTAAAATTTCATTAGTTTGCTTAACTCTTTGCATATTAAATTCAGTATGCTGGTATGATCAACAATATTAATATTGTTATTGTTTTGTTGCATATGCTTTTATAAATGACTTTTATTTAAATCACTCAATAACTTTTTATTATTAATTTAAAAAATAGAATGAGTCATTCAATATTGAATATATTTAAAATGGAGTAGAAATCGTTTTTATAAGGGCTAATATAATCAAGAATAGAGTTTTTTGTGAAAATAATTATTTTGTCATGATCATGTAAAGTTTTTAGTAATTATTTTGCACTTTGTTAAGTTTATATACACACATATGTATATATATTTAAGCCAATCCAAGGTAGCAAACAAATCAAACGCACTTTAGTGCTGCAGTAAGAATGCAGCATAAAAAATCCCTCTATTTACGATTCTTACTCTTTGTGCTTCTGTTTTCTTTTAAATCATTCTTGAAAGATACCGGCATGTGTAAGTTCGTATGAATTTGCTATTCGCTTTATAGATTTTGTTTTGTGTTTTGTTCTGTATTTTCTGTTTTTTGCTTGATATGCTTATTTCATTTATATCTTTTATTTAATGTGTTCTATTTTCATTTAAATTTTTTTGAGTGCTTTTCATGCTATTGTATTGATATATTTTGCTTTGGCTTTATTGTTACAATGTTAGAAAGCACTCTTTTTTTTGGATTTAATAGTGTAAGCTGATGAAGAGATTATATTTTTCCATTATTTTATTTTCCAACTTTATAATTTTTTTAGTAAATGTTTACTTTTTTTAAAAATATTTTATTATTTTTCATTAATCTTTATTATTTTCCATGTTTTTTCTATATTTTTAGCTAATATTGTATTAATATAGCCAAAGCAATATTGATTGCTAAGCAATTTTGCTTTGGCTATACTAATACAATATTAAAAAGCACTTTTTTTGGATATATTATATTTTTGCCTTTTTTTTTTTTTAATTTTTGAATATTTCAAACTATTTTTTTCTTTTCTTTTAAAAAAATCGTTAAATTTTCTCATACTTTCAGTATTTTTTAAAACTTATTTTATGAGTTATATTTACTTTCGGCTTATGCGCAGTAAATAGCACTTATTTTTCTTAAACAATAGGAAGAAGAAATTTTTATTAGTGCACATATCCTAATTATGATTTTTTTTTATAAAAAAGTGCTTAAGTGCTTTAAAATAGTTTTTGAGTGCTCAAAAGGTGCTTATTTTTTGTTAAAAATTTGGCTACTCACCCTTAATATTCAACTTTATTAATATTTGTAGTTAATTCCTCTCACTGAAGCTTGTTTTTCTTTAACTGCTTACCTTTTTAACAACCCTTTAGGGTGTGCTCATTAAAGCAGTATAAATGTTTAGCTATTCTAAATGCAGCAAGAGGAAATATTTTTTTTCTTAAACATTTAGTTTTGTAAAGGTCAGGAACAGTATAAAAAATATATTTTTATGCGACAGTACCAGAAAACGGACATCTGGATGTGGGACTTAGTGTTCTATAAATACAGTTAAATTTCCAAACAAGGGTCACATACAAGATTGTTAGTGTTAAGAAGTGGCTGCTATTCAGAGTTATCAACAAATTGATTGTTCAAAAAATAAAGAAAAAAAACACAAACAGTAGATTGATTTATTTTACTAAAATAATGATACAAACAGTATTGTAGTGTAGCTAATTTTTACACACATTTCTGTTCTGTTTTGCTTTCAATTATTTTGTATTTAACTAGAAAGGAACATGAACTAAAAATTAAACTAGTTAATGTATTTGTGTTCCTTACTTTAAGAGTAGTAAATGACTGCTAAACATTCCATAAAATTAGTAACTGATTTTAATTTCCTACTCACTCATGATGAAGATCATTGCCAATTGATTTTTAAATCAGTGGAATATCACTTAAAACCGTTAAAAAAACTTTATGTAACTCCAGAAGGAAAATTATTTTGTAAATAATCATAATCATCATGATTACTATTGATTAGTATTAATAAAGCATAATAGCTTATAATTTGCTTGAAATCTTGTAAAATTCGAAAAAAGTTAAAAAAAAAAAATATCATGTTATTTATTTTTAAACATATAAGAATGTGTGTTACATAAACATTTTGAAGATGTCCATTATCTTAAACACACTTTTCAAACAACGTCCATTTTCTTGAACATGCATGCTGACTTAGGTCCAAAATAAAAAAAACTCACTGACCATAGATTATAGAAAATAAAATGTCTTTTAATCAATCAAAATTAAAATACAGGTTTGTGCCTGTTCTAGAAACCATTTATTTTATCTTTAACATAAAATTATTAATTTAAAGTATTATAAATTAGTATTATAAATTTTTACATCCATGTTTCTAAGTGTGAATTAAAGAAAATTAATAAAAAAAGTTTTATCAAATCAACAAACGAACATTTAAAATTACTGGATCATCTTTTTTTATCTAACTTATAATTATGTATAAACACATTCTTATAATTATTCATTTAAATTAATATAAAATAGTTTCTAGTTTCATAATTATTAGAAATCACTTAAGTTATTCAAATCAAGAAAACAATTTTTTTCTCTTTTCAATTTTACTGTAAAGATAGAAATATATTTTAAAAAAAGAAATTTTTTTTTAGAACTTATATGTCAATATTTTTGCTTTTATGTGCCTAAATTGCTGGTATTGTGCATATTTAGGTAAAATTTATGGTGACTTTTGTTTCTGACGCTTAGGAATTGCAATTTGAAACTTTTCTTCATGTAGCACCTTTCTATATCTCAGAACTTTTCTTAGGATACGATTATTCATATGTTTTCCTGGTAATCAATTGTCTGCTAAAAATAGATTACTACTTAAAAAATAAACTTATTATTATGATGCATAGCATTGAAAATTTACTTTCTTTTAGGCTCATCTGTTTCAGATACAGCATTGTGTAATGAAGTGTGCTTTCAAAAAATTACTATTGAAATGTTTTATGAGCCTAGCAATTCATCATCATGCAGTCACATATCAAAATATGGCCAGTTAATGTATGCTTTAGTTTGCAAAGATGTTTTATCAAATATTGAAGATCATAAAAGTGAGGGTTTCTTTAATTTTGATGGTCATCGTGTTCATAAAAGGAAAAAACACCCAGGTTTGTTATTTATTTTACTAAACTTCATATTATAGATTTTTAGGAAAAATGAATCATTTAGTAATTACTTGATTGCTAGTATCCAAAACAAATTGAGTTTGTAAATAATAACTTTCATAGGATAAGTATAGATATTCTTTATGTTCTGTTGATGATAGAGAATATTATTTATTTTTGTTGTTGTTTTTCTTTGTTTGTTGACTTTGAAGTTTTTTACCAATTCATACTATAGCAAATTTAAATGAAGTTACAGAAAGTAGATATTTTACTTTCTGTTATATGAGTGAGATTTTTAAGCCCTAAATATATTTAAAAAAATCAGAGGGTTTGACCTAAACCCTGAATGTAAAATAGGTAATTTGTGCAGTGGTGCTATAGAGGGTAGAGTACTGGGTGGAGGCCCAGCTCAATAGGAAATTTCCTTCTAAATGGGATTTACCATCAGCTTACTGAATAGTTTGAAAAATCTCTAGGGGTTATTTTTTTAACATTCTGTAGCATTTTAGTAAGCATCTGTGGCAAAGTTTAAATCATAAGGAAATATATAAATGTATATATTTTTTAGTTATCATTAATTATGGGATGGGCGATTTCGTTTTTGTCCAAGCTTAAGATGTAAACGAAGGGTTATCATGCCGAAGCTTGTTTAGAGATATGTAAGTTTTTTTTATGTTCCTATTACTACCAACATAATAAATTTAATGTTATATTTTTTAAATTTGTATGGAAAAACATTACATACTAACAAGTTTATTTTGAAAAGATTGTGTTGTTTTCGATCAAGCTTTTATAACTACTTTAATTTGTTTTATACTATGATTTCATGATTATCAACACTAATTGCTACTGAAGTTGTTGCTCAAATGTTAGTTGTTTCCAATAATTAACATAATCGATCAAATTAGACTCAAACAAGCATGCAACCACTGACATTAAAAAAGTGTTGCTAATTTTATTTTATTTGAGTGCTTATAAATGAGAACTTAACAAGCCCATTGCTGATACTCCTGTATTTTCCTGATATTTGTGTTAAAGAAACCTGTGATTTAGATAGCTTGGGGATGGGGGTCAAAATCATCTACTTTGAAAATTTTCTTGGAATCTTAATCTACGCATGCTTATAACATTTGCAGAGATCCAATTGAAGAGGGGAATCACTGATGCTCTTTCCAACTTTCAGGCAAATTCAACCAAGTTTTGCTATAAATGTTTTCTCAAGCTTCCTTATCCTTCTAGGATAAGGAACAGAAACTCACTCTCAGCCCCCCTTCACCAAAACTTGCTACGGTTGAAGTTTTTACTCTAGCTGGTAGATAGAGTAAATCACTGCTAGACTTGCTAAGGAACAGCTGGCTTATGCAAACATTCATTCCCGACAACTGACAAACATAACATTCCCGACAACTGACCAATATAAGTTAAATCAAGTGCATAGGGCGTGGTAGAGAAGTATCCATTGTTTGCATAAAAGGCCATATACAGTAGAGCGCCGATTATCCGAACTGCTCGGGACCGAACGTGGTTCGGATGATGAAAAATTCGGATAATTGGAAAGTTGTTCAAAATCTAGTTTAAATGATTATTATTTATGCGCCAACTTCCCTTCACACTTTTTCCAGGCTTAGGACAGGCAGTACTATCTAAAATAGCTCTGGCATGTTTAAAAGTTTTTTTTCTTCTTTTTTTTAATTTTTAAATTTTTTTAAAAACTTTTTTTCGTTTTCAATTTTTTTGGGTCTTATTTCAGCTTTTTATAAATTTTTTGTCAATTACTGATTTTACTACATTTATCTTTATTTTCCATTGCCAAAGAAATCCAGCAAAGACTTGTTTCAAGGAAGATACTCTTTTTTGAGCAGCCATATCCCTTATTCTTTTTAAATAAATCAACTGAACTGGATCAACATCATTTTGACGTTCTAGCCAATTCATTGCAATATCTAATGCATTGCATGCTTCTATATGAGAAGGTCCACAATCTTGAACTTGGTCACCTACTTCTTCCTCTTCGTCGGTGGAGTTCCGATTTTCATTCAAAATTTCAGTAACAATTTCATCATTTAAAATTTGAAATCCTGGGTCATTTTCAGTGTCTTGACACCAGTCTTCGATTTCTTCTGCTGTATACCCTGACATCTTTTCATCCGGAAATTCTACTGGCTCAGGTTTGTTTTTCTGTTAAGAATCTTATTCCAAGATTTTCTAAGCGTCAATGTTTTTACTAAATTCCAGGCATCAGCTATCATCATGCAGCAATCTTTTAAATCAATAGCTTTGATTGAGTTTCGAAAATCCCCCTCATTTTGTTCATCCGAGAGTAAAATCTTCCTTAAAAGTTGCTTTCTATAAAGACGTTTTAAGGTTTCAATGACACTTTGATCCATCGGCTGAATCAAAGGTGTCACATTGGGTGGCAGGAAAACAACACGAAACATTCCATTCTCCCGATCTAAGAGATCTGGATTTGGATGCGACGGAGCATTGTCCAAACTGAGTAACACTTTTCCTGTTTTTCCCAAATTCTTTTGATATTTCTTCACATTTGGAATGAAAGTCTTATCATACCACTCAATAAAAATGCTGGTGTTCATCCA
>NC_092214.1:47033180-47051059 GCF_043381705.1 Parasteatoda tepidariorum | reverse complement strand
TTTTGTGACATTAAGTCACAGCCTAATTTCTAAATATCCCGTTTTGTTAATCAAAATACCTTTTTTTTTCGGCTTAATTTATAATTTTATGATACAATTTTTTATTTCTTCATCCTTTTCTTCTCGCCCCTTAACGCGTTAGCGCAATGAGGACATTTTCCCCTGAAAGTTCCTTACACATTCCTCAGACACCCCTTTTCTCGGAAAAAGCTGTCGGCGTCGTTTGATGTTGCACGAGAATTTGAAGTCGGCTGAAACTTAGCTTTGCAACGTCAATCAGAAGGTGAGAATAACACTTAAAAATAATATTGATAATACATCTCAACTTAAAATTTTAGTTCTTTAATTCATACTTTCAGTACCTTGAGTACTCAACTCGGTTTTTTTTTCTTTTGCTATAAAAGCCAGAGCGCGAGAAACGCTCGTGGCATTCGAATCTTCCATCGCCCCAACGTCATACTTACTCCCTCGCGGAGCTTTTTTTTACTTCCCTCCTCATTTGAGGAAAGGGTTTCGGATTTTACATGGCGTCGAAGACCGCCATTGATGGATTCCTTCACAGCCATTTTTTAGCTTTGTTATAATGCTGGTGTAATTTTTAAAGAAAATCCCGAAAATATCGGCAGCTGTTCCCTTTTTGAAAAATGTTATGCTTCAACCCTTTTATCAGTAATCCGTTTTGATTGACTGCTCTTCACCATGATACACGAACATGCTATTTGTGATGTTTCGGTCTCCTGCTCCAGCTACCCAATAGTACCCATTTTTTAAGATGTTGTGCCATTGATGATATTTTTTAAGATGTTGTGCCATTGATGATATTTTTAAGATGTTGTGCCTCACTGTGATAATTTTAAGATGTTTGCCTAGTAATCTCCAATAAACAACAAATATTAGTAAAAAGAACTGGACTACTTCATTTGGACTGGTTTTTTGTTGTTGCTTTCTTTCTAGGTACGGAGAACTTCTATGGAGAGGAGGTATGCCTTTTTTGTAGAATATATTTGTTTCTGGGACTTTTTTAAAAATTAAAAATTCTTATGGGTTGCAAATTGCAACACGACTCTAGAAATGTACCCCTATATCGTTTCACCCGGCCATTAATTTTTATTTTTCTTTAAAATTGTTATCACTTGCTTGTTAGCAACTTTTCATTTTCGATACCCAACCGTAGCAGGGCAAGTGCCTTTAATAAAGAAAGCAGCAACAAAAAAATAAGCATTAGAGATTTAAATTATGATAAAAAAAGTTCCTTTAATTAAGTTTCAAAGTACAGTAGAGCGCCGATTATCCGAACTGCTCGGGACCAAACGTGGTTCGGATAATGAAAAGTTCGGATAACTGGAAAATTGTTCAAAATCTAGTTTAAATGATTATTATTTATGCGCCAACTTCCCTTCACACTTTTTCCAGGCTCAGGACTGGCAGTACTATCTAAAATAGCTCTAGCGTGTTTAAAAGTTTTTTTGTTTTTTTTGATTTTTAAATTTTTTAAAAAGTTTTTTTCATTTTAAATTTTTTTGGGTCATATTTTAGCTTTTTATAAGTTTTTTGTCAATTACTGATCTTACTACATTTATCTTTATTTTCCATTGCCAAAGAAATCCAGCAAAGACTTTTGTTTCAAGGAAGATACTATTTTTTGAGCAGCCATATCCCTTATTCTTTTTAAATAAATCAACTGAACTGGATCAACATCATTTTGACGTTCTAGCCAATTCATTGCAATATCTAATGCATTGCATGCTTCTATATGAGAAGGTCCACAATCTTGAACTTGGTCACCTACTTCTTCCTCTTCGTCGGCGGAGTTCCGATTTTCATTCAAAATTTCAGTACCAATTTCATCATCATTTAAAATTTGAAATCCTGGGTCATTTTCAGTTTCTTGACATCAGTCTTTGATTTCTTCTGCTGTATAACCTGGCATCTTTTCATTCGGAAATTCTACTGGCTCAGAAACTTCAGTTTCGTTTGTTTTTCTGTTAAGAATCTTATTCCAAGATTTTCTAAGCGTCGCTGTTTTTACTAAATTCCAGGCATCAGCTATCATCATGCAGCAATCTTTTAAATCAATAGCTTTGATTGAGTTCCGAAAATTCCCCTCATTTTGTTCATCCGAGAGTAAAATTTTCCTAAAAATTGCTTTCTATAAAGACGTTTTAAGGTTTCAGTGACACTTTGATCCCTCGGCTGAATCAAAGGTGTCACATTGGGTGGCAGGAAAACAACACGAAACATTCCATTCTCCCGATCTAAGAGATCTGGATTTGGATGCGACGGAGCATTGTCCAAGATGAGTAACACTTTTCCTGTTTTTCCCAAATTCTTTTGATATTTCTTCACATTTGGAATGAAAGTCTTATCATACCACTTAATAAAAATGCTGGTGTTCATCCACGCTTTGTTTTGAGATGCATAAATGACAGGTAGTGTTTTAACATTTTGGAAGGCTCTTGGATTTTTGGATTTTCCAATCATCATTAAAGGTATTCGATGATTTCCAGTTGCATTTGCGCATACGTTAATTGTGACTCTTTCTTTAATTATTTTGTTCCCGGAAACACGCTTTTCATCTCCTGAAGCCAAAGTTCTTCATGGTAGAGATTTCCAATTCAGTCCACTTTCATCTGCATTATAAATAAATTCTTCTTCATATCCTTCAGTTTCAATAATGCTTTCTAATTCCTTTACAAAATTTGAAGCGGAATCGGTAGATGCGGAAAGTTTTTCGCCATGAATTTCTAACTCGTGTATTCCATGTCGATGTTTAAAGTTCCTTAACCATCCCGAACTAGCCTGAAAAGTACCCTTTCCACCAAATTTCTCATGAAAAAATAAAGCCTTCTCGCATAATAGGTGGCCAGATATTGGTTGACCTAAAGATCTTTTTTGTAGGAACCACAAATAACGTGCATTATCCACGTCATCGTTGCTTGACTTTTTCATGCATTTTCGATCCAAATTTCCATTGTTTTTGTCCATTAATGAAACATAATTCATAACAGATTCTTCATTTTTTTTCAATTCCGATACTGTCGATTTTCCTACGCCATATTCTGCCGCTAATTTACTTCCACTTTTTCCATTTTTCAATCTTTTTAAAATTTTTGTTTTATCACTTAAGGAAAGAACGATTCTCTTACGTTTGCGCGACATCTTTCTAGATTCTTATGAAAAGCACTTTTCTCAGGTTAACTCTACTTTTCAACTGATTGTAGTCTTGACAACAGAAAACCTGTTGTCCAATAGTGCATTTCGGAAGTGACGTCATAAAAACATGGTCATTCTACTGGTCATAGTTTAGTTTACATGATGAAACCGAATTCTGTTAATTTCCTCGAAAAGTAACCAGCTGTGAGAAGCGCACTGTAATCAGTAATCATTAACCATAAGTGAGAACTACCCATCCACCAATTGTAGAACTTCAGCACTTATCTATTCATAAACTCCTTCCGCATTCCAACCATTGTTGACTGTCAAAATGAAGCTCACATTCTTGAAAGATAATTTTCAGTTGAAAGGGGCTAAAGGGATATGTGGGTTTAACTGTATAATAATATACATGCATGCATGCTACTTTAAGAAAACTGCTGAAAAAGGTTGTAAATTAAATATGATCTTCAGATGTAGTAGATCTTATTTATTCTTCTAAATTTAGAAAAATTATCGATAATTTAAAAAGTATTCTAAACTCGAAGAAAAAAAACGAATTCGGACATGGTTCGGATAATTGGACATTCGGATAATAAGGGTTCGGATAATCGGCGCTCTACTGTATTTTGGTAAAAATCCCGGGATCAGCCTATAAACCACAATTGTCAAAATTTTTATTTTTTGGTGTGTTGGAATTGTAAAAAAGTGGTAGGCATAATCTTTTTCTTTAAATAGTGACAATCTTCTCAAGAAAATTGACCACCATTTTTCTATTGTAATACCCTTTCCTACTCCTCCTTTCTTTAATGTTTTTATAATGAAAAAAAAAATTTATATTATGTGTGGTAGCATTTTTAGTACCTTTAAATTCATTCGTTTGATGATAACCTTTTCACACTCCAGTGTTTTTTTTTGGCGGGCATTTGGGTCTATTTCCCATTGGCCTCAGAAATTGCAAAATTGCTACTCTCTTATCATTACCCAGTGAGCACTTATGGCTAAGCTACACCGTTGGAGTAGCGTCACCCACGTCATACAACCACAAACCCGTTTATAAGGTGGGTTACATTCACACAATCACACAGAAGAAAGAACATAGAACGCATAGAGAGAGAAAGAAACATCCATGCCCTGAGCGGGATTCGTACCCGCAACCATCGGCTCCACAGTCAGGCATGCTAACCACTAGGCCACCTGGTCGGCCCATACTCAAGTGTTGTGAACACATTTTAAGTAATTTAACGCTAGCGTTAATAAGATCTTGTCTACTGATTAATTTGTGATAGTCTAATTTTAAATTCATAGTCATCTCGAGAGACATTTAAGCAAAACTAAAAGTATTATAATTATTATTATTATTATTTTTGATTTTTCAAAAGATTCAGCATCATTTTGAATTAGTAAAAAATTCCTATAACACATTTTTGTTTAGTTCAATGAATCAACCAAAAGTATTAAAAACCTAAGAATCTCTTCAAACTGAAGAGTTTTATAAGTGTATTAGTGTTTGGTTTTCTTTTCTAAAATACTAGTGTAATTACCTAGTAGTTTTTATAGGTTAAAATAAAAACAAAATTATTTTTTGTTGGCCAATATAAATGTTATAATCAAAATTTCAGAAAAAAAAACTAACTCCAGAAATGATTACATACGATTTTTTGATTTGAATTACTTCTGTTTTCAGTAAAATTTATAATCTCTTTTTCTTTTACAGGACTTTTACATAAAATCCCTTTAGTAATAGAGGATTCAGTGGAGAGTTTACTACGAGAATGTGTGCAAGAAACCAAGCCAAATGGAAGATTGAAAGCTGTTACGCAGTTACGAGATCTTTTAGAAAACTATGTGAATGTAAATAATTTTGAAAGCCATGTTTTTTCCAAGAATACTTTTAAATTTTCAAAAAAAGTGTAGATTTGTTAAGATTTGATACATATTATTAAAATTTGAAAACTCCTGTTTTTAATTTAAATTTAGAACAGGAACCAAATCTTGTACATATATAGCATTTTCTATTTTTTTTTATTTCTTTGTGTTGAGATTTATTCTGTTGTAAATTCTTTGAAAATGTATATGTACTGAAAGTTTTAAAGAATAAATGAAAAGTACCTTATTTCAAACAAAATATCTTTTATGGCTAATTAATTTGCATTCTGATACAATAACAGTGTGTATTGGTATTTGATTAGGTATTATATATTAGTTCTGTATTTGATTACTGGTAATTAGTCTAGAGATTATAGAATTGGCGATTCAAAAACTATTTTGATTGTGACTTAAACTAAACTTATGTTTTGTAAGGTACTTGTTTTACTTTTCAGCATGCTGCAGCTGAGTGCCTGTAGTTCGTTCTGTAAGAATTAACCTCCTTCTTAACATTGTTTACAACTCACATCTGATGCATTATACAGGAATGATTTTGTTTATGTATAACACCATCATCATCATAGTTGGCCAGACAGCTCGGGATGAGCCAGTGTCATCCTTTGAATTCTATTCCATTGTGTTCTATTTTTGACACATATGCACCAGTTTTTTTCACTAAATAGTAAGAAAGCCAATCTTCACTGACTCCATCCATTTTAAAAGTTTGATATTTTCCTGTTTGTTTATGGTTTATCTTAAAGAATTTTTTTTGTGTAAAATCATCCATTCTAAATGTTAGGACTGCCCTGTTTATTAGGTTAATTTTCATTTTTATTTATAATTTCTTGCTCTCTGTAAGTTGTTTATAATTACATACTTAGACTCTTTTCATTTTTTGACTCATAAAAGATCTAGCCTACTTCTTCATGCCCCCTCAGGTTTGGTTAGACTCTTCTCATTTTTTGACTCATAAAAGATCTAGCCTACTTCTTCATGCGCCCTCAGGTTTGGTTTAGGATCTTGCTTCCTCTGATCTTTCACGTTTTGATCTTTTAATTTCATTTCAACTTTTATTTGTCTCTGCCAAGTCATTCTTGGTCTCTCTCTTTTTCTCTTGCTATCAGGGGCCCAAGGGTTCTGGGCAATGACATCGCCGACACTCTGGCTAAGGAGGGGATGAAAGAAAATCTGATAAGTCCAAATTCCCTCACCTTCATGGAGCTGGCATCAAAAAAGAAAAAAGAAGACCTCGCTTCCTGGCTCGTACCCCCCAAACATCACTGGTACCAGAGCACCAGTCCAGGAGGTGCACTCAACATTCGGTGCAACCGCAAGGACCAGACTGCACTTACCAGGCTTATCAGCGGCCACCTTAAGTCCCTTTCTTTTGAGGGTAGTATTAAAATCTACCCTAACTGCCCCAGGTGCCACAACATGCAGGCTTCCCCCCAACATATCCTAGACTGTCTTGGTCTGGACAAAAGGGACATTCTTAATAACACACTTATGGTGGCTGACTTCCTCCGGGTGATGAATTTCATGGACATAGTTTAGCCCTGCTAATTTTGGGGATAAGGAAGAAGAAGAAGAAGAGGGGCCCAAAAAAGAGAAACACATTAATTTTTATCTGGGCGTCCCCAGTACATGTTCTGTTCATCTCCACCTTCTCTTCTTGATTTCGTGTTCTAGTTTAGATAGGTTTACTTTTTCTAATATAGTTCTGTTTTTAATCTTAGTAGGTCAAATAATTTTGAAAATTTTTCTAAGACAGTTATTTTGTAAAAACTCTAGCTTATGAATGTCTGACTCTCTAAGGCACTATGTTTCAGAACTATATAATCAAATTTCTCTGTTGTTTTTTTAGATATATATTTTTGTTCTGCATTGAATGCTTGTTGATTTCCAGAATTTTTGGGGGCTTCTACAAGATGTTCTTGCAGGGATAACTCTGTTCTTAATATTATCTTCCACTCTTCCCTGCTGTCAAGAGCAGAACCATGATATGTGAATTTGAATTCGTTTATAGTATAATTTTGAAATTTTTTTTATAGTATAATGTTATGATTACAGAGTTATAATTTTGCCAATAATACTTAAATATTCCTTATTTTTATTTGATTAATAAATGTGTTAAGTTTTTATTTAATGTTTAATTTCATATGGATAATTTTTTCTATTAATAAGTAATATTTAATTGTTTGGATCTGCTGTTTTTGCCTTTATTCTCCAAAAATTAGAAGTTATTTAAAAATTATTCATCATGATTTGTAAAGATATGGTTTATGAATTGCACTTCCTGCTTCACGTACACACAATTTTTAAATCATACATCGCAATTTACAAAAAGGAATTAAGTCACATGCATATTGTAACTTATTTCTTTATGCATTTTTTTAATGATGCTCTTGGCTATTTATGTTTCCAATTTCGAAGTAATCCATTGCAGTTCAAACCCTCTTTGAAAATCTCTTATTGTGATTTTTAATTTTCTTGTTTCACATTCAAATTGCAAATAACTCATCACATTATATATTTGTAGTGATTTAAAAATTGCACACTCCCATTCATTAACGCATAATTTAAAAAGACCACATTGTTTTCCTTATTCATAAATTTGAAGTAAAATTGAATTATTCCATTTAAAGCATGCCAAATTGGACATTATTAATTCTATGAATGCAGTCATTTTTGGAGGGAGTTACATTTTTTAAATATTAAATACAATTCTGTAATTTTAAAACTGTAAATTAGATAAAAATTTAAGATTATTTCATGAGAAATTTTTTAATATTTGGGAGGTGGATAATTTTTAAGAACTTTTTGGTGGTGGGCATTTTTCCAGCCAAGTTTATTTTATCATCAATGCACAGCTATGCAATCACATAAAATTTCAAAAAAAGAGAAGAACACATCTAGTGGTTTAGTTTCAGAGGAAAGGGAACTTTTCTTTGGAGGGGGTTAAATTTTCAAAATTTCGTGGGCATTAATTTTTCTTGCAAAGATTATTATACTTTAAACTCAAAATTTACGTTATAAGTGAAGCACTTATATAACCACCAATAATTAGTTGATTGAACTAAAACATTAATTTTAAATTTTGTGGGAGTTTTTTGCTTGGGTTGTTATTTTGATAATTTTTATTATATCTCTTTTATATCTGAAAAAAGATGTTGGACCTCTCAAATTAATCTAAGTTTTTGCACAAAAAATCCTTATTTCTTGTGACTACAGTGTTAACAAGATTCCTTTCAAAAAAAGAAGAAATTTATGCATTTTGATATTATATGTTAAACTCTTTGATATTATATGTTAAACTCTTCAGTTTAGGTAAGAGAATTAAATTCCTTGCTACCAGTTTCTAAAGCATTGGAGACCAAAATATAAAGGAGAAGGAGAGTTCGAAACAAAATAGAGGGACTTATGGATTTCGAAAGTTTTATATAACTGTTACTGTAAACTTCCAAAATAAAATTATATTAAGGCATACTACATACTTTTACCAAGCCACTTGCCTGGGATTTACTAGACTTCAGGCTCTTATCATAACATTATCACTTTGCTTAGCCAACCAATTTTTTTGTTACCCAAATCTTTTGGATTTTATCCACTATTAATAATTTAAATATTAACTGTTATAAATTGTTTTGTTGCAAGGCTATTAAGCAAAGTTAAACTTCTAAAAGACTGGATTTCTCATGGGTTAACAGAAAAAAGGATTGGAAAAAAAGCAAAGAGAAATAAAGAATCAGAATAAAAACATGATAAAAACATTACAATGAAAAAGTGAGCTTAAATTAATTAATTATTTTTTTAATTAATTACATGTTGATAAATTAACTCATTTTTGTAAATTTGTAACTAATCATAAGATTGAGAAAGTTTTGGGAATTGATACATAATATATGATAATATACTATAATAGTTATATAATCAACAAAATATAAAATTCCTTTCAGCCAGACTTCAAATTAATCACTATAGACAAATAAATGTAAAATTTTTTTTTAAATGAATTTGAATTAATGTTTAGTTACATTAAATCTGTGCTTAAAGGCCTGAATAGAGTTGGTCATTTATTTGATATAACTTTACTTATTGATTTAACTTTGTGCATCACCACTTTGTGTGTCAGTTGTGCTTTGTGATCTTAAACGGATTCTTTTTTTTGTGTTTTTTATTTTTTACAATGTTAATTTCATGTTTACCCTCTGAAAGTAATGTCTTACAAAGTATTTCTTAGTGAATCTAATTGAGTGAATCTAATTTAAATAAAAATATTATACTGTTCACTGTTATTGATATGTTTCAAAGAGCTCTAGTTAGATTAGACCATAATATGAACATAATGATTCAGTCCATTGTTAAAGTTTTTGTTTTCAATATAATTTTAAAAGTAATATTACTGATATATTTACAATAAATCACATAACAGTATTTATTAAAAGAAATGAAATATTAATGTATATAGTAGTTTTAATTTGCTAAACCAGGTAGTTTTTCAAGTAATAATTGTCTCTTATGTGAACTGAGGGAAAAAAAAATTTCCAGCTTTATTTTTTCAATTGGTAATTTTTATTTTCACTAAATGTTAAGTATCAATGTAATAATTTATATGATAATAGATTAGTACACAATTGTATGTCAACACATTATTTATTACCTTAAACTGTCTGGAATTTATTATTAAAGGGTTGCGCTTGCGTGAAATTTACTATCGTGGAAATGCAGCTTTTTTGCCTTTTGGCTAATCTCATAAGATTGAAAACACTTTATATTCTTTAGTATTTGTTACCTTAATCATATCTTATTCACACATTTCTCTTCTGAGTAATTCATTTTTTTAATACATTGTAACTTTTAAGTTCTTCTGTGTGTAACTATAATTTAGCACTGTTAATTTCTTATAAACATAAATATTATTACATAAGATAAACATCTATTTGGCATTTGAAGAATAATATTTTTAAACAACAGTATTCCTGCAAGCATTTTCATATTCATGTGAAAGTACTTTTTATAGCTAATACTTTGATTGTAATGTTCTTAATACTAAGAGCATTATAAAGAAAATGATTAATGACCTAATTTCCATAAATTTGCTCAATTTTTAAAGAAAGATACAATTTTGCATGCAGAACTTATTGTTTTTTTACTACAGTGAAAGATCTGAAGCAAACCAAAATTCACAAATTTGTTGGATTTTATTTTCAACTCTGATATTTTCAATATTTTATGCAAATAATGAATACTTAAGTGCATATTTTTGTATTTTAAAGCATTTGTATTTAAAAATTATTTTGAAGCATTTATATTAATCTACTCCAGACATATATTACCATGTTTAGAAGGTAAATTGAATGATATGTGAAATGATCTTTGTAACACAAAATTCTGTATAACTCAAAGTCTCCTGTTTCAATTTTTGCATTATACAGATCTTCTGTTTATGTCTTTCTTATTGTATCATCATCAGCATTGGCACGAAAGCCCTTTGTGAGCCTGGGCCTCTCTCAGAAGCTTTTTCCATTCTGCCCTTCTCCCAGCAATTAATTTCCAGTTCTTTACTTTCAGGATGGCAAAATCCTATCCACACAGTCATTCCATCTCTTTTTGGGCCTTCCTCTTGGCCTTTTATTGGAGGGGGTTGCATTAAAGACTCTTAATGCTGTTCATTCTGGGCTCATTCTCACTACATTCCCAGCCCATCTCATTCTACTTATTGTATAATTCAAAAAATTATTAAAGATAAGGAATTTCTCTGTTGAAATATAAATTAAAATAATGTTAAAGCGCTTAATTCGAATTAAATATACACTGAAGAGCCAAAAAAACTGGTATACCTGCCTAATATCGTGTAGGGCCCCCGCGAGCACGCAGAAGTGCCGCAACACGACGTGGCATGGATTCGATCAATGTGTGAAGTAGTGCTGAAGATAATTTACACCATGAATCCTGCAGGGCTGTCCATAAACCAGTGGGAGTAAGAGGGGGTGGGGATATCTTCTGAACATCACATTGCAAGGTATCCCAAATATGTATGCGATGTCGTAGATTTGATGCTTTACCGGATTTCTGATACTCACGGTATACTTGTGAAATGGTCGTACGTGAAAAGCCAAATTTCATTGCTCAGGGCTGATTGTGCTCCGATAAAAATCCGGATTTCCGGATTTTTCGTTAACAGTGATCCGGAAGTTTCCGGAGATCGAAGGTCCAGGCGTTTCAAAAAATCATTGATCAAAGAAGTTTCCGGAAATCAAATTTTCAAAGGTGGAACTTAAAAACACAGTTTATTTTATTTGTTTGTAAGGGAGAGCCAGAGAGATACTTTATAAGCTTATATTCATAATTAATATTCATTTTTTATCAGTAAATAGTTGTTATAATCATAAACTCAAAAAAGAAAGACATATTTGTAAATTTTAATTACTTCTCCAGGTCATCATAGGTATGTGTAAATGATATAGGTATGTGAAAAATTTTAAATATATTTTAAGTAAACTAAGAAATTTTGAGAAAAAGGAAGAAAAAAACTTGTTTAAATTTTTTTCTAATTTTTCAATTTAAACTGGTTTTTTTTTTCCAACTCAGGAAATTTTCCGGAATTTTGACTTGGGCTCACAATCACCCCTGATTGCTATCTCGGAGATGCTATGTCCCATCTCCCGTACGCCGACTATAACACCACGTTCAAACTCACTTAAATCTGTATAACCTGGCATTGTAGCAGTAACCGATCTAAGAACTGTGCTAGACACTCGTTGTCTTATATACGCGTTGCCGACCGTAGCACTGTACTTTGGCTTCATACCCCTTTATTTGCATACTCATGCCTGTACAAGTTTTTTTGGCTCTTCAGTGTATTAAGAATATCAAGTGAATTTATTTCTTATTTAAATTTAAGGCAACTCTGAAAAAGTTCATTCTAGCAAAAATGTGTTCTTTTTATTCTCATTTCAGCTAAAAGAGTTTATTTTATGTTTAAAGATATTGCATAATGTGGTTTTCTTTAATAATATTTGGTTATGAATAAAATTAATAATCCTGAAATTCTTAACTTAAATTTCAGAATAACATGAACTGAGAGTCCTTAAATGCAACACATGTTGCTCAGTTGTTAAATTGTTCAATTAAATAATATTTTTTAAAACTAATCTATTATTTCTTTTCTTTCTCTAAACCAAGGCTCACAATCTTTATATGTTTAAAAAATATACTAAATTAATTTGAATTTACTTTTTTTTCATAAAACTTTGATGTCAACTTTATTTTGCGAAATTATTTGTTAAATCTTAAAATATTAAACTTGATCCTTGATATCAAAGATTTTTAAAACAAAAGATAAATAGTTTACTAAATGAGTTTCTTAATTCATTTAATCATTTTATGTGATATTGAAGTTAACTCAATAGTTCCTATAAAAAATCTTTAAATGATACTCTAATATTTCGATATTTCTGTTAGTAGTAAACTTTTTAAAATAAAAATATTTTTTAATTAAATTCTTCATTATCTCAGCAACTTATTGTCTCCCTGGCAATAAGATATAAAAGTGATTGTTCCTTCCCGTTATTCTCCCAGCAGTTATTCTCAAAGAAGAAAAAGATTTTTATTGCATTTCTTTCTTTTATAATAAACAGTTTTTAAGCTATTTCAGGAACATGGTACATTTAAATTTATCCCTTTATTTCATTCTATTACAGATGAAGTTAGATGACAATATATTTTATTACTTCTCCTATTACTCATAGTAAATAAACTACAAAATACGTATAAATAAACTATATTTGTTACAAATGATCTTTATTCACTGAATATTTTTATATATTCTTCATTAGCTAAATGTGGTTAAATGACCAACTCTGCCATAAAGTGGTTCTTCGCCTAACATTCCGATGGTTTCAATGCCACCTGCTTACTTGTTACATTATGTTGACTCCTCTGTATCTATATTTAATAGGACAAACTTTAAATATTTTAATTAATTAGGGCAGACAATATTTTAAATAACAAAGTCAGATGCAAAAACGTAATTCTTTTAAATTCTTCACCGTAAAAAAAAACATAATTTTTATTTTTGTAGAATTTACATATTTGACATCTTAATAGCCACAATTTAGAAAATAGGGTCCCATTAGTTAAGTCAGAAGAATGTTCAGAAGTTTGTTTCCCTAAATGTTAATAGTACTTTTTGACTTTTTCCTCATAACTATGTACTTTTGAAGTACAGTGGTACCTCGAGATACGAGTGCCCTAACATACGAGTTATTTGAGATACGAGCTGTCGAGCGAGCGAAGTTTTGTTTTGAGATACGAGTGACATTTGAGATACGAGGAACGGCCAGGCAAGTCCTTCTCATCCTCGACAATGCTCCTGCTCACCCACCGAACCTCGAACATGACATCCTCGAAGAGTTCAAGTTTATAAAGGTTCTCTATCTACCACCACTCCTATCCTGCAGCCCATGGATCAGCAGGTGATTTCTAATTTTAAAAAGCTGTACACTAAGCACCTGTTCCGGCGCTGCTTTGAGGTGACAGAAAACAGAAACCTCACCCTTCGAGAGTACTGGGAGGACAACTTTAACATCGTGATATGCCTCAGAATTATTGATCAGGCCTGGCTGAGCGTTGCAACGAGGACCTTGACCTCTGCATGGAAGAAGCTGTGGCCAGAGTGAGTCTGTAGCCGAAAATTGTGCTGTGACCTGAGTCTATAGCTTCGAAGGATTCGAACCCAAAGTGCCAGTGGAGGAGGATATTGGGTCTCTGGGAAAATCCATGGACCTGGTGATGGGTGAGAGAGACGTGAACGAGCTCATCGAGGAGTACTCTCAGGAACTGACGACAGAGGAATTACAAGAGTTACCGTCGCAGCAGCATTCGGGGGTTCTGCAAGAAATTGGTTTCGAGGAAGAGCCAGAGGTGGAGGAGGTTATCTCTACAAGTGAGATAAAAGTGTTCTTGGGAATGTGGGCAAGAATTTCACAGTTCGTGCAAGGAAACATCCCGAAAAAGTTGCATCTGGTCGTGCATCGGAACTATTTCATGACACTCGCCTAACTCATTTCTGCAGCATTCTGAGAAGGAGGAAGAAACAAACCTCCTTGGACAGTTTTTTTTTAATCCAGCTAAAAAAGCAAAGACCGGTGAAGAGAAAAGCAGTGACTAAAATTAAGCATACAGTAGCATTTAAGATGTGTGCAACTTGCATTTAAGTGATCAAAATACAAATATGTATGCACACTTTATAAAACCAGTTTTTTTTTTTTTTTTTTTTTTACTTTACATTTTCTTTTATTATGTTTTTATACAATATTTGTCATTTATAAATACATTTTTCTTATTCAAAAACACGTAACAAAAACAATTGGGGGTAGCATTTTTGGGGCTGGAACGGATTAATGGCATTTCAATTAATTTCAATGGGGAAAATTGCTTTGAGATACGAGCAAATTGACATACGAGCAAGGTTACGGAACGAATTAAACTCGTATCTCGAGGTATCACTGTATATCTTTAATATTGTAACTATTAAAGCTTATAAAAAAATGTTTGCACTCAGTTATGAAACTAGTTTAGCCTAGCATGATTACAGGCAAAATATATTTTTTTAAGAAGTATTTTTTACTAAATAATCCAATAATGAATACAAAAATTTTGAATTATGGGGTGAACAAATTTTTATACTTTTAAAGGACAAAATCCTAAACTTCAACATTATTTAGTCAAATAGTTCTTGAAAAACAAAAATCGTATAAATACGACTTTCATTGCGAAATTTTATCATTTAGAAACTATTGGATCAATTCTGCTCAAATTTAGATTTGTTTAAATAAAATTGGAGTCTAAAATTATTGAAAAAAAAGGACTTTTTTAAAATTTTATCATTCGAACACTATTTGATCGATTCTGATCTAATTTTGGATTTTGTCTTGTAAAATTATACAGTTTAAAATGTGTTTTTTTTTTTATTTACGTTGCACGAAAGATACAGAAATAGTTTAAAATGATGTAAAAAATTGTGTACCTTACAATTCAAATTTTTTTGGTCATTATTAAAGCAAAGAAAAAAAATAAGAAATTGAATATTCTCGCTTCCAGTAAACAAGTTTTATAGATATGCTTTTTTTTATTCCTTTTTTGATAGTTCCCTAGATATAGGAAAATAGATACGCAAAGTTATGTTCCCTTGATATGCAAAGAGTAAAATATGCAAATGACAACTTCTTATGAGACTAAACAGCTAATAGAATCCGTCCATAAAAAAGTTATGTCTATTCAGGGAAAGATGTTTTAGTGTCTGATTTCGTAACTTAAATATTGTCTGCATTAATCAATTAGTAAATTTATTTAAAATGACCTCATCAAGCCATTAAGATTGCATTCGAATGCATGATAATCCGATAAATTGATCAAAAGATATTAAGGCGTTTTATTTTGCGTACTTTACGAAGTGTTTTATGAATTACGAATTTCAGTTGTTATAACGTTAGTTTTAAAAATGGAATAAAATAATTTGCTCACTTTCTTAAACGCACATTTCAAGCTGCATCCATTTTCTCAAGCATGCCTTTTGAGTAGTGTTAAAATAAAAAGCTCTCCGATAAACTACAATATTGAAGCATCCTAGTGATATTTCCTCTTTTTCTATTTTACTTTTGCATCAAACTTGGTTTATAACTCTATTTAATTCCATACCTTTAGAGTGTAATATTATATTTTTGCTGAGTAAGACCAATGCCAGCTTTCATACAGTAAGCTCTACTTTCAACACAATTTTAAATTTTAGTATTGTATTCTGGTTCAAAATCCTTGTGAGACATTTCTGCTTTTAATGGTTTTGAGCCAAATCACATACCTTAATACTTCTGAATCAAGTTTCTTTGAAAATACTTAAGGAATATTTGAAGTGGCCTCAAAATGAATAGATGAATTAGAGCTAAAAATCTGTAGGTAATATTTAGTTTGATATTTTAGAGCAATAATGCATTGGTAGAGATGGTAAATCTATTACGCAGTCTCTGAAAACTTTCGAACATTTCAATTACCGACTCCACAGCTCTCGTTTCGAGAAAACAAAAACCTGTGCCTTTTTTTTTAAATTTCTAACCTATTCTCTTGTTTGTTTTCATAACGTTTGTTTCATTATTCTCTTGTTTGTTTTCACGACGCGTCTTCTTCCCATTCGTGCGTTTGAAACATAGCGACTTTTCTTTCATTTGAATTATGAAGTAAAAGAAGTTTTTTTTATTTTATTTTATTTTCAAGTATAGATGCATTTTCTTCAGTTTCCTTGGGATTATTCGTTTTTACTCAACATTTTATTTTATGAAAATTGATTGTTACAATAGAATCTTACAAAACACTTTGTAACAACAGGATCTCTAATTTTAAGAAATGAAGGAAAATTAGTTTGGTAGTGGGCCATTGGAACAAACCTTATTTGAATTTCCGTCTTTATCTTAACCTTTTGACGCAGATGGGATGGGACTCCAGTGTCCCTTATATACATATTTTTTTCTGACGCTCTAATTACAAGTAAAAATATATTTTTGTAGATTTTAACTATAAAAAATTGTTTAACAGTTATTCAAAAAAATCTGTTGGATTATCGAAAGTGTATTTGTACTAAGATATAAAATCTTAAAAAAAAAAAAAAAGTAGTTTTCTCTAAAACTGTTTCTCTTAGATTTAAATAACTGCCAATTTGAAAAATTAATGTTCGGAAGTGAGTCTTGTTTGGAAGATTTTACCATTAATGTAGAGAAAAACACCGGTGTTTAATACTGTTTTTATAACTACAAATTTTTAAAATGCTAAATATAATATTTTTTCTTTCATTTTTACTTTAATACAAAATAGCTATAAAAGTATGAAGAATAAGTTTAATAGAAATTCCTGGTTAAGGGTTTTAGTCTTTTTATTAACCTATTTGTGCCTTGCATTCTTTTAAAAGAACGGTTCCTTTTTAATAAAGAATAAAAAGTAGTAGCATATTCTTTTTTTCACTATTAGGAATTATTTTGCAGAAACACGATAATTGTGTGTGTGTTGTCTACCATAATATATTAATAACATAAACATATATACTTGGATTTGAAGTTATTTTAAGCTAAAGTAACAGAATGGAATATCCACTTTGTATAAACAAATATGCATTTTCCCTTTTTTCGAATAGGTGAAGTTGTTTTTCATATATAGACCGCATTTAATGCAGCTGGGCATCAGTGGGTTGATGCTTAATATTAAATAGAGGAAGATATCTTCATAATTAGAACATACCATCGGAAGGGAGACTAACCAATATTTTTAATTAATTGGGAATTAATCCTCTATAATCTGACCCTTGGTCTTCCGTTTACTAACGTGATTATAAAATTTTAGCAATTATTTAAAAATGTTCAATTACATATTGCACTGACAGATTGTTTTGGGACGAACTATTAAAAACTAACTTTTGTTTAAAATATTAAAAAACAGCAGCGTTTCCAAGCAATTTTAACTAAAATCTGTTGAAATTTATTATTTAATAATAAGTTTTAGAATGTTTTCAATCAGCAACGTCCATTTTCTAAAAAACTGCTTAATTGTTTCATATTATTTTTGATACAAATCAGGACAAAAAGTTTTTTGCCATTTCAAAAACAATTCATGTAAGAAAAAATTAAATATCTTACTTTTGGTTATTGATTATGTGCGCTTAGTTTTGTATACTTGAAAGTCGCTCTTTATTATAATCACACAAAGGATGATTGCTTAGCTATAGTGCGAGAATGGAGAAGGGATTAGAGCTACTTGTGAATTAGAACCATGTAGTATTTCTTTTATAATGTCACTTGTTACAGTATACATAT
>NC_092214.1:46887996-47033147 GCF_043381705.1 Parasteatoda tepidariorum | reverse complement strand
ATCAGGTGGCGTTCCTAATATATATATATATATGGGTTGTTACATTTTTTTAAATTTATATAATTGGAAATGTTTACGGAAACTAACTGATTTTAGTTGCATTGTTTTATTAGATTTTTTATAAAATAACATTAATTGCAAATTATTATGGAACAAAATTATTTTGTAATTTAAATAATATTTATATTATAAATTAATCTATTAAGTAACTGCCATTTTTTACTTTTTGTTATAAGGAAATAGAAATTATTTTAAAGGAAGAAAAAAGTTAAACAAAATCAAGACAGCAATTTTACGTTATTCATTTTTGTTTTTTTTTACGATTAAATAAAAGTATTATAGTAGTAATTAACTGTTTAATGCCCTTCTCGTTGAGGAGTGAAAAGTCCATTTACACATCCCTTTGACTTGACGATGAATAAGAAGAAACATTTTCTTAGCTATTCAAAGTAAATGAAAAAAATAAACAAATAAAACATTTCTAATCTTGCTTAAAACTGAAAATGTAGCGTAAGTAATTTTATAAGATGAAGAATCCGAACAGAAAGGAGATTACAGCCTTCAAGATGATCAATCTTCATTCTTTTTTTCATTTCTTGTGCATTAATCCGATAAAAAATAAGAGCAAAAAATCTTTTCAGCTGTAAATCATCAAATTAACTAAAGTCTTAACAGTAAAGCTCTGTAATTAAAGAGTATGCCATTAAATATACTGTCACCCCGGGAGCAGCGCCGAAATGGGGTAAAATGTTTGAGGTAAATAAATGGAAAAGCTTTAAATAATTTAGCATCTGCTTTTGCCAAGCTTTATTTAACAAAAGTTTCATAGTGAGTTTCTACCCCCATATTATGATTTCATTATCTAGGGAAATAAATATTCCCTACGAAAAGGTTATGACAGAATTTCTCTAATCGAATTCGTCGTTTTATACAAGCTAAAAACGAATAGCTGAATGACTGAAACAATGATAGTTTCCCATACAATTGGTTGCGGAAACAAATGTTAGTTTAGTTTTCAGAATGAAAACAATTGATGAGATTAGCGATAATATATTTATATTCATTGGATTATTCCAAAATATTAAAAAAATATTATATACTTTTTTAAAATAATATAATTTTTTTTTTAAATAATTAAGATAATAGCATAAAGTTTATTTTTAAGATAAAATAAGGTCATAATATAAAATTTTTTGAACAACATAATTTATTAAAATTTATTTCAATCTACATAAATGCATTATAATCTTGATTACAAAGCACTTGATATGCCTTTTACATGGACACATTTAATTTTAAATTAATAAATTAAAAAAAAAATAACTGCTTTGACATTTTGTTTGTAAAACACTTTTTATTTTATTTACATCAAATATTAAGAGAAGTGATAATCAGTCTATAATGGATGTAGCAGAAACTTAAATTTCAACAAGTTCAATAAGTTTTGGAAAATGAGGTTTTGCATTTCAAGGTGAAAAATAAACATTTTATCGATCAAGTTCTAGATTTGAAATGAACAATTTTGGATATAGAGTTGAAATCTGTTGACAGTAATGCTACCAATTACTTATTTGACCCATCCTAGATAACAAAGTAAAGTTTTAGCTTCACTCGGTCCCGATAAAAACTTTTTCATGTAAACCTAAAAAGGCTATGTTATACGGTTTGTGCTTAAATTTTGCGAACCTTAAAACTAAGTCTTTGATCATTTGCTCTATTCTGCGCACATTACTCTAATCCATAACCTTGTGAGAAACAACATTATATAACATTGATATAGCAACCTCAAATCAAAAATGTCTTATGGTTTTCAAGCGTGAAAAAATCCTTGCATAAAGCTTAAAGTGAAAACCACCTTAGATCTAGATAATTACGTTTCTGTTTACAACGTTTTGTAAGCTTATTTAAAATAACTACAATTAAATTTTAAATTAATCTTATTTAAATTAACTTTGCCATAAGATTTTCGTTGACAATGCAATTTGATCCTATTGGTAGTGTTATGTCTGCTGAAATGTCATTCTGGACGTGACGTCATTTTCATAATTGTATAACAACACGTATCGTACTATTATTTGTTTTATCTTTTACTTTTTGTGGATTTTTATTCCGTGAAAAAGTTCTATTTTTTTTCTTAATTTGATTCTTAATTTGCTTTATTTAATTCTTAATTTGCTTTATTTAATTCTTAATTTGCTTTATTATTTTGGGGATAAAAATAGCATTTTTTTATAAGTCTAACTTGCTTACAAAGTAAGGTAAAGCAACGTTTAAGAGCACAAAAAATATATGATCCTCTGTTGCACTGATGAAGGTCGCCCTTTGAGCATCCGAAACAGCTGTCTCATTTTCATATATTTTTTGTGCTCTTAAACGTTGTTTTACCTTACTTTGTATTTCAGCACAAAGGTCGCCCTTATGTGTATTTTCTAACTTGCTTAGCTGCAAAGAAAAAAAAAAAAAAAAAAAAAAAAAAAAAAAAAAAAAAANAAAAAAAAAAAAAAACGATTTATAAGAAAACATATGGTGTTTAAAGTTCAACAGTTATTATTTTATTTTTATTATTATTAAAAAAAAAACGAAATAAATAAAATATAACTTGAACTAAAAAAAGAGAGTCTGCCTATTTTTTCATTCTTTGACTAGGAATTTGTATTGTAAGACAAGTCTTAATGAGTGCGAAAATGTTAATGCAGTTTTTTGTAAAGGGCAAACTAGCATCTAATATCGTCTTATTTTGTCAAAATAAATGAAATGGAACTGATTACTTAACTCACATTGAATATGCATAATATAATGAATGATGGGAATTCAATAACAAAAATTTCTTTTTTAAAAATCGTGTAATGAATCCTGCAATTTCAAACATATTTTGTTAATACTACATAACAAAAAATAATAAGTACACACACACGTACAGTGCGCAAAAAAAGGGAGAAAAAAGTTATCACTATTAATAGCTTTTGATCTAATGATCAGATCTCCACGTTCTAGGATTCAATACTAATGGTTTGAGGGCGTGACCTCAACTATGCTAATTAAATAGTGCTGACGATATTTAAATTTACGAAATCAGACACAAAAACTTTTTTTTCTTCTGACCAAACATAACCTTTTTGTTTCGATGGATTTGGATTACTGATCCCAAAAATGTAGGGAGTTGCCTCAATCTTAGAAGTATGGTTCCAATAGTTTGGTCAGGAGAGTGGACCAAAGTTTGAATCTCTTAATGTTAGTTGTACTTTTTGCGTATTTCACTATATCTCGAGAACTTTTTAAGCGAATTGAAAATTTTGGCACACATTTATAAAATTCGTTTATCCAAAGGTAATTTCATGTAAAATATAACTTTCAGTAAATATGTATTTTGTTTTTATTTAATAAGAGTCGAACAAATTTTGAATTGTGAGATATAAAATTTTTTACATAATTTTAAAGAATGTAATTTTGTAAAACAAAATTTGAGCGAAATCGGTCGAATAGTTTCTGAGAAATAGAGTTTTGAAAATATGACTCTTTCAAAAATTAAAATTTCGCCGGAATTATTTGACCCATTTCGCTCAAAGTTATGTCTCCTTTATGATAATTTAACTTTTTAGTTATTTTTTTATATCTCCGAAAATTTTTAAATCGAAAATTTTTGCACACAATCTTAAAATTCATTTTCCCAAAAGTTGTGATAAGTAAGCATGGAGGGAGATGCATCAGCTCAGGCGCTGTCTGCGTCATCTAACGGAAGAGAAGCATCAGGTGGCGTTCCTACCATGGGAAAAGAAAAGTTTCTAAAGAAGAATAATCATATTTGTTGTGTCGACATTTTCTTAAAAAAGCAAAACTCGAATAGTGTTTTAGTATACCATGTCATTACAGTGTATCGGTTAAGTCGCTGACCTGATTATGCAGGTTAAACAAAAATATTTTCCTAACTTGTTAAATTCAATCGGTGATTACGTGAAAATCTTCAGAGACGGCTTTCAATTAGTACTTTCGCAGGACCTTAGAAAACAATCCAAAAACAGAGTTTTATGTTCGTATATTTATAATAATAATAAGAATAAAGTTCTAAGCTTCCTTTCCCTAGAATAATGTTTTTTATTCCTCGTATGATTTTTTAATTCTTCGCATATATTTTTTTTTAAAAATAATTTTTGTCCTAGTCATGTGATCGTCTATATCTTATTCTGTTGTCTACCTTTTAGTTTGTAAATTTAAGTTTAAAATTTTAAATTCTGCTCAAAATAAAGACTTTTGTATGTTTCTCAACTAGTGCATCCATGGCCTTATATTGATTGTAAGATGTAGTATTTGCCATCATGAAAGATGTACAAATTATTATTATACATAAAAAGATTAATACAATAGCTTAAAATAAATAATTATTCATATGTGTTGAAAATTAATAAATATTAATTTTTGCTGTTAACTGTAATTCAAGCGTTGGAACAAATTACATTGAAGATTTAATCATAAGTGTCTGGCTTTTGACAATCTTCCAAATCATTTGACATATATTAATATTCGCCATTCATTGAAAAACAAAATGTTCTTTTTCCATTAAGCTTATTAATGATACATAGTCTGCAGAATGTATTAGATTAAGCGTAACAGTTGAATTAGTAAGGTAAAGAAAAGTACAGCAGGGAATTTTTTCTGTCTACTCTAATTTGTTCTTAGGTTATCTCTTCCATACAGGAGTAGATCACTCCTTTCATTCACGGTAGTCTAAGTAAGACTTATTGGCATGTTCTATCGCAAATTATTCTCGGTCCGAAGAACAGCCAATGAAATTGTTTCGTGCAAGGAACTCCTCTTACTTCATAATTGGACTCGATGACAGCCAGAGTGAAAGGTATTTGCTCTGCTTTCCTTGCAATTTGTTTTGTGAAAGAAGTCTTGGACGACAATAAACCGTAGAGACGAAAAAAAAAGAAGCATAAACGTAAAACACTATGAGGAAAAAAGTTTAAAAGGCTCAGAAGCTTATTAAATCATTTTAGTAAAGGTTTTGTTTAAAATGAGTGAATATGTTATTTTGCAATAGTGAGTATCTTGTATTGTTGATATAGGCGAAAGAAATTATAAGCAATGCAAGGAAATATAAGCAATGTTTAGTTAAAATTTAGTAATCTCGAAAATTACAATTCTCTCCTCATAATTGGACTTGATGGCAGCCTGAGTGAAAGGTATTTGCTTTGATTTCCTTGCAATTTGTTTTGTGAGAGAAATTTTAAATTAGAATAAACGGTAGAGATGAAAAAAAAAACATAAACGTAAAACACGATGGGGGAAAAAAGTTTAAAAGGCTTATTAAATCATTTTAGTAAAGGTTTTGTCTAAAATGAGTGAATATGTTATTTTGTAATAGTGAGTATCTTGTATTGTTGATATAAGCAACAGAAATTCTGAACAATGCAAGGAAATATAATTAATGTTTAGTTAAAATTTAGTAATCTCGAAAATTAAAATTCTCTCCTCATAATTGGACTTGATGGCAGCCTGAGTGAAAGGTTTTAGCTTTGCTTTCCTTGCAGTTTGTTTTGTAAAAGAAGTATCGGACTAGAATAAACCGTAGAGACGAAAAAAAAAGCATAAACGTAAAACACGATGGGAAAAATTTTTTAAAAGGCACAAAAGCTCATTAAATCATTTTAGTTAAGGTTTTGTTTAAAATGAGTAAATATGTAATTTTACAATTGTATGTTTCTTGTGTTGTTAACAGAGACAAGAAAAATTATTAACAATGTAAGGAAGGATAAGTAATGCTTAGTTAAAATTTATTATACCTGAAAATTGAAATTTCAGTAATTACAATAAAATGTTCACAACGGGTATTTATAAAACTGTACAGGATGCACACAAATATAAATTAATTAAGAGTTCATTTTATTTAAATGATTATTTAGTGGAGTTTTTTTTTCAAATAATTTTTTTTTTATACATTTAATATGTTTACGTCAGGTATTTATAAAACTGTCAGAATGCACGTAGATAGAAATTAATTAGGGTTCATTTTAATTGAATGATTATTTACTGGAGTTTTTTTCATTTAAGACTATTTTTATGCAATTTTATTTTGCAGTTGTAAAATATAATATTTTTAAAATAAAAATAAATTGTGTTCTTTAAAGAAACTATAATAATATTAGGAATAGTGAGAAATGTCTAATTAAAATATAGTCCTAAAATATAACTTCAGTTGTTATAATTAATATGATTATGACGGGTTTCATCTATATAGGTATTATATGAGAAGTTGATCCATTTTCCGACTGGTTATTTAGCACACTTTTAAATTTTTTTTTATTAATATTATAAAATTTTTTTTATACAGCGAGAACTTGATCCATTTATTTAGAAAAAAAATATAGGTGAAATCAAAATGTAGGACAGATGAAAAACTTATACTTAATTATTCTATTCTGCTGCTTTAAAGCAGTTTCAGGAAAAAGAGTTATTAATAATAAAGCATTTAACGAAAAAGAAATGAGTGTGAAATAAATACATACACTAAAAAAACTGTGGTGAAATACCTATAAGAATTTGGTCTTTATTGAAATTTGTGTGATGATTACTTTGTTTCAAGTCGATACTGAATCGAGCGTTCCTACGCACTTGAAACGGCGTATTAAAATCTTACCAACAATTGATAAAGCTCTCACCAAATGGGCAACAGCTTGTTGGAAAACGTTTTTTTACGGAGTTCCATAAATTTGATAAATAATTATGGTATATTTAAACTATTTAACTTAATTCTTGTGGAAAACGATGGTAGGGAATATTTTAAATGTATAACAAATGATTTTGGACTATTATTAGAAGTTTAAAGGGGGATAATCGTGCAATTTTAAGATTGTGACAATATGGTGGCCAAGATGGCGGTTTGTTCATATACTGTGTACAGGTGAAACATGAGTTCTTGTCGGATAGAATTAGCAAACTGTTCATAGGGTTCTGGGTTAAAAATACCAAATATGTTTCAATCCTTTTTACTGATTGATCAAGAATATTGATTACGTTTGGTTATTTGTCAAGTAGTTTCAATCTTTATGTCGGATTGATTTGACAAACTATTCATACAAATTGTTATAAAATTTATAAATATTTTCAGTTTTATAATAAAGATATTTATGCTTTCATGAGATTTACATAAATGTATCAATTGAATTTAATTATTTCATAATATTTAACTTCTATTTACTTCGATTTTGTTAAGTCTAGTAAGAATTTTTACTAATATTCTTTCTGTGCTGGGTATATGTTTAAATAACAAACTAATTTTGTTTTAGAGTTGATTGTGTATATGCATCCTAAGTAAATGATTCTTACTTTATATTACATTGTAAAAGTAAATTTTACTTACTCTTATGTGTATCATATCTTACAGTAATTATAAATTTTAATGTTATTGAATAGCAAAAATGGTCGCAACTACTTTACACCAAGTAAATTAACATTCTCGGTGCTTTACTACACTAGAAATTGTCCTTGACTTGTAGTGTATTGTATCACCACTTTCATGTAAAGTAGTTATCACTATTTTTGGAGCTGATGTACACTACGCAGCTAACAGAGTAGTGCTTTAATGAATGTATGATATTTGTATTAATTTGAACCATGTATCAATGTATTCTAACAATATTTTGAAAACTTAACAACTGGGGCTATTTTGAGAAATAAGGCCATTAACGCGAAATGAGAATTGCCAGCTGTAAAAAATTAATATTCTAGTTTACACTATGGTTCAATTTTAACAGAAATATAGTTCAATTTTGCGCCTCATAATGGTTTCATAAAACATGCATTGCATTAAAGTTTATGAACCGATGTTTTGATTCCACAATGAACTGAGTTTTCTTAACATATATGTTTAAATAATGTTTCTTCACTTCGAAATAAAGTATACATTTTACATATCAGGAAAATTTAATCTATGCACTGCTAGAATTTTCATACTGAAATTATGATAAAATAAACGGCATCAGTTTGTCCATCCAATTAACCATACAGTTTACAGAAACCGTTTACTACTTGTACGGTTAAAAGACCATGAATACAAAACTATACTGTTTTGTAACCATTTACGACTAGCATAGTTTCTAAACTATAAAAATTAAACTTAAACGGACATTGGAGCTCTGTGGGTGCGGCGCCATTTATGCTTGAATGATAATTCCCTATATTTTTTTAGTCCAGGGTCACAGAGTGAAGAGTGCAGGACAACGGAAACTCCTCGTGTGTGGAAAGAATGAAAGAAATGTTGCTGTATCAGCGCAGCAGGGATTCGAACCCCTGTTCAGCCGGGCATGAGATTGAGCTATTAGCCCTCTTAGCTTCAAAATGTAACCAGCTGCACGGTACAAAATGGCTTTATAAGGTGAGCCTAGTTGGAGCGGATAGGATTTTGGTTATTTAACCATATTAGGAAAAAGAAACTATCAATAAACGTTTTTTCTCACTCTTAACAATTGAATATCACTTTTTTTTTATGGTTATTTGACTGTTTTGGTTGAATATGGCAAAATAACAGTTAAATAAATTGCTATTTATCCATTTTTACAGAGAAATTTCTAACAGCGTGTTTAACGTAGAGAATTAAAGACAAGCTGAACGTTAAACTTTTCAAGAATTTATTGATTAACAAGGAGTCAATAAATGCCGTAGAAAAGTTAATTACGTTTGAATTTATTGTTAATTTAATCAGTTATTAGAAGATTATTATCAACAAGAGTTTAGTCGTTTGAAATGATGCTGGAGTTTAAAATATAAAAGAAACAAAATTATTTCGGTCAAAACTTAGCAATAATGGAATAGTCATTGAAGTTTTGATTCAGCGTGATAATGAGTTTATGCTTTAACTAATAGCATTTTAATTGCATTTTATGTTTAAAAGAAAATTTGACTTAATTATGTGTTGAAAATGGGAAAGCTAAATTCATTCAAAGAATACAGTGATAATGACATCAAACATTTTTTTCTTGTGAGTTTTCTAATTGCATTTATTTTACTTTTATTAGAAAAATTCCTTGTTGGTCTCAAACTCGTTCTTAAATTGTTTGCTTTTAAATGTTTGTCATTAAATGCAATTTTTTAAAAGTGATAAAAGATTTAAAATGAAATTCTTAAAACCAAGGGACACTAATTTAAAATAACTATATCATATATTCGTATAATTGTATAAATTATTATTTAATATGCGAAAATAAAAACAATATATTCTTTATCTTGCATAATGTCAGAAAAATTGTTTTTAAAGGGGACTCTTTTACATATTTTGGAAGGGGATTTTAAATTTAAAATAAATAGATAAGTAAATAAATAAATGGTACCAAATTTGTTGTAGACAAATTGCAAACTTACTACTTATGTCTGTTACTTTTGAGTTAAGTTCCCAAACATCGCGTTTGTTCATCTATCTAAGAGTTAAAATATGATGAGGTGATAACTATTATGTTATAATACTTTTATTCCTTTTAAGTTTATATCAAAATATAAGGGATACATTTATAAATTCTAAAGAACTGGGTAAAAGTATTCTTACAATAAACTCGTTTTTAAAACTGTTTTAAACTAATTTTTAAAAAATATGATGAAACCATTTTACTTGTTCGTACCTTTTATTCAGAGCTTCACTTTCTAAAAATCATAAACATTTCCATTTTTTTAAAGAAAATATCGTACAAGGACACATGAAAAGCGTTTCAGAAGCGATTTTAGGGGGACATAACTATTTATAAATTAATTATAATTCATAAAGTTTATTTTAAAAATGGGAATAATTACGAAATTATTAAAAAATTAACACTTTGTAAAGTCGATTTTCTTTTATTAATAATATTTTTAAGTCTCCTTAATAGGGACTAAACAAGTTTTTCCAGTTAGTTCAGGACTAATATCTCTCATTCTTGTGATAGCAATTCTTTTAAGTGGATTCTTTAGTTATGTGGTGTTTTCCTTTTCGTTTTTCTAATTTGTCATTTGCTTAGTGGTGCCTGTTGGTTATGGAGGTGATAAGGTGTGTTATACAAGATTCAAAGGTGCACAGTGTGCGAAAAAAAGGATTACTTTGAATTTACCACCTTTCTATATTCCTTGGCACTTATGTCACAAATAAGCCACAACGCTTTATATCCACATACAGTGCACAAAAGGAAAAACGGACCCCTTGAATGACTTTTGATCGAATGATCAGATCTTCAGGTTCAAGGATTCAATCTTTATGGTTCGAGATTGTAACCTCAAATATTCCAATTAATTAGTGCTGACGATATTTTAAGTTACGATATCAGACGCAAAAGCGTACTTTCTTTAAACAAACTTACCTTTTTTCTGACGGATTTGGAGTTTTGACCCCCAAAGTATAGAAGGTAGCCGTAATTTGAGATCCCAATAGTTTGGTCAGGACAACGATCCAAAGCTTGGACCCCTTATTGTTAATTTTACTTTTTGCTTATTTTGCGATATCTCAAGAACTTTTCAAGCAAGTTGAACAACTGTTGCACACAGTCATAGAATTCGTTTCTCAAAAGGTAATTCCATGCAAGAAATTATTTTTAGAAAATATTTATTATTTTTTAATATATTTTATTTAATTATAATGGAAAAAATTTTAATTGTAGGATTTAAAATTTTTACGTCATTTTAAAGAATGCCGTTCTACATCTCAAAATAAAAAATTTGAGCGTAATCGGTCGAATAGAGTATTTATTATTTTATATAATGATATTCAAGGAAAATTTAAACTGTAAGGTAAACAAACTTTTACATCATTTCAAAGGATGCAATTTTAAATAAAAAACTACAAAATTTGAGAGAAATCGGTGGAATTGTTTCTGAGAAATCGAATTTTAAAAATCTGACTGTTTTAAAATTCAATTTCCCAGGAACTATTCGACCGATTTCACTCAAATTTTGCATTCTGTCGGGTGCAATAACATTCTTTAAAATGTTGTAAAAATTGCATACCTTACAATTCACAATTTTTTCAATATTACGTAATTAATATTTTATTTAATTACTTACGTAATTAAATAATATATTAATTAAACTAATAAAAAATGATGAAAGTCTCTTCTTATTATTGTCTGAAAAATCTCGATTAAAATATTCTGATAGGTGAACGACTATTTCCCAAAAAGCTATTTTAGGGTTCTTTTTTGAAGAATTAGTTAGTTATTAGTATCTTTGTTAAATAATTTTGTCAGTTTCTGACAAAAACTTGATGTCTACGAATACTTTTTCTGGCAAATAGTAGCGAAAATTTACGTTTTTAAGAATATCGTATATTTAAATAGTTTTAAAACACAATGTTGTATGAAATTAAAAACATAAGTAAGAACAATGGTTATGAAGAATTTTCCAGAGAGATCGAATCAATATTTTTTTAAAAATGTGTAATATCACAACTGCACCAAAACGTTGTCCATGTCTTTATATGCATACCTGCATGGATTCCACGGCTCCAAAGTACGCTGGTGAGTTTAACTAATTTTATTTTGTTTAAATTCAGTTGTCAGTCTAATCTAGTACATAGCACTTCTTCATAGAGTACTTAATAACATTTGAATTTGTCGCACTATGTCTTTCAGTCTTTTTTGAAGCTTGCAACCACGTTTGAAAAAATTAACGATTTATTCTTGCTGCGTATTATGCAGCATTTTTGAAAAAAAAAAAAAATACAAAACGCAAATATTACAATCACAAATGTAAAATATGACAAATTTACAAAAATTAATTATCATTATACAATTCATAGTTATACCACTATCATTATACAATTATCATTATACAATTCATAGTTATACACTAATTATATTGTATTAATATAAAATATTACAAATTAATCAAATTTGGAAACATAAATCACATCATTTTGAATGAATTCCTGTAGTATCCCGTAGTTTAAATGAATTGTGTCCGCAGAAATCACTTCAATTCAATGTATTTTTTAAAAGAAAAATGTTTTAAAATTATTTACCACTCGTGTAATGTTGCTATTAAATGTTGCGATGCAGCTTACACCACTTTTTCTGGAAACGATTCCCCAGAACTCATTTATCTTGAAGTGACATCCTGTTAATGGTCTAAGTTTTCGATTTTTGCTATTTAAACAGTTTGTTGATTTTTTTTTAAAATTTGACATTGTTGTTATTTATTAAATTCAAAACCTTAAGCATATTATCATTAAAATTTTTTTTATTTCAAGCTGCAGTATGATTTTTGTCTTTCCTGCCTTTGCAAAATGAAATTCTTTTCAATACTCAATATTTATATTGGTTATTACGGTATAAAATTGAAACTCATTAAAACGTGTGAGCAAGGTTACCAAACATGAAACAATAATTATCCTTCAAAACTGTTTTACACCATTATTAATTTTTTTTTGTAGTTAAATAATAGAATGCCTTCTGTCATATGGGGAATTTTAGAAAACATGGCATCATATTTTGTGAATGTTCATGGAAAACAAATTTATTTATCATACTGAACAGCTTAAATTTGTAATTTAAACTAAACTAATACAAGTTTAAGTCACTGTTGAGAATGAGAGATAATTCAGGTAAAATTTAGGAAAGCCAAATAAAACGACTTCCAGAAAAGCAATTAAATATAAATATTTGGTTCAGGCGTTATCTTGCTTTTTAATATTGATGGCCGCCAAAATTTTACATGAATTGGTTTTTCGATGGAGATAATATAATTAAAATCATTTGTAACCAAAAACATTTAGCATAGTTTCAAAATAATAAAAATGAAACTTAATTGCACATTGGAGTTAGGTTATGTTAGGCTTTTCATTAGATGTATATTATTGAGTAATATTTTATTAATGAGACAAAAATGTCCCTTTTTTATAAAATCTTCTTCTTCACGAGTACAACAGTCATTTACAGGATCTGGTTGCCTCAACTACATGCAATTTCAAGACACTTAGGGCAACGTTGTCTAACCATCTAGTTGTCGATCTTTTTTTAACCAAGACCACATTAAATTTTTTTGTTTTGTTGAGGTGAACTGTTTTGAATTCTCTATCTTGACCTATTGTTTCAGGTGATATCTGTGGCTGTCTATAGAACCTATAAGCTATATCGAAATCGTCATCAGCCTCTCTCTAGCAGCGGTGGCTCAGAGGATAGAGCGCTTGCCTCCCAATGATGTGATCCAGGTTCGAATCCAGCGGTGGCTGGTTGATACGAATTCTGCATCTGGCTCGCACCGACCACTGTTTTGACGTAAAATGTCCTCAGACGGATCATGGGTTGGAATCCCCTTGCCATAGGGCTAACCACCGGAGTTTATCGTGGTTTTCCTCACAATGCAACGCAAATGTCGGTTAGTTTCATCAGAAAGTTCTCCATGAACGATAGTTTTCCCCAACTCTTTATCTAGGTGTTCCCTTGTCTTCTGGATTGGGTTCAAAATCAGAAGGCTACAGAAATGAACATTCATAGTCATAAAATCGGATTGGGTCGGCTGTTTAATGCCGGTTATAAAATATGAAATATAAAACAGTCTGTCTCTTGACCCGGGCCAAAAATAGCTCTTTCAAAAATATATAGAGTGTTCTGAGTATCTGAATTAAGAATCGAAGCTTCACTTGCACAGAGCAAGACAGGTAGATTTATAAATTACTATCAGTAAAATACTTTTGAAATAAGGCTAAAGGCAAATAAAAACGGCTGAAGGCTAATTTTCTTGCCACTTGAAGTTAATGGGTTAATACTTACTGAGTTGAATAATTTTTGAATCTGAATAATTTTTTAATAAAAAAAGTAAATTAAAACAAAACATATCTATGATAAAAAAAGACAGATCTATTTCGATAGTTAATGTCAGCTAAATAGGAATTTTTACGAAATTAATTGTCAAACACAAACAAAATTTCTTCAAAAAAAAGTAAATTATTTTATTTCTAATTTAAATAAATGAAGATTTTTCTCTTAAGTTTAATAGAAACTAGCTTTTAAAGAGAATGCTAATAAAATAAAAGTATCTAACAGATCTGTGAAAACTATCCATGTTAATGAAAAATAGTAGCTCTTGACTTTCACAGCTGTCCCATTGTTCTTTATCGAAATCCACAGTCCAACCACCAAAGCTTGATTTCTTATCTACCGAAAACTCCTCATTAATCTCTTTCTATTTCCTCTTTCAAGTAGATTTGGATAACTCAGAGAATATACTTTGTTAAGAGAAAAGGCGGCTACTATTCAAAAGAAGATAGATATCTATTTAACAAACTATTAAAAAGAAGCAAAATGTTCCAAAAATTCAGTTTTCAGAAAACGGTATTAATTTATTAATTTAATCATTCTACAGACAAATTATTAGACTCCTGGCTAAATTATTAGACGCACTAAAGATTCTACGAAAAATCTTATTTATCAGGTGATACTACGTATTGTAGCTTTATTGCTTCTACACGACTGAAACCGGTTTGCACTTGTTTACGTTTGTGTATTAATTGGCTAACATTGTAATGCAATACGTTAAACATAAATACAAATAAGAAGTATATATAAAAAATTTCCTGAATAAAAACCCACTACATGAATGTTTAAATATAAAAGTATTGCGTATAAACTCATGCAAAACATGTAATTATTAGAACACTACAATGCGTCTAATAATTTATTCGAATTATAATATACTAATATACCCTATATCCACAAATATTTTGTTTAAACCTTTTCTATCTTTTTATAAGGTAGTAGCTGTGTTTTACGATGTTTTATTTCAAACATAATGTCTGTTTCGGACTAAATGATTCGGTAATTATTTGGAATTTGAAAATTGTATCGAAGAACTGGGTTAAAACAGTCTAATGGAGTGATAGATAATAAACCAATTTAAATGACATTCTGTTTTAAACATTTATTTAAGATTACAGTTTAGATACCCAATTAATGCTCAATTAATGTGCTAAAAATTAATGTTTTTTTGCGAATTTTTTTTTCCATTTATACAGAGCTAGCAAATGAAATAGTTTGTATTTATTCAAATTTTATTTCCAGTTTAATATTATTTTTTTAAAAAAGGCATTTTTATATTTATTTATTGCTCATTTTAATGAAATAATTATTAATCAACAGTGGATGCACACCGTTTGAAATTTTAGATCAAGTAGAATTTCCTCTTCAATGGCATGACAATCCTAAAACAGATTTTAATTTGGACCTATCTGATGCACTATGCTTTCTTGCTCTTAACTTTAAGTGTTTTAAATTCTTGTTGAAGGCAATCAATGTATCGCAATTTTATTAACATTTCTGCTTTCTCCCATTTTGACAACTCTTCCCACGATATTTGCATTTAAACGAATTCCACAACATTTGGATATCTATAGTTTTTATAAAATTGTGAATTGGTTCTTCTATTCTGTTCTAACTCTGTTTGAGAATCTCTGTGGGACATATCTGTTTGGAGAATTAAAAAACATTTCTGTTAGTGGATTTTGGTAAGGCAGCTCTGCTCTGAGATCTTACAGATAAAGCGGTGAGTTTTGAAACACTTTTTAGAACTTTTATTAACAGTATTTCAGTTTTATTAGGATGATGGCAAGTTTAACCTTCATATTGTGCTAAGATAAACCCTATTATATGACTTCTTATATCTAATTACACGATACTATGTACGGTAAAAGCTGTGGTGTTATATCTCCATAAAATTTTATGTTGAACAACCCAGAAAATTGTGTGAAGAAACACTTTATTTTAAGCTAATTTCAAGCTGTCATATATAACTTAAAGGGTGCAAATAAATCTAAATCTTATAATGGAAAAAGCTTACACCCACCACGATCCCGCGCATTCACACCATACGGGAATTATTTTCGCTTCTAAAAAAAATGTTGGCGCGCTTTGGATTTAGTTAGTAGATTTTTGCAATTCAGCTCGAGTTTGCTATTGTCTTTTATGCTTCTGATCTATAGAAAAAAAATTTCGGTGTTAAAATGTATTATAAGTTTATTTATATTTTAATTTTTAACTCTCTGTGAACAGTATTAACTAAGAATAATGTATAATTTCTATCCTCTTTTGTTTTGTTAAACTTAGTTCAAATTCGTCTTAATATTCATTCTGTGCTACGCGTATGTTTGATTTGTAAATTCATTTTATTTTAAGAATTGTTATGAATATGCATCTGAAATTAATGATTCTTTTTTTTATATAGTATCGTAAAAGCAACTTAACTAATTCTTATGTGCGTCTTATCTTACTGTAATTAAAAATTTTAGTGTAACTGAATATCAAAAATGGTAGCAGATACTTTACCTCAATTAGTATAAAAGAATATTCAAGAAAGAATTAGAATTTCATTTCACCAGAAATTATCTTTGGTTCTTGTTCGTGTAATGAAACACAATCACTTTGGTGAAAAGTACTTGCCACCATTTTTTGGTGTTAAGATTTACCAACATTTTTTATGATGTGGTTTAACTTAACTTATTAAGGTTGCAACAAATTTATGGTTCCTGATGCTTCCAACCATGTTATGGTTCAACGTAGAATCAATTTTACTGAGATTGTGGGTTGACTAAAATTCTCGAGTGAAATGTTCCTCCCTTAAAGCTGTTAAAAAAACAGAGAAATATCCATTTAAAACCACTTAAATTCACATACTACTGTGAAAATAAAATTTTAATATATTTCTGTCTATCTATTAATTAACTAGTGATAACTGAAAATGCAATTATAAAATTTGAAAAAAGAATAAACAAATAAAATCTGTTTTCAGTCTCTGTAAAAAATAATTAAAAACTATTTATGGAACAACTCTTGTTAAAACTAAAACGATTAGTTGCGTCAGTAAATTAAATTGTCGAAGTAAATGTCATAATTTACAATCAATTTACACTTTTAATTAATAGGTTTTACGTTATTGACTAACTACCATTTGTCAACTCCAGATGATTTCTCCATTTTTTAGTTCTATTAATAACCTAGAAGTTATACGATCTTTCTATTTTTAATTATCACATCATCATTTCTCATTTTAAGTTTGTCGAATGCTCTGATGGAAAAACATAATCAATTTATAATTGCAGTATGCAAAAATAAACAATTTGAAGTTAATCTCTTGAGGACTTTATTCAGATACGAGATTAATTGGCGAAAAAATTCAATAAAATATCGAAAATGAAGTAAAAAAGTCTACTAGTGAATTGCAGAAAAAAAGTTAATGCATTAATGCTTTTTATCCCTTACTTTCCAAATATACATTTTAATGAATTTCCGATTTATTGTGTTAGCCTTTTGACTCAGATGGGACACCGGTGTCTCTTTTATGTAGGGGAGAGTCGGGTCGCCCCGCTCACTTAAGGAGTATTGCTTATATTTCTGTATAATATTGAGTAATAATCAATATTTTTCATCTAATTAAATAATGCAAAAAAAAAAATAAACCAAAAAAAGGATAGTTTAACTTAAAAAAAATAGAAAGTTAAAAAAACATGTTTTTCAGCTCTTTTTAAAATTTGTCGGGTAGCCCCGCCCATTTACAAAAATTAAGTTTTTTGACTGTTTTTTCAGGTGTAAATGAAAATTACCAATGTATTGACAATAGATAAACCTCATTTATCATTTTTATCGCAAAATTATTTTATTTATTACATATTTACATACTTTTAGTGAATTCTATCATTTAATGACAACAATATTTGTTGATAAAAATGCATATAACATTCAAATTTGAAGCAATAAAATAATAATCTTTGCAACCGTACATTTATCGACGAAATAAAATTGGGCGGTGATACCCGACATTCATGTGAGCGGGGCTACCCGAAATCCAATTTTTTTGTAAATTTGTAATTACTCGAACAATTTTTCACATATAAACTTCTTTCTTTGTGCAAATTAAACTTAAGACTACATACTTTAATGCTGTATGTATAGAAAAAATTATTTTTTTAGTACAAAAATGAAGTTTAATCGAAACATTCAACCAATTTTTCTTAATTTCATGACTACTGTATTCAACATATTTTCAAAACTATTGCTTACCGTGTTACCAGCTGCATAAATACTTGAAACTTTGAAAATAATCTTTTTTTAATACAACAATTAATGTCCGATGGCCCATTGGCTTGAAAAAATATTCTATACAAATGAAATTGACAGTGGGCGGGGGTACCCGACACTCCCCTATATATTTTATTCTGATGTTCATATATTTTGGCAAACATATATTTTGGTATTTTTTAATTATGAAAACAGTCTAACAGTTGCTAAAAATCTGTTAGATTAACGGAATTATATTTGAACAAAAATCCCGAAAAAGTAGGATGAAATTTTTTTTCCCATTCATATTCAAAAATTTATCAATAATTGATTGTGTAAATTAAGATCTAATGTTAGATCTCTTAGATCTAAATAACTGCAAATTTGAAAAATTATTGTTTAGAAGTGAGCCGTACTTGGAAGATTTTACTTTTAAAGCAGAAAAAGATACCCGCGTTTCATTTAAGTTTATAATCATAAATTATTAAAGTGCTAAATATAATATTTTTCACTTTTTTTGACCTAAATTAATGCAAAATAACTGAAAAAGTAAAATAATATGTTTAATAAAAATTCTGCATAAAAGCATAAATGATACCCTTTTTATTTAAAAAAAATAATAATTTTCAGCTTTTGTTATTCATTACCATTAATTAATAGTAATATACATAGGGGACTCTTCTAACTATTTAACTCAAATAGCTTTTAATTTAAGATACAATATACTGCTTTAAAGATTATTAGTTAATGTTAAACCCCATTATTCATATATGCTATTATAATTTTGTATTGTCCGCAAACCGAACCCCCCCCCCCCATTTACGCTTTGGAAATAATTTAAATTTGTTATTATGCAATTCCAGTTACACTGTATGATATTGTTCATTGTATTATATTGAATAATTGTGATTCATAGAGGATATTTTGTCATGTAAACTAAAAATAACACATTTTGGATGTAAATGAAACTTTTCTGAAATAATTTATTGTATTAGTAAGCAAGGTTTTAAAAAGATATTTGCTCTATAATAAAGTAAAGGCTGAATATCGTTAAGCTAAGCGTGAAAAATTAAAAAAAAAATTATTTTCGTATATTACCTTTCTGCTCTTTGAAAGACAAATCCAATGGACTTTTCTGACATGCAAGCTTTTCTAATCGAAGGAGCCACTAAATTTTGGAATCATCTATGCTTGAAACGTCTTTGCAAACTTTTTGTAACGTTACAATTATTGTATTTAAGAGATACAAATGAAGTGTTTTAATAATGGTTTTAAGAAAGAGGACAATTTGTGTTAGGGAGTAAATAAAAATGGTTTTTATGGATTTTTCTGAGCATTTTGTACTGTTGCAAATGTTTTATAGAAAGATTTCTGAAACAGAAATGGAACTGTTTGTGTTACATCTGTTAAATTTGCTTCAACACTTGTAATGTATGCAATTTTTATTACATTTGAATAATTTTTCACTTTCTAATGCAAAGACATAATTTAATTTGAACTGCAACATAAATAAATTGAGCAAATTATTGTTAGTGTTATTTTTAACGTAATGCAAATTTTATGCAAAATCTTTGTAATACGGCTCAACTTAGCACCATATTATGATTGCATCAAACTTGAATGATATTAAGGTTTATTATGCTCTAAAATTTCCAACGGAATATACACGTAAACGCTCTAAAGAAATTTTTTTTAAAATTATTATTATTGTTTAGACTGAAACTAAGCTTTACTTCCGTTAACTCTAGGTTTCACAAATTTTAGATGAATAAGAATAGATATATTTATTAAAAACTTTGATTATGGTCTTTAAAAATGAGCTGACACTTTTGGCATAATGAATTGAAAACCCGTGATGGATGGAGTCTTTTAACTCTTTAATTTTATATTTAAACATTTCCCTCAAATTTTATAGCTAAGAAAGAGACTCGACCGGCTCTGAAATATGATGCATTTGTCCTTTTTTTGTGAAGAAAAAAATATCAGTCTCACAAAAGAGGCTTTTTTTTTTAATTTTTAGGAGAACTTGGACTTTGAGAGGAAGCTGGAGAAACTTTTCACGACAAACTCTGTTTCCTCTTCATTGATAATTTAAAGCAATGTGTGTTCAAAGAGTGAAAAAGTGAGTTCAGTTAAACCATAACGTTTCTAATGTTGAAAAAGTATTTTTAGAACATTAAAATGCAAACAAATTATGGCAAGATTACTCTCCAATTGCGTAATCTTGAGTAATCCTTCCATAATTTGTCTACACTTTGATGTTTTCAAACAAAAATTTCAGTATATAAAACTTCACGGTTTACTCTAGGTTCACTTGAACTTGCTTTGTTTATACTTTAAATTTTAAATTGCTTGCGTTTACGAAAGATATTAAGTGTTTCTTCCATGCTATAGCGTACTCTTAATAAGTTTGAGGAAAATATTTATATTTTGGATATTTTTTTTCTTCCAATGCCCACCTGTGTTAACATCTGTCAATTCAGGCATATATAGGGTGATTTTGTTGACCTCTCTTTCAGGGGCACCATATTAGGTGGGCCAACGTCACTTCCACAGTGAGGACAGATAGTACAGAGACGGAAAGAACATCCATGCCTTACCCGGCATTCGAACCCAGAACCTTTCTGATGCAAGGGCGGTTCCCTGCACCCTACACAGGCCGGACGGCATATTTTGGATATAAGGTCGGTTAATTGTTACATTTTCTACATCACAAATTGAGAAAATTTCGCTTCTACGCTATTAAAAATAGAAAAGAAAACTTTTGAGATTTAAAAGTTTATTTATGACAGTTACCGCGAGATTTATTCCATGGTAAAATCTGTAGTGAGCCCCAAAATATTTTATTTATCTATTATATAAGGGTATATTATTTGAATTACTATTCTTTAAGTTTCAAATAATGTGTTTATAATATTTTTAAAATAGTATTTTCTCTTAACATTTTGAGCAATTCTTATATCAATTAATTGGCAAAATCTCACTGTATTTAAACGTTTCTAAGAATTTAGCGATGACTCTTTAATGCATAAAAAATATCGTAAGCTTCTTTTACAAGTTATACACACATGACTAAGCCGCAATATTTTTAACATATAAGTAAAATTTTTGAAACGATGGAAAATTAACGCTTTTCTCACCACTCATCTTAACATTCTTAATTAACTTCACTTGAAAAGAAATATTTTTAGGAGAAAATAGCTCTCATTAGAGGGGTGTTAGATTGGATAAAAGATTAAAAATTTAATATATTTAAGTTAGAATTGGTAAGTTCAAGAGTGTTTATTATGCTTATAAATATACATTTAAGAAAAATGTGTTTATTTTTAATTTTTCTCTAATCTATTTCTGAAAGAGGTGGCTACGAGCTATTCAAAAACTTTTTGTAGTTTTCAAGCAAAATAAAATGCTTTTTTGTTCCTGTTATTGATGTAAAATATTTTCAAGTTTAATGCTCTTAATTTAAATACGATATATGATAAAATTGTAGGAGGAATTAATTTTGGGAAGGAATTTTCACACTTTTAAACTCGGCGTTAAAAATGCTATTATGCCATTGAAATTGGTGTTTTTTGCCGTAACGCAAAATATTCTAAGTGTTAGACAGTTAATGGGTAAGGGTTATTTTGGGAATATTAACTGACGCTAATAATAATAATAACAATAATAGAAACTCTTTGGACTGTAATAATCTTACTTGGGGTTATTGTAGGAAATGATATTACTTTCGTTATTTAAAGTTTGATTACTTAATCCTGTGATACGTTTAATTATTTATTCTGCGACAAGGTTTCATTTATATTTCAATAAAAACCTCGTTAAAACAATATTTTGAAGACCAAATAAATATATTGGAGGGACATATTGCTATATCGAGGGACATTATGGGAATACAACGAGTTTATATTAATGTTATGTATATGTAACGGTGAAACACCGAAATCTGGCGAATGTCAACATTCACGTAGTCGCTTGGTGTATGCCCGAAATATTTGCTAAATCGAAATATTTGCTAAATACCCTTATTTCTGACTCTCACCGATGAATGTCAACAATCCCATAGTCGCTTTGGTGAATGTCCGAAATATTTGTCATATCCAATTTTATATTAATTTATTCGTTAACATTATAATATTTATTTGATATATTTATATTTATTCTATATTTTAATGCTTACTGACGAACATCAGTGTTTGGAGTATCGGGCAAATATATACCGGGCAATGGCACTTGATCTAAAAAAACATTAGTGTAGGGCATACCGGGCAAATGTATACCGGGCAATGGCACTTGATCTTAAAAAAAATACATCAGGGTATACCGGGCAAATGTATACCGGGCAGTGGCACTTAACCTTAAAAAAACATCAGTGTAGGGTTAAAATATCGAATAAATGTAATTATATCCACGAATAAATTCATATCAAATCGAATGTAATAAATATTTCGGACATTCACCAAAGCATATCTGTGATTGTCGACATACACCGGTGAGGGTCCGAATGTACAAGAATGTAATAAAATATTCGATCTTTCACCGACGTATTTGGTGTTTGTCGACATTCAAAAACAGTGAAAGTCAACAACCACCGATTTTGGTCTTTCGCCGTGACATATATACTACCTAAAAATATATTTGTATATAGTATGAAATAAATTAATTTGTATTATAGTGTTAATAGTGTTTAAATGCTATCAAAAATTAATTAAATTTAGAAAATAAGTAAGCAAATTACTTTCATACTTGAAAACTAATTAAGGAATGACAATAAGGATTGTAAAGGACTGGTATCATAATCATTGTCATCAAAATAAGAATTCTCTTTTTTAGCATTAACTCAAAATATCATAATAAAGGCATAACATAACTTTGGAGTTAAAATAAAAATAGTTTTACAGGGTTTTATTGCTTTAAAGAATATCGCAATATTGAGAGGAGGATAACATTAATTCCTATGCAATTTCACCGGGACCATTAAATATTATTGTAGTGAATGGTGTTATTATCGGATATTGTTGTAGTGAGAGTTCACAGTTTGTATGAGAATTCGATTGTTTCTGTTTCTTGCATGTTTTGAAAGAAAATTTTTTTATATTTCTTAGCCCTTAAATGGAACGCGAGAAAAAAAAAGGTTCAGAACTGTCACTCAATTCACGTGCTTCCTTTTAATTCACATATAAAAATATCTATGTAATTGAATACTTTTTAGATAGTCCGTAATAAGTTTAATAGTTTCTTGGAATTAGCAAAATAATAAGTTTCTAGATAACAGAGCTAACAAGTTTCTTGAAATTAGCAAACATTTTACTTTCTTCTTTTTTTTACATAATGTAGTATTTCTTGTTTCCTTGTTCAGTTTTACACTTTTTGGAACAAATGACCACTGTGAAGCTCTTTTACTGTAATGCAATCATAATTAGTGCCATTAAAAGGCTAGAACTCACCTCGCAAAGATGGCAGAAATTAGAGTCCTTCCGAATACAAGAGTTTCGCCTTAAAGCTTCGATTTCAACTGCGCCCTTTACTAGAATAGTGCAATTAATAAAAGCTTATCGTGAGACGCATGATAATTTGAGAAAGCCTTTCAAAAGAGACAAAGTCAAAAACAGCTTTAAGAAAAAGTTAATGCTTCATCGCTCATGCTAAATCAAAACTGTTTGAAGATCATGTAAGGGCACAGTCATATTTTCTTGATTTTTTGATAACTTAAATTTTCTGCATTTCTCCTTAAAACACTAACTGTAAATTTAAGAATAAAAACTCTGTTGTAGAACTAAACTTTTGTGTGACTAATGACTAACTAGAAATGCTGAACTTGTTTAAAAGAAAAATAAAGACTTAGAAAGAATAAAACAAGGAAAAATAGTAAACAAATCTCGAAAAACCAATTCTATTAGGCGAGTCAGTTATAAATGTGTGTCCTAGAAAGTCATTTTATGAGACATTTTAAGAAAGTGACCGCCTGTTGCTCCGACATTAAATCTCAAATGAGATAAAGTTACTTGTAACCGCCGTAATGAGTGAAATGTTTAGAATTTCTGACAGAGCAGCAGCTGCTGTTACGTCTAGCAATTTCAAAGATGTTGGACTGATTAGTGAAAAATATGCAACCCTAATAATTAAACACAAACTTCGAAATAAGCTAAAATACATCAGTGTGGAAGAAGTATACATCGGTAGATGAAAAATGTAGTACTTGTTTCGAAAAAAAATTTGGTCAAAAATGTACATACGTACGATACAGGCCAAGCACGTAAGCATAATTTATGAACTTCATAAAATATATCTATGACACGCAACACTGGCAAATGTTATTGAAAAGTAGAGGAAAAAATTTATCAGTATATGAGAAAAAAACTTCGTTGATGTGAAGTAATTAGTTGCTATTGGCTCTGATGGTACAACTATAAATATGGTCAAAAACGTTGAAATGAAAAACTGGTTAAAATGCTCCTTTGCCTCCTCCATTTTAATGAGCTTCCTTTTAGACATATTTTTAAACATTTAGATGGTGTAACTGCAGGTCAAAATATGCTTTCCTAAATTATTGTAAAAGCCTTAACCGGTTGTGAAAATATACCTGTTATTTACTTTGAAAAAGTTCAATTGGAAGAAATCGAAATACCAAAAATATTCATTTCATATTGTCAAGGCAATATGTGACTCTGATTTTGCAGTGAGAAATCTATTATTTTCAAGTTTCAACATTTGTAAATTGAGCTGTATTGCGTGCCTGCGGCTGTATATTTCGCCTACCGAACGTACTAATGAGATGAGGATACTTGTAATAACTCAAAAAAGCATGCTTCGATATGAAAAACAAACATTTTGCGAAACATGGGCCTTTACACTTATTAAAAATTATATTGCCTAAAAAAATTCTCAAATGACTTCCCAAAAATTATATACCCAAGATTTAAAAAAAAATGGGTACTTTGCTAGCCATGAGAGCTTGTTAACTTACTATTGGACATGGCAGAGTGTATAAAATAGTTGGCCCAAAGAAGAATACTCAAGATAAGCGTCAGATCAAGAAGAGATACTTCTATATTTAAAATACAATTTCTTCTTCCAATTTTAAATTTTAAACTTCCAACTATGAAGAGTCGATAGTCTGATCAACGTGTTCACTTTCGTTATCTCCAAATCACGGAAAATGAAATAAGGAAATTTTGTAATTTTTAGAAACAAAATAATCTTCAAAGTTTAAATCTTCGTTCTTTAAATCTTCATGTCACTATCAGGCTGTTAAAAGGATTGCGGAACTGCTCAGTGAATCCGCAGAAAAGGCATGGTATTTAGAGAAAATGCAAGGGAAAGATTTTTAAGAACAAGTTGATGCATGCGACTAATAAAGATCTAAACTGTGTCATAAATTCAATTTCAAACCTAAATCTAAAAGTAGATTCTCGTTTTAAATCATACAGTGTTTGGAATTGCAAAAATATTGTAAATAACCGTCTTTTCTGACAGGGTAGATTGGAGGAACAGGGCGAACCTTGCAGTGCCACTTTCACCTATGAAGCGTCCACCTATGAAGTTCTAGCTCTTTAATGAAGTAAATTTTGAGTAATATAGTAAGCAGAGAGCTTCACAGTGCCCATTTATGCCGAAAGATGTAAACTTGGACTAAGAAAGAAGAAATACTGCACTATAAAAAAGCGAGGAAAATAAAATTTTTGCTAATTTCAAAAAGCTTTAGGGCTTAAAAACCTATTAAAAATATAATTATTTTTTAAGATGCATTATATGAGCGTTAAAAAGAAGCGCGTGAATAGTATTAAAACAAAAGTTAATAATATTTATATTTTCATAAAAAAGTAAAATTTGACCTTTTTTTTTGCCTTTTTGTCAAACTTTGAAGGTCATGTGCTACCTAAAGACCTAAATATTTTTATCCTAAATAAGGATACCAAAGCACAACTGTTTTTGTTATTACGCATCGCTTTTCCAAATTATTTATTTTCGACCCACTTTATTATATACCCCTCGTTTTCCTTTCTCAATGATAGCTAGTTGACTTGTGTACATTTTATGGTTTGTACGGACTACAATATTTGCGAAAAGTAATTACCTATGGTAGATAGGTTATATGTTAAAGTCTATTTAACATCGAGCTAATTAATTTAGATTTCCTTTTTTTCCCCTGCATTTAAAGTAAATGTGGTCGAATTTGTCCTACTGCCTTATCTAGGATTTTTTTTTCTTATATGGGTTGAGTACATGATAACTGGACTACAGAGTTAAACATTCTCTATAGGGAACTGCTCATATGTGATCCTTGTACCACCCTTACTAAAATGGAATTCCAAAAATATTAAATATTGCTGAAATACGCATTAGTTATTTTTTCTTAAAAAATAGAAGTTTTAGACATATTTTACGATTCTTCATTAAATTTGAATCCTCATGGATTTTATTCTAACTTACCAGTATTTTCTGACAATTGTTATCTAAACTCTAAGCCTGGTTATAAACTCAAATCTGAGCACACCTTCAGGCTTAATCAAATTGTTTCAAGCAGTCCGAACACAGTAAATGTCTCAACTCAAACTGAGAGATTTCACAAAGGATAATTTCAACCTTTCTTGAATCCTTGCTTTATCCAACAACTTCGAAATGAGAGGTATTTTGACATAGAGGATATTCTAGAATCCACTTCAGATTCTCTGTTTTGAGGATTGTCGAATATAGAGAACTCATCGTCGGTAATGTAGCTTTGGTAGTTACAGATTGTAGCAATCCTTGCACTTCATTTTACTCGTGTGTTAGAGTAGTAATTAAGGAATTTTCAACAACCAAATTAATGTAATGCGCCTCGTCATTAATGGGTAATATCTACGCATTTTAAAGTAGGCTTTTAATTATGACATAAATGGCTATTTATTAGTTGATTTATATACTCATTATATATTGCTCATGACAAGTGCTTATTTTGAAATGCGCTATAAAATTACAGATTAGAATAAGGATCACATTATTAAATTTACGAAAAAAGTAGAAACGAATTATTTCGCAACATTTTCTCAGAAGACCATGGAGTGAAGTTTGTAATACTTTTTTAATGAGAGCATATATTTTGCGCTAAAATAAATGAACTAATCGAGTTATTTTTAAGTTGATAAAATATGACTTAAAAATGCCTAAGCATTTTAAGATAGGCTTTAAAATTATGACATGAATAACCATTTATTAATTGATTTATATTACTCATGATATCACTCATTATATATTGCTCATCACGAATGTTTATTCTGAAATGTGCTATAAAATTCCGGATTCGGAAAAATATTCAATTATTAAATTAACAAAAAAAAGTAAAAACAACTTGTTTAGCAACATTTTTTAGAAGATCACAGAGTAAAGCTTGTAACGCATTTTTAGTGAAAGCATTTATTTTGTGTTGAAATAAATAAACTAACAGAGGTTATTTTTATGTAGATAGTAAAAATTTAAAACACACTTTCCTCCATAAACTTATTTCGAATAGAATGCATTTATCAATATTTTAGTACAAAAGAATACATATTTTAAATAATGGATCCATCAGAATTCTTTTTCGTTAAACGCATTAAATAATGATAAAAACAGTTTGAAATTATTACAAAGTTCTCAGGAGCATAAGGATGTGATAATGAGCTTCATTGCAAAATATTCTTAGTAAAACAGCAATTGCAAGTGTTTACAAATATTAAAAACATTTTTAGAAATTTAGGCTGTACTAAGAAATTTCTTACTTCAACCTAGATAAAGAATATTATTTTCCCCATTTTTATTTAATTATTTTTTTAAAGAAAATTTGTAGATATTTTTAAAGGACGTCACTTCACTGTTTTCAGATATTTGATAACAAAGAATCTCATTTGTCATTCGTCAATCATGATGAATTTCAGTACAAATTTTTTAATATATTCTCTCTCCATATAGATACAAATGCAATATACTTTATAGCATCAACTTTTCACCTTTTGTAGTTTCTTACTAAAAGACGCATTAAATGAGATTTTGATAAAATGAGAAAGGTATTCATACACATACCTGCAAAAAAAAGAAAAAAAGAAAAAAAAAATCGAAACTAATAACTGATTCTGATAGATTTTTGAATGCTTTTAATAAGCATTCATAGTGACAAAATTCTATATCTTACATATAATCAATAGATTGTTTACAATCGATTAGGAAAAGGCGTAAATTTGTTGTTATCTTGCACGCGGCTATAAATCTACAGAGACAAAGTTCACCATAACAAAATGTATGTTTGTTTTCAGTTGTGTAATATGAATAATTATTCTTTAATTTTTTAATATCTGTCAATTGTATTAAATAGTTTACCAATAATGAATTTATAACCTCTTTTTTTCTGTTGTTTAATTTAAATTCGCCTCGACATTCTCTTTGCTTTACCAATGTTTGATTTATAAGTTAATTTTATTTTAAGAATTTGTGCATTCTAAACCAACTGTTCTTACTTTTAATTGTATTATAATAACTTTACTGACTTTTATGTGTATTATAACTTATTGTTATGATAAACTTTAGTGTTACTGAATACCAAAAATGGTAGTAACTTTTTTATACTACACTATAAATAAAGTAGTTACCCTCATTTTTGGTGTTGAAATAAATATAACTTTTTTACAGCACACCAGACCTCACACCAGAAAGGACTGGGTTTGAATCCCGGACAAGACAGGGATGTTCTTTCATTTTCCGTACCATCTGTTCTTACTGTGAGAGCAACATTGGCCCAGGCCCACCTAATAAGGTGCCCAGAAAGAAGAGTGGTCAACATATCTGCCCAACTGATACTTGAATGACGGATGTCAATCGGATGGGCATTTTTAAAAAAAGTTTAAAACCAGTCAATTGTACTTTTACATTGCTTTAAAATATATCGGTGCTTTTTAAAAAATGCTAATTTAATGTTAAAATGTTAACTCAAAATTAGTTGATGGAATTGTTAAACTTTGGGGTCAAATATCTCCATAACCATAATAAAGTAGATAGAATTACTTTCATATATCGTAATAGTACGCCTTATTATTCTAGGAAGCATATATTGTTTGCATAAATAAATAAATATATATATATATAAACATATATACNATATATACTAATGTTACTTAAGAGAACTTTCTTGAAAATGAATATTTTTCATAGTAAAATTCTATTTTTTTCCACAATGCATACGAGGAGAGCATTTCCTCTCCTGTATTATACCCGAAAAAATATACTTTATTAACAAATCCCCATTTAGACTAAAGTAAAAATAGATTGGAAATAATTTTGAAAATACATATTTGTGTGATGCAATAGCCCACTACAGATGAAGATTGAGTTTATTTAGATGAATTTATTCCATTTGTAAAACGTACATATATGTGAACGAAATGAAGTTGCTAAACTGAAAGCAAATTTACGAGCAAGCATAAAAATTAGTTGCAAATGAGCTGGAAGATTTTCCACGACATTAATTTCGCTTATTAATGAGACTTTTTAAAGTTAATGATTCGAAGGTATATATTCCTTGTTACTCAAGTTAACTTGGTTTGCCTAAAGCTTTGAAATAAGTTTGGAAACAGGGAAAAATAATTTTTCAATAGAAATTTAGAATGGTTTTAAATTCTAAACACTTGAAGACATTCATTCTTAAATGAAACCTTCATGCACAACTATTTGCACGTCTTTTGCATTTTATAATTGGAATATAATTGCTGCATGATCAATATCTTTTTCTTTCGTCTGTATGATTTTCAGATGGAATTTTCAACCTAAGTGAATAAAATACAACTGAAGCATAATTATAATATTAATCCTAAAAATATTTATTCAAATAAATTTGCACAGAAGGCAAAAAACTCTGAACTAGTGTTTTGAATTCATTTTCACAATTTTAAAATAAGTGAATCTGAAACTTGCAGCATTTAGCTCTAAATTTAGTTTAATCCGCGAGCTTATGGATTCAATATTTTTAACAATTTTATCTATCATTATTTATTTGGATATATTTAGCATCTGGACTGCTTAATTGTTTCGTTAGTAATGCAATAACTTTTTTACATCAATTAACATTTAAAGTACAATTGAACAAGAGCAAAAATAAAATTACGAAAATCTGTGCAAGTACGTCAATATTTTAATGGATATATGATGTTGTGTGACAAAGAGAAGATTTAAATTTCTTTTCTTTAAAATTTAGACTTTTCCTAAAGGAGACATTTTTATATCTAACTGTTTCTTCGTTTTGTTTCTGAATTGATAAGTTTAGATCCAAATTTATCGAGATTGAAAATTTTATTCTTGAAATCTGAGTTATTCGTAATATTGAGGTCAATTTTTTTTTTCTGCACTAACATCATAGAACTGCCTTAACATGCAATTACATGAAGCATATTCATAATTGGAAATAGCAGGCTTTTTATTCTACAGCGAAAAGAATAAAATTTGAGTGCACTAGATCATTCCACTTGTGTGCCTCAAAATTTCACTTTCAGGAAGCAATTTTTTGATATATTTTTAGGTAATTGGATCTAGCTCCCAAAATATAGAGCATCCAAGAGCTCTGCACTATACCTTTTCTCCGATGATAGAACAATGATAGAATTTTTCCCATAAGCAACTTTCTGTTAAAAATTTTTACTGAACGAGTGATACCAAAATCTAGTCTTTAATGTATACTAATGCCATTTCCAGGAAAAAAATATAGACTTTGAAGTCTTTTAAATTGCAAATTAGAACACGAGCTGTATACTGACAAAAAAGGGGATTTTTCTCTTCTGTGTGTTCATAAACGTGTATAAAGATGTCAAAATATTGAAAAAAATTTCCTCAAAAAGACAAAAAAAAAAAAAAAAAATAANAAAAAAAAAAAAAAAAAAAAAAAAAAAATCTTTTTTCAACTGTTAAAATAATTCATTAATTCGGGATTTATTTTTCATAAAATAGAGGTTTTTGTCACTATTTTAAAAAGGAAAGAATTTGTTAAATCTAAATAGAGGTTCATTTAATCAGAATACAACTGTAATTCTTTAGTTTACAAAGGGAAACTTGTTTCTTTCTTGCATATCCCGATTATTTGGTTTTTGTGTTGCTGAAATTTATTTGCATCCGCTTATGGGGCTTGATTTCGCCAGGATACTCATGGATAAGATGTAGTTGGCAACGATCTGTTAGACTAGCTGGATCAGATTTAGCTGTTAAGGAATGGTAGCAACAACTCTAATTTCCAAAATTTCCACACTACCCAAAAACATTTTATTTTCTTGATAGAAATCTTGGTGTTTTTCACCCAAACGCTTTCAAGAAGAATTTCAAAGCGTGGCTCATCATTATTTCCCAAATCCTTTCAAGATTATTGCCATGGCGTGTCTTTGTTAATTAGGATTTAGTGACTAATGTTAAAATAATAAAGTTCAATTTAAAAAAAAATATTTAGAATTGCGTACAATATGTGAACTGTAAAAAATTTTGTATCAAATTACGGCAAAAAGTATTGACACTCTGATTGCAACATCCATAAAATCTATTTTACCGTAAAATCCAGTTTAAATGCAAAATTTTATACTGTAATTTTGACAGTAATATTTATTTAATTACAGTCATTCAATGACTTAACAGTAATAATACTGTAAGAGTTACAGCATATCAGATTTTTTTTTGTTCCGTAAAACTGTGGTAAAAATGAATTTTATGGTACAAAGAACTGAAACTATGATTTACGGTGCTTTTTTTGAAGTAGTTTGTAACACATATATTTTTCGTTCACATATATTTTTACAGCGTATAAAATGCTTTCTGCTTGAATTATAAAAAATACATTATGTAAAAATTTTACAAATACACTTTGAATGAACCGAGATGGCTCAGGGGCTAGAGCGTTCGCCTTCCAATGTGGCGAACCGGGTTCGAATCCCAGTCGATACAAATTCCGCATCCGGCTTGCCCCGACCACAGTGCTGACGTGAAATATCCTCAGTGGTAGACGGATCATGGGTTAGAGTCCCCTTGTCGTCAGGCTAACCGTGGGAGGTTCTCGTGGTCTTCCTCTCCATGTAACGCAAATGCGGGTTAGCTCCATCAAAGAGTCTTCCACGAAGGCAAATTTCACCCAGTACTTGATCCAGGAGTTCCCTTGTCTTCTGGATTGGGTTCAAAATTACAAGGTTATGGAGTTGAACATTAGTAGTCGTAAACCCGTAAAATTGTGTCGGCTGTTCAACGGCGGTTATAAAATAAAAATAAAAATGCACTTTGCACAAAAAGTAAAAGTTCTTTCGACGGTTTTATCGATAGGCATTTAAAACAGGAATTTATGTTTTTATGTTTATGAAGCATAGCTTTCACTATTCATTCAGTCACAAAAGAAAAAAAAAATATATTCAGAAATGTCCTTACACTAAACGTTGTTTGAAACGAAATAATATTCATGTTCAAGTTTAATATCTACTTTTCGGAAAATGCGATTTCCATATTCGAAAAATAAACTTTGTTTATTACCCAGCTTTTAGCTTTTATAGTTTTCTAGTTTTCAACACATTGCGATACTTGAAACACGATGAACGAATGGAAAAAGATTATTTTCTAATGTTTTGCTTACTCTTTATCAGCGACAGGTTTCATTGAGTATCGTTTATCTCTAAGTTCATGGCCTTGCTATATTGTTACAAGCGCAATTCTTTCTTCATGCATTATTTTCTTTCATTCTTCGTTAGTTAATTTCTTTACCAATTCTGAGAAACAACTTTCGCCTCACAAAACACTTTTTCTATCATGAATAAAACATTTACCTACATCGTTTTATGGTACATCAATACAATCATTTTATTCATTTATTGAATTATATGAAAAGAAAAAAAAAACTGTACAAGCTGTTCAAATGTGGCTATCTTTTCGAAAAGGAAATGCAAAAAAAAAATTATGTGAAAGGAATATAATTTTAACTAAATATTAATTGATCCATAAAACATCAAATATTAACAAAAAGAGAGTACATATCAGGAATATTGTAAAGTTATATAATTTTTCTCGTTTAGAAAAAGTGATACACAGTTTCATTTACACAACTCTTTATTTAGTTAATGTATTTGGTACGGATATTGTTTCATTTAAGTTTTGGAGAATATGATAATCACTCTTTAAACAATTTACAATGCTTATAACTGCATTTTCTTTTTCTATCATACATTTATCACATAAGTCGAGTTATTTTAACAATATTTTTTACAGTTATCCTCCAGTATTCTTTGTGGTTATCAATTAATATTCTTTGCAGTTACCCAATAATATTTCATTCAGTTATCCATCAATATTCTTTAAACTTGAAATTTATGGTACACCAAAGGAAATATAAGACACATGTTTTTATTTTGCTTCGTTTATTTAAGAAATAATTAAAAAATATCAAATAATTAAATAATAAATCTTAAATATACAAGTCGGAAACAATTTTTTTTGATAAATAACATTTTTAACGTTAAATTTCAGACCAATAGAAATGTTACACAAACGTTACATTTTTTTCATTAAACTATTGTACAATTTTACAAAATTAGTGACGCGTCTTGTCAAAAATGTACATGATTGCTTTATGAACCATATATTGCACATGATGTTCCATTGTAATCTGCTGTTGAAAAAAAAAGAAAAAAGAACGAACTAATCAAACAGCTGATTGATGTACGAACTAGGTTATTTATGTGTGATATTACTGAAAAATGGGGAAAGAAATTCTATCATGTACCGTTTTTTCTCAAGCTGAAAATTTTGATTTTCGTCGCTTACATTAAATAAATGTTAAAGTAGTGAGTTGGTGATATTTTTCCTTCACTTTCTAGTAAAAACATTAAAAGCCAAAGTTCTCTAGTATTTTTCAAAGAGATAAAGATTGATAATACAATTAATTTATTCTCAAAATTTATCTTTGAGAAACATGACATTCCTGTTCATCAGAATATGCTAATTATATATATATTTAGATTTTGATCTTAAATTAGGTGATTGTGATAGTTTCAAATAACTGAGATAGTCAATTTAGCTGTCGAAGCATAAGCGCCATACAACGCTTTTTCACAACATTATTATATATGACATTCCTGTTCATAATAGTATATTACTAATGTAAATATCTAGATTTTGATCTGCTGGCTAGGTGAGCGAGCTGTTTGCGTTCCTGACGGCGAAGCCAATGACTGCGGTCTTGAATCCCGCTCAGGGTATGGATGCTTCTCTCTGTGTTGTCCTCTGTTGCGTGCGAATGTGGCCTACCCTATCTATGGCACTGTGTCGTGGGTAATGTTGTTCGCCTCCGTGACTTTGGTCACCTGGTACTCACCAGGCAAACGCAAAATGAGCAACACTTCCAGCACATTTCATAGCGAAGAACGATGAGTTTAGTGCCAGCCATTAACCCCTTCCTTCTCGCTCCCGTTAAAATGACGGGACGAGGTTTCGACCTCTATTTCTCGCTCCCGTGATATTTTCGGGCTGGAGTGTTCAGTTGTAACGCGATAATGAGAATAAAACTAATTCATTTCTTTCGCCCGGAAAACATGTTATTTCTCATTTTACACACCAGATGACAGTACCAAGATATTTTTATGGTAATTGTAGTTAGTTAGTTTATTTTTCAGGGATACAGGGATAAAAAAATAGGCACTTTTATGATCGTTTCCTCGGAAATTAACCGATCGTTAAGGGGTTAAGAAGCAAAAAAATTGACCTGAAATTAGGTGATTGTGATATTTTGAAATGACTGAGGTAGTCAATATTAGTCAAGTTAGTTATCTAAGCATTAGTACCATACCACGTTTTTTCATAAAATAACTCCTTGCATCGCAACTATATGTTGCGTTTTCTCAACAGTAGTTTTAAGAGGGTTAAGCCACTCATATTTTTCATAATGTCAAAACTTCTAAATTGTTTACTTATATATTTTTGTTTACAATATTTTTATGCTTTTAAATTATTTATTGTTTTTTTAATAGTGTTAGTAAGTATTTAAAACCTGTTTTTTTTTCAATATTGTAAAAGTTTAAGGTCCAAGTGAGAGCGAAAGTCACACGCAAGTTCTCCGTGTCACACTATTATAATATAATAATATACTAGTATATCAAAAATTATGTATATAGCACATTTTATATACGTTTGTGGTATACGTTATTCACATATAGCAATATTTCATACATTTGTTGTAATATTTGCCTCATATTAAAAATTGAGGTGATTCAAATTTCACCCAATAGTCAACATACATAAATGATTCACAAACAAAGAAATATTGATTTTAAATGCAGTTATTGTTTTTCATAAGTAAAATGAAGATTTTAATTCATGCTTTAAAAATATTTTAATAGCATAAAAAAATCAAAACGCCATTAAATCAAAACTATCTATGATTTATATTAGAAACTTTTTTACTACCCAAAGAAAAGAATTTCATCAGGGACTCGTAAAGCAATCTTGCGCAATTAAACGATTTCATTAGAGCATTAAAACGTTTTATTGTATCTTTTATGCAGAAAACTGTTGTCATACTTTCATGCCAGGCAATTAAATACAATGATTATTAATAATGACATTAAATACTAATAGTGATTAATGGTGCATGTAATAGTGATTTTGACAAATCTTCTGAAATTTAAGCCACTTTTTTACCATATTTTTTTTAGTCTTGAAATATTTATATTTTAATAATAAACGGTTATTATACGCATATTATTAATTCGAATATTTCCTGATTCTCTTGAGCAATTATTAAATTTTTTCCTAACACATTCTATTATACACATTTGCACTATAAATTCTCACTACTGTGTGATTTTGTTGCAATTTAGTCTTTGTAAATATACAATGTGATTCGGAAATATTGTTCAAAATCTTCATTCCATTTCATGAACATGATAACAAGCCAGAATTATTTCAGATATTAATAATCAAACAAAACGAAGAAGGGGTGTTGTAGTGTTTACTACGTTCACAAGATCTCTCTCCTACTGATTTATTTGTTTGGGGTTACATGAAAACCTTAGTGTATGAAACTCTTGTGGAATCGTTTTAGATTTGGGTGAAATAAGATTTGTTATCGTGAATCGTTGCTGCAAGGGAAATTATTACAGACACAAAAGGCATTCGTCAAATGATGAGTTTTCATTGCTTTATGTGTATTAAGATTTAAAACCGAAACTTTTAACACTAGTTTTAAAACTTTTTTTTTAAATGGAAATTTCTGCTGGAAATATCCACTCAAATGTATTTTGAAATATTTTATTTTAGTATTTGTAAGAAGATAACTAAAAAATAGAGCATTTTTAGTGGTTTTACGCTATTTTATTTTCACAGTAATAAAACCATCTGTAATCGTTTCACAATATTGCTTAAAATGCAAAGCTAGAAAATGATTCTGCATAACTGCCTTTTATGGAACCATTTACTTAGAAAGTGTATTTATTTTATTAAGGTTTCAGTTTAGGTTTTAAGTATATTTGTTTTGTTGTTGCTACCAAGTTAACTCTCAGGTTACATATTTTCTAGAATACTAAATAAATTCACCAAATGAAAAATTAGATGTAACAAATTTTGCATGGAAACCATAATTGCAGTATTTTTTCTATACTTTTACATAAGAATAAGAAGCAACCTTTTGAACAAAAATGGAAGAGAAAATTCAATTTTCCACCTTTACAAGTACTTTATTTCTGTTTCTTTAACAAAGTAGTTTCTTACTTATAAATTTAAAATATTTTGAAGGGGAAATTATTATGAAACACTTCAATTTAACTTTAGAATAAGAAATAACTACCTTAATGGAATAAGTTGGAATAACACCCTTAAAAAGGCTGGAATTATTATAAACAATATAACTTAATAATAGTATTGTACCTAGTGTTTTGTTTGTGTGCAGTAGTTGTATAATTTTAAGACAACGTAACGTCGAAATTATTATAAAACACGGTGTTCTCAAGTAAACTTTAAAAAGGTGAAATAAATTACAAGGTATGCACTGCTTAATGCGAAAGGATCATAAAATAAGCAATTAAAATAAATAATCGTTATTTTCATTTCATTTTTATTCAATATTTATTTAATGTAAAAAGGATTATTATTAAAATATTTGAAATAAGAAATATTTATAAGAAAGCACAAACAAACACACGTAATAATTTTATTCAGAGGTTTCTCAATCATTGGTTTTAAAGGGTCATTATCAATAAAATAGTTAGAAAAAGTAGAGACAAACTGTTGAGAAAGGTTTAAATGAGAAAGATTGCAATTAACGAAAGGTTAATCGATTATGGATTAGGACGAAGATTAAGCAAAGTTATCTCCTTATGTATATAATTACCGAAGCTGTCGAAAGGTTAATTACAGTTAATTCTTCTTTAAAGCTTGCTTCATCTTATACCGGGGATGAGTATAAAGGTGATCTGCCGTTTTTATTTATTTTTTTATCTCTTTTTCTTCTTTTCATTTTCTTGCTTAATGAGAGTTGTTTGCATACTTTTCATCATTTAAGAGTTGTATAAAAAGTTCAATTTGTACAATTTTTAATTCTAAGAATATATTTGCATAAATTGATCAGATAAGAAACAAAAAAGAATTTCCTATGTCTAGAAAAGCACACAAAAAATGTAAATTTCGCACAGTAAAAAAAGAAGAATAAAAAGAAAAGTCTATATTAATAACTTTTTATCTAATAATCGGACTCTCACTAAATAAGATAATAGAATATTAATATAATATTAATGCGTCAAAGCACGCATAAAACTGATTAATGTAAATAGTTTAGATACTAGCAAACCCGCGCTGTACACTGTAGAAAATTCCAGACAAATTGTACAAATTAAGGTAAGGCTGTACAAATTAAGGTAAAAAATGTGAAATCCATTTTCACCGGAACATGTTGAGGAACAAAAATATCTGATATATCGTAATTTTTACAATAATACTTTCCGTAAAATCACTGAATCACTCGAAATAAATAAATATTATTGTAAAAATTACGATATAATATTTTACGGATGATGCTCTCAAAGTGTCGGTACTTTATACCGTAATTTTATCAGGAATTGTTTACAGTGTATGTATTTTAAGAACGCTATGGATGAAGGGTTATGAAGGCTACGAAAATAATTATTTATGGTAAACATATTTTGCAAATTTGCACCTTGAGATTTATATTATGACGAAAAGCATTTCTATGAATTTCATTCTGTAAAATGGGGTCGATTGCTTTAGAGCTAATTGTTATATATTTTTTGCATTAGATTTCGAAACTATAATTATATGCATAAAATAAGTTGATTTAAGTTACTTGTTAAGTAAGAGACGTTTGAGTTTCTGCATTCATTCATAAAAATATGGGTACATTGTTTAATATTCCCAGGAGCAGTTTAGAAGTTTATTTTGTAAATTTGCTGCAAACATATGCATATTTTTTTTGGATATAAATAATTTAGTGCGATTATTATTCTATAAAATGGTTCCTCTTACTCTGGAGCAAAGCTTTAGCTTTCTGTAATGAAAATGCGGCTATACCTTGAATATAAAGTAAGGTTAATAATTAAGCAAGGCTTTTCTACACTGTTAAAATTTTTATTTTAAAATTATGGTAAAATAACTGGCAGCTGTCTGTCCATCCGATTAACCGTAAAAATTACGGTAAAGACCAATTTTTTCCTTTATGGTTTTGAAAACATCTACAAAAAGTACAGTTATAAAACCATGAATACAAAACTATACAGTTTTTTTAACCATTTACAACTAGCATTTTTCATAAAAGTAAAAAATTATTAATTATTTAACTAGACATAGGAGCTCGACATTCCGTAAGGTAATAGGCATTGAAGAGTGCCAAGCACTGAAAATTCCTCATGTGTTGGAGGGAATGGAGGAAATATTGTGGTGTCAACACTAGAACTCGAACTCCAGTTCTGCCGGTCATGAGATTGACAAATAAGCCCGCTCGGCTATGATATGTATTCAATTGCAAAGAACTAATTAGCTTCATTAGGTGGTAAGATAGTTGGTCTAGTTGGCGAGATAAGATTCTGGTTGTTTAACCGTATTAAGCGAAAGCAGTTAATAAACAGTTTTTCTCAAACTTAACTGTTTGATTACCATTTTATTTATGGTTATTTGACTGTTTTAATTAAATATGGTAAAATAACCATTCACTAAATTGTTATTTAGCCATTTATTTCGAGAAATTTCTAACAGTGTAGAAAGCTGAAAAATGAATTGAAATAGATGAAGATAAACAAAATTTTTTTGGTTAAAAAGGTGTATTTTTCATTTGGGAGCTCAAAACTTTTCAATTTCCTAAGATTGAAGGACTGTCCTCAGTAGTTTTAAATTAAAACGTTATTGGTTACTCGAATAACATATTGTGTTACTAAGAACAAGCAGATGTTAATTTTCAATGTGCATATTGTAAATTCATTTGTTTTAAGATCTGTAAAGGAAATTATTTTGTAATCTACTTCCTAAGAGGCTGTTGAGAAATCAGGTTTTAAGTGTTGCAATACAATAATGAATTTGAACAGAAAAACAATATTTTTTTTAATAAACAATATTGATAAAAAAAAACTGAAAACTTGACAGCATTAATCATTTCGCTATTTATTTTCCCCAAAATTCTTACTGAGAGCTTATATTATATACCATCAAGATTTCAGTCAACATATGAAGTAAATGTTTCTGTCTGTAAATACCTTTATTTGCTACGGTTATATACTATTGAAGGGGGATAAAATGTCACATTGTGAGGGGTTATTCGTACCGCAAAGTGATGTCCAACTAGCAAAGTGGCGGTCATAAAAAATAGCCGGTGATTCTTCGAATGACATCCACGAAGGACAGCAATAAAGGAGATGAATTAAGATGTTCACTTCAAGATCCCTTTCTTGTGGATTAAGTTGCCTTCACCCAACTAATGCACATGGTTATGTCACTTGCTATTTCTCTCTAAGGAACAAACTCTCTGATGATGGTAATGATAAACGAGTAGCTTTCAATGTCAAGAAGATAATACGTTTGCATGTTGCTTTCTTTGGCTAATAAACCTTAGCTTTACTTCTACTAAGGACTTCATACTTCATTTGTTGGACGCTTTATACACTAATAGTTTTTGGCTAAAGGAATGAAATACTTGTTGAAAACATTGAATTGCTTATAAGAGCGCATGATTTTCTGTAGTAAGTTTCAAATTTCATGTATTTTTAACGCTTTTATTCAGAAACGTTTATATTTTTGCTTTTTATGAGTTACACTAATTGCCTATCAAGGGTGCTGGCAGAATAATATAATAGGAGGTGCAACCCTCTAACAAACTACTCCCCCCCCCCCACCGAAAAAAAATTAAAATGTTCTGTTATTGCATTTTGTTTGTTATTACATATATTTTCGTCTGTTAATTTTTTTCAAGATATATTTCTTCATCGTTAACAAGATATTTAAAAAAAAGTACGACTTTCTTGTACTTGCAAATTTTGCCACGAGAAACTGTACTGATGGCGCTGGCATAGCTACTGACTTTGAAACACAAATAACTACAAACAGTAGTTTCGTATACTAACGTGTTTGTGCACGCTTAAGATTGGTATTTATTGTGTTGATGAAGTTTTACAGTTGTGAGAAATCAGTTTGTTATACACCTTTGTTAAACTAAATAACAAATAGAAAATATAATATTATTTATATTTTAGACGCCCGGTGGCTGAGTAGAAGCGCTTCGCACTCCCGTGCCACAGGTTCTGGGTTCGATCCTCGGACCGGGCAAGGTTGACTCAGCCTTTCATCCCTTCAGTGGGTCGATAAATGAGTACCAAGCATGCTTGGGAACTAAACACTGGGGGTTCCGCGTTCGGCTGACCACCTAACCGGAACATCTGCTCCTGCATCCCAGGGACCAAAGGTCAAGAAAACTGAGATGGGCACAGTAGGCTCTGGCCCTCTATGAGCTGTTGCGCCGCTGAGTTTAGGGTTTTGATTTTAGTCAGAGTTGATTTATTTATTGTTGGACAAAAATCCTAGCGAAAAAAATCAAATTTTATAACCCTTACCAATAAAAGGAGCAGAAGTTCTGATCAAATGGTTAGCTAATTGCGGGAACTTCTAGAGTTTAGTCCCCAAGCATGCTTGGTACCTTTTTTATTGACCCACTGAAGGAAAGAAAGACAAAGTCAATCTTGTCTCAGAGGGTAGAACCCTAGACCTGTGACATGATATGGTGAAGATCGAGCACTCAGTTACTGGGCAGTGGCCCAGAAGAACCATAAAAAATAATAAAAAAATCATCACAAAAAGGGACAAACCAGAAGGGTATAATTAGTAGCCACCCAAAAACAAACCTCTACATATATTTTTTCTCCAAAATTTTGGGGATATTTCCGTATCGTGATCTATATCTATACAGACGTTATATGTGCATGAACATATGTGCTTTTGTACCACAAAGGTTATTAATAGAGGTTTTTCATTACCTGANCTTCTAAACTTGAAATACAAGCCTTCACACTTGATTGAACATATTCAAAATTTAAATTAGATTTTTGAAATATGAGGCTTAATTTATTAATGTTGAACATGATATCATTCATGATGGCAGTGGTTGCTAAAAACAAAAAAGTAGTTATATTTTTTAACAACCCTTGAACAACAGGACGTTTGTCTTCCATTAAAACACTAACAAGAGCTTGCCAGTTGCAATCCAGAGCTGTAACTGAATTCCCCAAAGACAACCACCGAGTTGTTGATAACTTTATGAATTTCCTTGATTTTTGTTCAAGGATATCTTGAACATTCTTCAATCGCCTGGTATTTGCAGGGGAGCATTCAAAATAAGAGTGAATTCTTTTTATTATGTCCTGAAACTTTACCAGGTAAGCACTCTCAGACGCTGCTTGGCTCACGGCTAATGCTAGCCTATGTGCCACACAATGTACTGAAATTAAATGCGGATTTTGGTTTTTGAACAGAGCAGCAACCCCCGCTCTAACACCAGTCATAACTGAAGGTCCATCTGTACCTAAGGATGAGCATTTTGTAACATCTATTTTCAAACTCTCAAGTGTCTTTATCAAAGAAGAATAAATAAAATTAGCACTTGCACCCTCCATTTCTACTAAACTTAGATAATGTGTAGACAATCTACCTTGATGAAGCACTTTTAGGTAGATAATTAAACTTTGATCTATGGAAACATCCGTACATTCATCAATTATGACGGAGAACCATCTTGCTGAATTAACTTTATGCAGTATTTTTTCTTGAATGGTCATGGCAAGAGCCATTTCCATGTCCCGAATGCTGTCATAACTTTCATAAGAGGCTGTACCTATATTCAATCCACTGAGACTGGAACAACCTAAATCTATGCACAAATCTTTTATTGAACTAAACTTTCTAGTAGCCAAATGTTCCTTTGCTTGCATATAGACTATTTTCATTGCTGAAATAACTGATTCATTAGCACTGGAAATTGATTTTGCAACAGATTTCCCCCACGCATTGCTCTCCATCAAGGCCTTGTTTTCTACAGCATGTTTATGGTCAATGCTCAGTTCATGCTTTTTCAATACATCTACTTCATGGATGTTAGCGTCATGGTTTTTCGCGGAAGCCTTTTTTTAAATGGAATTTAGTAAAATCCTTTAGCAAAAATGCGAAAATGCTTTGTTGAATTTTAGCATTTTTGAGGGGTCTTTTCGCATTTTGCGAAAAAAGCTACCGTAGCGGAAACCCTGGTTCATGTCTTATTTAGGTTATGACAATATCATGAGTTTTTTTTGTCTAGAATACTAATTAGGCTAACTTACTTTTTTTATTCATATTTTATTTAATTTTTTGTATATTTCCAAACATCTTTGAGTTGGAAATTCAACCAACGATTAGAAAAACAATGATGAAAATGATTTTGAGCGTAGCAATAAATAAATAATATATTTATTTATTATACATTAATCTTTTCTGGGAAATCAATCAGAGTGTTTGATAAAAAATAGCAGCTTCCTGGTGTTTCTTATTATTTTGAAACTTATTTTCCTGAATTTAGTAAAAGTGAGATCAAACATGAACTTTAGTTTTTCTGCAATAGAGCAAATGCTGTAAACGTAAAATTTGAGTTTAAGTGATGTTTTGCCGTGTTTGGCTGAAACTGATTTTCTCTTGAATAAGAATTTTAAATGTTTTAAAGGTTGAAATGCTAAACAAATACAATATTCAATAACAAAAGCAAATAATAACAAATAATAATAACAAAAACAAATACTAAACCAATACGGAGTTAAAATACTAAACAAATCTGTTTCCTACTGCCAAATTTTAAGATCAAACTTAAGTTACAACTTTCATCTTCGATATATTAGTACATGTATAGAACCAAAAATAATAATAATGATAATAGTAAAAACAGAACATCTTAACTTTTGATCTAAATTTCAGATTATCATGTTCTAAGATGCAATCATAATGGTTTAAAAGGCTAATTTAAATCTAATTTAAATAATCATTATATTCTTAGACACGAAATTGGACACAAAAACGTACTTCTCTAATTAAACATACCTTTTATTAAAAGATTCAGATTTTTGTTTCGGTTCTTAAAGTATGGGATGTAATCTTAATCTGGAAGAATAATGGATCTTAATATGGCCAGTATAATTTGAGAATAAGTCAAAAGTTTGGATACCTCACCTAAATGTTAATTATAGTGGTGGTTCAGGGAATACAGCATTCGTCTTCCAATGAGGTAAACCGGGTTCGAAACCCTTTGATGGCTGGTGGATACGAATTCCGTACCTGGCTCGCAACGACCACAGTGCTGACTTAAAATATCCTCCGTGGTAGACGGATCATGGGCTAGAGTACCCTTGCCGTTAGACTAATTGTGGGAGGATGTCGTGGTTTCCCTTTCCATGTAACGTAAATGCGGGTTAGTTTAATCAAAAACTCCTCCACGAAGCAAAATTTCTCCCAATTCTTGATTCAGGTCTATTAGATGGTCTATTAGATTGGGTTTAAAATCACAAGGCTACGGAGTTGAACATTAGTAGTCGTAAACCCAAAATTGGGTCGGCTGTTCAACAACGGTTATAAACTTTCATATATTTTGCTATTTATTTTGAAAAAAAGAAATTAGTGAAACGCTTTTTGCACACAATTATAAAATTCATGAAAGCAAATGTTTTATAATTTTTATTATTTAATTTAATAACAGTCGAAAAAATTTTGAATTTTAACGCATAAAATCAAAAAATCATTCCTTTGCTTAAAAAAAATTGCAAAATTTAAATATTATCTAACTTTAAATGATTAATTACGAAATTTGAATTTAATTGGCGGAACTGTTTCTGAGAAATAAAAATTTATAAATACGACTTTTTTGAAATTTTATTACTCAGAAACTATTTTGCTCAAATTAATATTATCATTCGACCAAAAGTTTTCAAGGTGTTCTGTTTTTACTTTTCACATTGTACATAGCATCGACATTATTAAGCATATTTTTCGATAACTATTACTATTATTAGAAATTAACAGTGAAATTACGAATTGTTTTGCTTATAATTTATCGACAGCTTACATTTTTAATTAATCAATGCTTATAAAAACGATTGATTCAATTATTTCTCACACACTTCTTTAAAACCACAGTATCACTAAATATTATGATTATTATTAATTATGTATAATTATTATAATTATTAATAAATATAACGTTTATTTGGATATTATTATTAAGTTTCTAATTAAATATTGCATATAAAAGATAACATTCATTTCTGAAGCATGTATATTAAATAAAAATAAATATAATCGTGCGTGTACCAAATTAAAGATCCAGTATTATATCATAATTGTATTATTGTATTAAATTATTTCTCATATACTTCTTTAAAGCCACTGTATCAATAAATATTATGGTTATTATTAATTATGTATGATTATTATAATTACCAATAAATATAATGCTTATTTGGATATTATTATTAAGTTTCTAATTAAATATTGCATATAAGAGATAACATTCATTTCTGAAGCATGTATATTAAATAAAAATAAATATAATTGTGTGTGTACCAAATTAAAGACCCAGTATTATATCATAATTGTATTATTATCTAAACCACAATTTTGTAATTTATCGCTATTAGGTGATTATTTAAGAGATAAATCAAAGCAAAATAAAATCTAGACACTAAATGAAAGAAACAATTATCAAAGCAGATTAGGCAAGGGGAAAAAAAGAGAATAAATGTCTTCCAACCACATTACTCTCTCTCTGTAACATAAAATGTTCTTGAATCACATCATTCTATTTCGGAAATGCTCAATCATTTCTCCTCCTGCGGAAAATACTTCACTTAGCTTCGCGTCCTTCTGATTTGCATCTCTTTTCGGGAAAAATGTTACAAGATCTATTTATCAAAATGTGGCTTGACTTTTTCATTTGTAATCCTCGTGTCCTTCACTGTACTTTCAAGACAAATGCTCCTTCTCTATTGATCGCCAACTTTGGCACTCTACTTTATTTCCCTTGTTTGATGTGTCACAGTTTTTTCGTTTTTTTTTTATTTTTCTTCTTTTTACCACAATGTGCTTTTTTTTTCCTTCCAAAATTTTTTTTGAATCTGTTTATGACCAAAAATGAACTCAGTAGTGCGTTGTTTAAGCAACACAGTTTTTTCCCCTTTTCCTTGAAAAGAGTTTCAAGAGCTTAATTTTTTTTCAGTTTTGAATAATATGGATTTTCATATTGGTGCTTCACATCTTTTTCAAAAGTAGGCATGCATTTATTTTTTTCTTTCAAAATCTGTATAATCGACAATTGACATGATTGAGTTAGACTGGGTTTATTTTTCTGTAATTCTTACTTCGCTTTTAATATTTTTTTAAGGATGTGATTTATAGCTGAGCAATCAGCAGACTAAATAGACACTGAAAATAAAAACAGAAAATCTATGCTTTTTTTTCTTCACCAGTATAAAAGTATAAAGTTTCAACTTATTTTTCTTAAATGTGCCAATTTCTTTTTCAAAAATTCTATGTTTTTTCAAACATTTTTTTTATTTTATTTAATGTTCAATTATTGTATTAAAGTATTTTATTCAAAAGTATTTCTTCAACTATCAGAATTTTATGAAATTTTTAAAAAGATTGAAATTTTTTTATATGACCTTTTAATATTTTAGGATGCTAGCCTTTTGTTCAAAAAGTATATAAACAACAGAATAATTGATATCAATGACACTGGAGAGGATGTTTTTGCTGTATTTATACAAATACTTGCTTAATTCGAGTGTGGGGATTTCAAATCTAAAATTAGTTTTGTTCCTAAAGCTAAATTTTTTTTTAAAACATTAAATTTTTAATCTTCTTTTTGTCGAAATGTACAAGTTTAAAAACGTTATGCATAACAGGGTGTCACGTAAATTGTGTGACAAACTTCTAGGAGAGTTAGGGTGCGTTATTAGGATTAAAATTGCATAGGCACCCATGCCAACAACATTCCCAGGCATGGGTTCTTATACAGTTTTAATCCTGATGATGTGCCCTAACCCCCCTAGAAGTTTGTCGCAACATTTATGTATAATGTTTTGTACAATGTTTTCGAACTTGTACAATTCGAAAAAAAATAGACTGAAAATATCATTAAAAAACTGTAGTTTGGAGAAAGAAACCGATTGCAGTTTTTAAATTAGGGACGGGGAAATATCCAAGAAAAATTTCAAGCAACAGTATGAAAATTGTTCCTCAGTGTAATTTATCGTTCGTTTGAAAATAGGTATAGGAGAGAGGGGGTGCCTTTGAACAAGGGGCACCAGACCCTAGTGTGTACATATAATGTGTACTACACATTACGTTAGAGAGTATCTACTTATAAACATAAGCTAAATCTTACTAAATAAGAAATATTTTGAAAAGAAAAGGTTTAATAAAAGCAAACTTTCAATTGATGTGCATAAGAAGGAAATGAGCAACTTTCAAAAGTGTATTCACAAATCTGTGCTTTATGTATTAGTAGGTACTGTATAGAATTCAAAATAAAAAAAGTAAAACAACTTACTAACTTTTGATCTGATGATTGCAGTTTAATGTACTAAAATGCAATCGTATTGATTCGTCAAATATGATAATTAATTTATGTAGACGATATTTTAAGTCACGAAACTAGGAACAAAGTCATACAACTGAATAAAAATACCTTTTCTCGATAGAATTTGCTTATTGACTCTTAAAATATGGGAGACACCTTGTAGCTAATTGCAACTTCACTTACCACTAAGGAAAGATAATAATCATGTAGAGTATCAATTTTTCACTATAGTCAAATCATTGTTTAAGTAAAGCAAGAGTAATTAAAGAAAAAAAATTATAAAATGATTTAAGAAAAATATAGTTACAGTATGATAAACAAAGCAGTATGGCTTAAAAAAATGAGTTAACAGATTTGATCCCTTTATATGATAAAGGTGAAAAACAGTGGAAAACCTTTCCGTAAACATAACTGCCTTAAGAGCGTCAAATGTACTGTGAAAGTCCGAAAAATAAATAAATGAATAAAATAAAATAAAAACAAAGTTGCTATTACAGTGTATTATGAACGGGACGCCAATAAGTTATTCAGAAGAGATTTCCGAAGAACAATCTTTGTAATGATTGCTACTTGTTTCGTTATCTCCAAAACTATACTGTAAAAAATAACTATAACTTCTACATAAAAATTATTTTTTTCACAAAAAAACTGTTAAAAGAAATATACAGATTTTTTCTCTTTTCTGCGAACTTGGTATATTTGACGGTTTAAGGCTGTTTTATTGAAAATATGGTTTTCATCTGTTTTCACCCTAATCATTAACGGATTAAAATCGTCAGTTCAAAATCTAGTTTTTGCCATTCAGTTTTGCTTACCGTACGATAAAATTTTTTCGAATAATTTTATGAATATTGTCTATATTTTTGCTTAATTTTCAGCAATTATTTTATGGTTTCTAACATCGTATAAATAAAACTATGAATCGACTTAATTGTCAAAATAATACTCAACTGGTTTATCATGTTTCTTTAGATATAATTGTTTGGTAAGTTAAGTTGTAAGGAAATTTTATAAGGGTGGTTAACTATGATTTTAAATATTTTTACACTTAAATATGATTTCAACAAGACTTTTAAGATAAAAACAGTTTAAGATTTTTCTTAATAGTGAAAATTAGAGCTTCGGTTTCTCAGGGGGTAGAGCCCTTTTCCCCTATGACGTGAGCTAGGTTCAAATCCCAGCGTTGCCAGGACATATGAATTTTGCTCGTGGCTCTCATCGATCACAAAGCTGATATACTTATTTTATACAGATTTTTGTTAAAATAACACAGCCTTTTTCTTAAATTAACAGAAGCTTTTGTTAATATAACATAGTTCGTTTGCTAAAATAGCGAATTTTGTATGTTAAAATAATAGTACTTATTTGTTTAAAAACAGGTGTCCATTTATAAATAAAAATATTTTTCTGTGAAATAACAGAATTTATATCGACACATATGCTAACAGATTTTACCGTAAATTTAACAGATTTTGACAGTGAAATTAAGGATGTCTAACACTATTTTATAGCTTATTGCTATTTTTCATTTTGCTACTTATTTAATTTCAATGAATAAATTAAAAAAATAAATTATCTGTTATTATTTAATTTATTTACAAAATTCTCAATTATTAGAGGCTGTCCTATATCATAAATATTGGATTTCAGATCGTATAATGTTAAAACTCTAAATGCATTTTTACATTTTGCTTACTTTTAGATTTCCTTGCACGAAAATTCATTAAAGAAGTATTACGATCTCGAAAATGGTGTCTCTTTAATAAAAATGAATTAATCTCTATTTTAAAATAGGATTTTTTAATTGAGTTTTATAAAAAAGTCGTTATTATTCAATTTAAAAATTCTTCTTTAAAGTTTAATTAAAAAATAATATTCTTGATATTCAAAATTATATTTTTGCTGCTTTATTTCAAGAAATATAGCTCAATTTTAATAAGCAGAAGAAGCTAAACACTTGTATTACCCGAGCAAAATAATTTGACAGAAATCAAAAGAGAAAATTTTAGAATATCTGAATGAAGAAAACTAAGAAACAAAGTTAAGACAAGTATGATGTATTTATTGTAAACAGAAAATGGACAAACTATTTTATGGGACAAATGTATCCTTCCTGCAATGAATTTTTTGAGCTTTAAATAAATAAAAAAATGTCAGCGTTTACCAATCACTGTATATTTTTCCTAAAAAACTCCCCACGAGAAAAAGTCGTAAATCTCTAAAATAGAAAGATCACATTTTAAACTATATCTTTAGAGAATTGTTTTCCCTATCATTTTAAAACTTTTTATTGATAAATAGCATAGTAAAAAGATTTGATATACCTTTAAATATAATAAAATTTTAGAGCTTAATCATAAAAGCTCTTTTCACTTAAAAGATCAGAATTTCAAATAGTTTTATAACCTTCGCAGATGAAAAACTAGAAGAAAAATCTTTTTCTCCATTTCAACGGCAGTAAAAAATAGGAATTGAGTGCTCTGTGCATTATTCTGAGCAATGCTACATAGTTCTAAAATTCTGTTGAAGAATTTTACATGAATTTTATTGTTGTTAGTACTTTTTACCTCTACTATTAAAATGTAAAAGCTTATTTATGAAAAGTTGGAATAAAAATGTCTTTGATTTACATTTTTACAACAACGAAATAATAGTATCTCTTTTCCTTGTTTAGTTTATCGGGACAGTAACTACTGAAAAAATTACAAATATCGCATCAAGTTTATAAAATGATGAATATTTTTTCCATGGAAACATTTTTGCATTATACATCTTTTTGGAGTAAATTTGACATGAAAGCAAATAAGATAAAATTTAATATATATATANTATATATATATATATATATATATAAAATTTTGTAAATATATGTACAAAAAAATTCTTAAACCTATTCTAAATATTCAAGATATGGAACAAAAAGAAGATATGGGCATTATTATAAAAAAAAACTTATTAAAAAGTTGCAACATGAATTAAGCTTTAAGATTTTAAGATTTAGATGAAAAAGTGAGAATTGAGAAAATCTAAACGCAAAGTTTAAAAATTACTTTTACTAATTCACGCTGCGATTTGTTTACATTAACGATCTAAATAAAAGTCATTTTTCAAAAAATTAGTACACAGTCTCTTTTTAAGTTTTAATAAAACAATTTTCGATCATATTCAAATGGCAGAATATTGAATGACTACACTAGAATATGGTAAATCCACCGTGTTTCTGAATCTATGGGAACACTAAATAGCTCCGTAATTTTTATCGAAATGCTTTGGTAATGATTTTGGAAAAATTCTATATTGTTTTATATAAGATAAAATTTGGTAAATAAGGTAAAATATGGTAATTTTATCATGATACCATGTAGCATGATATAAAACAGCTTTTTTCGATTAAATTTACTTTTCAGTTTTGCATTTTTTAGTAAAAATGTGGGAATAAGAACTATAATTTTGAAAACTGGAACTTCTGGTAAATCATTACCATATGAACGAAAAAATGCCAAATAAAAGATTTTAATACCGTATGTTTTGGTTCTATTATGTTTTTCTGTTATCAGAAATGTCATAACCATATAGTACCGTAATTTTACCAGAATTTGTTTTTCTCTCTGTACAAAACTGCTGATTTTGATGTTAAAATTAATTTCCAAATTTAAGTGATACACCGATAGCAACCTTCTCCTATGTGTTTTCTTCTGAGAATAAATAAAAAAATATGGTATTATTTTGGTCTTTTTGGTGCTCATGGGTTTAAATATTCTTTTTTTTGGACAGGTAATAGTTTTAGATCCAGTTCCTCACCATATGAAGATTTTCAATATCAATCTTTTTAGAACGCACTATATGAGTAATGCCGATCCATACATATTTAACCTTAATTATTAAACGTAACCATTCAATTAATTGATGTATAAATTAATATATACAATTAATTATTAAAATGTTTAAAAATTTGATATTTGACAATATTTAATGCGCAATTTTAAATAACGATTCATTGCAACTCTATGCTTATCTTAACATTTAAAAAACATATAATTAAAAAGAAAATGCAGGGTTTCATTCAAAACAGATTATAAGAACGCATCTAATGGACGGAAATAACAGTCCAGACGATCTAATTCCTTAGCGAAATTCATTTGTAGATCCATACATATTCCATTCATATGAATCGTTGTGCGGTTGGCGTTTCTAACCAATGCCTAGAGCGGTGATTTCACGTTTTCGTAATCACACCCATTTATTATGGCGAAGGAACTTGGTGAGATTGAGAGCTAGGACTTGATTTACAAAGATGAGTTAGGAAATCCTGTTACATATATGTCTTTAAGAGAATTGGCAATGTTTGCTTAGAGAGTGAATATTTGTCAAGCTGACAGCCCGTTATTATATTCACTAAGGAGATAGCATAAGCACTAGCATATCCTTCCGACTCATATCTATGTCATATTTGGCCTAAATATAGATTCCCTCATTAAAACTTCCTCATAGAAATTGATATTTGCTCATTATACAAAAGTGAAACGCTACGATTGGTTTAGTCTAGAAAATGTTATAAAGAGTAGGCACATTTTGAAATGAATTAATTTTATTTTTTGGATTTGCTTACAATACACTTTTTCCCTCGGAAATGAATTATTAACTAGCTATTAAGTTTCCGATAACATATTTGGAATAATTCAAACTTGATTTTCTTAGCTACTATAAATTTTTGTTTGATTTATAGTTGAACTATATTTTAAATCATATTAAAGATTTTTTACATCAAGGACAGTTTGAAAATTGAAACATTTACTATACGAGCATTTATTCCAGATATGAAAACTCATTTTATTTAGTTTGATTTAAATATTTCTTTTGAATGACTTAATAATGTTTTGGAGAAAAAGAAAAGATGACTGTAATCTCTCAAATTTTAAATTAAATTTTATTTTTGCTTAACATTTTCTAAGCTTATTAATAAACTTATACTTCTAAATTTATGCTTCACTGTTGTTTAAAAAGATTTGGCACTTTTATGAAGAGATGGATAAACATAAAAAAGTCACCATACTATTATTGACGCCATTGATGCTTAGTTAAATTAGGTAAAAGCTAAATATGAAAATAAAAAAAAAAAAGCTATTCACTAAAAAGCAAAATTAATTGAGAAAACTTACTTATTGATTTAGGGGAATCGTAAAAATTCGTCATATTGTCAATCGCCATTAACCATTTCAATTAAAAATAAATTGACACCAGTGATGCTTAATTAATTATGGTGAAAGGCGCTACTGGTAATTGATGTAGTTTTATTTCGTATCAAACATACGAATACAAGTACAAAGTACTGTTTTAGTATATTTGGCACCTATAAAAACTGCTCCAATAAAATAGGTAGTATCTTCAGTTTTAATATAGATACTGTGGAAATATGTTTCTTACGTTTCATCGAAAGGGAAAAGCACCTGAAAAATGGCTTAATTGTGTTAAATTTTGCCTATCATAAACTTGCCACAAGCAACAGCACCATGGAAAATTATACTGAATGCAGTTAGTTTTTATTTTGATGTGATGAACTACTAAATATGCGTTCTACTTAATCTAATAACGTAGAGCCATCGAGAAAAACAGCAAATAATGACAAATAAATTAAAACATTTAAATTATTTTATCGTCTTTTAATTGTTTTGCTATATCTTTTTCAGTGTTTTTCATTAGTGTCCTTCTGTACTGATTTATTCATTATTCTTTTTCACCCCTAACAAACAACGTATATTCAGCTGGTATTTTTTATAAAATGACGGTATTTCAATTGAAAATTGTTTCCATTATCAGGGTTTCATTTTATCAGGGTATCACCCTAGTGTTATTATTCTATCTCCGTATATAGTAAAAAAATAGGGTCAAATTAAGTTAAAAAGTACTGGCACTCAGAGTGCTAGTACTCAGTGTACTCATTATCTACTTACTTTAATATTACTTTTTAATTTTACTTTATTTTTTCAAATTTTGTTCAATCAACTGACTCAGTTTCAACACACGCTTTATTTATCAGGAAAATAATTTTCAATGGTGTCTAAAATAGTTATAGAATCAAAGTGATCAATTTATTAATTGATAGAAAATATTTATCCTTTGTTTGCAACTCTTGTTCGTTATTCTTAGTCTAAAAACCCAAATAATTAAAACATATCGTTACATTTACTCATTTACTGATAGCAAGTTTTGTACGAGAGTAATACACATAGTCATATTTTTATACAATCATCTTTGAATTTTATTCATCATGATTTTATTCTTTTTAAATAAATATCAATAAAATTCCCTTTTTCTAATTTTTTATTTATTTAACTACTATATAAATTTAATTAAAATAGTTTCTAGCATTAGATTTCTGAGCAAACATACTTCTCTGTCCCAAAGATGTCCACTTCACCAAGGTTTTAAAGAATTGAAATACTGCAAAAGCTTAAAATATGTCATGTTTAAATCAGTTATTTCAACTTGTTTATTAAGAAACTGATGGGATACATAGATTTCTAAGAGTACGATAGTTTTTAGTGTATTAGGCTAGTATAAATCTGAATATGGTTGCGTCGAACATAAATATGTATTACCCAGTACGGAAACCAAAAAACCAGGTCCAAGTGCCCGGTAATAAAATTAATTTGCCCGATTCGTGTAATTACCGGGTACCTGGTATATCCCTATAAATAATTAGAAAAAAAGAGTATTACTTTGCAAATTTAACTATGCCTTACAAATCGAAATATAACCATTTATATGCAAAGGTCCTTTTTATTTTTATTTTTTTTTGATTCATACAAGTATAAATCCCATTTATAATTGTTTTAAAAACTAAATCTGGTTTTTAATCTTTACAAATAAGTTTATAAGCACCAGTTTCGAAACTAAATGTTTAAAAGAAACATGAGGCATAAACATTGTTGTCAAGATGTTTTGATAAATGGTGATTCAGAACATGCATTTTTTTCTTTTGGAAAAATAGTTCTATTCATATAAGTTATACATAATATTTTTACTTGTCTGCGTGTTTTACACATATGATGAAAAGCTCTATTTTGGATTGAAGCCAATAAAATTCTTTGCATGGCTATAGAAGTCATTATCTTGATGTTAAGATATAAAAAATATAATAAAAGACTTGCAAGCCACAATTGGCAATAATTTTTAACATTTATTATAACACTTCATAAATTATTACTAACTGCTTTGCAAATATATATTAATGTCTTCTAAAATAATGAGTTATTGCAATCTTATTCATTCATACGTAAACAAAAAATGATTACAAATTGTTGAAATACATACAATTCTAAGTTAATGTTTCTAATTTTAATATCTGTATTTTTTTCAGAAATAACTTATTATTTAAATTTAACTCTCATGCATTTTATACTATATGATTTATTTTCCTACTTGGTGTATGAAAAAATTTAAATTATTATTTTTAAAAATGTAATTGGGTAAAAAAAGATTGCCCACGGAGAAAAAATTCTGGTAAAATTACCGTACTGTATGATAATGACATTTCTGGTAAAACAAACGATAATTCTGGTGTAATAAAACCAAAATGAACGATATTTAAATCGTTCAATTGGTACTTTTTCCATTGATATGAAAATGCTTTGCCCGAAATTCTAATTTTCAAAATTATAGTTCTTATTGTCATACATTTAGTAAAAAATACAAAAATGAAAGAAAAAAAAATCAACAGAATAAATAAGTTTTATGCTATGCTCTAAGGCAGAGGTGGCCAACCTGCAGCTCGCGAGCCCCATGCGGCTCTTTGAAGGATTATTTGTGGCTCTCGATAAATGTACTCTACTTCCCTTTTAATTTTTGTGCTATTATATTTTCAAAAATTATTATCGTTCCGTATGGGCTTCAAAATGTCTTTTAAATTACTGCGAACAAAGATGTAAGACTAAGTGCAACGTTGCTTAATTCAGGGTGAGTTTTTCTTTTCCAATATAATTATGACACAAAAAGCATCTGGAGAATTAGAATTAATCGAGATGTAAGAAGATCAAGCTCTACAATTTGATAAGTCGACGTCGATTACTGAATTTTGGAAATTTGTACCAGAATCGAAGTATCCTGAATTAAAAAAGGCTGATTGTAGAATTATTTCAATATTCGGAACAACGTACTTATGTTAATCATTTTATTCCACTTTAAAAGTCGTGAAATCCAAAACCTCTATTAACCAACCAGCATCTCGAAGAATTACTGAGAAGTGCTGACACCAATTATTCATCAAATTTTAAGGAATTATCAAGAGAAGTAAAATAAATGTGTTTAATTTTTAATATTTAAATTCAATGCACATATTTTGTACTTTTACTTATATGTTCTCAATAAATACAATTCGTTTAAAAAAATTTTAATACCTTTTTTCGTACCTTTTAAATGTGTATTTAATTGCGGCTCACGAAAAATTTCAAATTTGGAAAAATGGCTCGACTTTCAAGGAGCTTGGCCACCCCTGCTCTAAGGTATCAGGAGAGAATTACCACATTTACCAAATTTTATCATACATTATCAAAGTATGTTTTATTGTTTATTTTACGAAAATCATTACTAAAGCGCTTCGTAAAAATTATCGATCTTTTTGGTGTTCCCATAAAGCTAGAAACACGGTAAATTCTACCATATTCTGGTTGTTTAGACCATAGTTTTTCTCAACCATTTAATTATTATAATAAGATTTAATTATTACTAACGACTTTGTAGCCGTACATAAATTTCTTATAAAATAGAAAATTGGTTTAGAATTAATTCAAATGCATAAAATTTACTTTTTTGTTTATTTAATTACTTAGAAGAAAGGTACACGAAGTGTCACTCACAAATAAAGTTTTGTTATTTAGCTAGTCTTTTTGGTTAGAAAACAATGACATAATTTATTTTGTCCATTTAACTTTGATTCCAGAGATATAAATTATTGAAAATATAAGTTTAGGGTGAAAAATGCTTTGAAAATTAGCAAAAATTTGTCTTACTCCGTGATAGCAAATGTATTTGAAAGGATTATTTTTAACTACTTTCAAAACTCAATAATAATGATGTAATATATATACACTACCATACAATAATTGAAAAGACACTTTCAGCTTCCGACGTTTTTTTAAATTTCCCAAGAAATACTTAAAAGATTATTTTGTAACTTTAAAGATGTTTAGTTCATGCGATGTTTCCTATTTAGCTATAAAAATTAAAGCTTTCAAAGGCTTGAGAGACCTACAATTAATTATGAAAGAAAACAAGTATTTTTAAACACCCCATGCCAAAAAAAAAAAAAAAAAAACAAGCAATAAGCTTGTAACTTGTATTGATTATTTAAGCTTTTATTTTTAATAACCGCATGAAGTTTCGTAAACTTACAGTGTTTTCATTACAGCGCGAGAACGCGAGAATCTCACATATTTTTTTTCTTTTCTCGCATTAAGAAATGATTACCGCGAGAAATTCGCGCATTCTATAAATCAATTTCGAAATTCGCGAATTTCTCGCCTTTTTGAAAAAGCTTCGAATTATGCCATTTAGAATAAAATCCGTTTCACTTCCCTTCCTGGATCTTTCATTATCTTCACAACTGCCCCAAGTTATCTAGCTTCCCTATTTACCAGTATTGTTCAGAACCTTTTCGAACAACAGAACACAACCACGGAACCCCTTTCAGAACATATTTCTCTGCAACCACGTGTTTACGGTAGGTAAGGTTTCTTCATGTAAGACGTTCAAATTTTTTATTTACTAATGTAAGATGGACAAATACCTAGTAAAGTCGAAATCTTTTATAATGATGCACCACAAATATTCAATGCTTTAAAAAATAAAAAACGTTAAAAATTTATTAGAATTAAAGAAATGATTTTTTTTTCAAGAGTTTTTGTGTTTTTTTTAGTTTTTAGAAATCTCACTTAACTTTTTGAAATCTCACCCTGTTTTTGAGAAAGGGTGAGAAATTCTCACTCATTTTTTTTCTATGATGAAAACACTGTTAGAGTAAATATTGATGGAAAATGGACATTTTTATAAAAAATAATTTTTTGCCTTATGTTTTTTTCATTACTTTATAGATATTCAATAGAATTAAACAAAATTTTTGGTGCAATTTAAGATTATTTACATAATTGTAATTTAAGATTATTAACAAAATTTAAAGAAAAATCGTTAAAAACTGAATCGCATTTGACTACTAATTAAAAAAAAATTTGATTTAAACATCAGAAAAATTTTTAGAAAAATCTATAAATTTTCTGAGTAGTTTTTCGCACCTTTCAAAAAAAAAAAAAAAAAGAAAAGAAAAGAAAAAAATGCTCTAAGCGATCAGGGTTTTTTCCACAAATTTTATTTTGCATCATAAGACAAAATTTAGTAACAAATGATAATACCTTACAATAATCGACTAGAAACTAAACATTGATGGTATAGAGAAAGAAAACATGCAAAAGAAAACATACTTTTATGGGGGATGATTCCTCACAATGTCGGTCTCATTTTTAATAAATCTTGTTTAAAATAGTGCAAGATGAAATGTACGCCCTTATCATTTTTTTTCTTTAAATATGTGCAAAAACTACTTAGAAAATTGCTTGAAACTCTTTAATTTTTTTAAGATATTCAATTAAAGCTTTTATCATTAACTGTTTCCTTTACAATTTTTTTGAAAAAAAATCCAAAAATCAACATATTTTTTTCATTTCCTCAATAAATACAAGGAACTAAAACAAAACATAATACGCATGTTCTAAGTTGAAAATTTAATTTTTTATGTGCAAAAAATATTTAATTTACTATCATTTTACCATCAGTTACCATCAAAGTACCTCGGGCAAATGAAAAAAGTTAAATATTAGTCTTTGTATATGTTCACATTTTCATAATCTGAAAAATCACCTACATTACTTTTACTTTCGTTAGCGGACGCCATTTTTTTACACTTTTTTCCATGTAAATTCAGCAACCATTGTATATACAATTCCACAAAACACGTCTGTAGTCCCACAAACAATAAAACTCCCAAACAAAAAAAAAGCAAACTTCCAATCACAGCAGATTATCCAATCAGACTTCCAATTACAGAAGATATCCAATTACAGAAGATATTCAATTACAACACATCATTATTTTTTGCTTTACTTCCGGCCGAGTAAAAACGCGATGAAACAAAACGTATTGACGAATTCTGTTGCACCCGTGTTTACTCGGGATAATAAATACTTGCAATGTATACATACCCGAGTTAACTCGGGATAATCAGGGAAGCGATTAATGGCTAAACCCGATTCCCTACAAAATTACGAAAAAACTTTTAAAATTTTTTCTGTTCATGTATAGTATAAGAGAATTAGCTTAAATACTCATCTCTTGCACAGTTTTAAACGAATTTTTAAAAATTTTTCTAATCAACAATTTTGTAATTAAAATTAAGATTCTCTAAAAATTTTGTTTTATTCTATTAAATATTTATGAAGTTATAGCAAAATGACGTTAAGCGAAAAAAATTTATATTTATATATATATATANAATAAATATATATATATATATAAAAACAAAACCACAAATAAATTAAGTTTCCAAAAAGATATCAGAGCATCATGAGTTTTTTAGGTAAATGATTTTATAGAAGCATGCGACAAGGTTAGATGTTGATATTTACGTAGACGTAGCAATCAATTTGGCATTAGGGCATTAGGAAGCTCGGCTATTCCGAAGTTGTATTTGACTGATAATTCTGTGTCTGAATCAATCTATATTCAATTTCAATAATTTCAATATAAGAACATAAAAAAACTTTTAATGCTCATTCAGTATGTTATATTGCCTGATTATTTACCTTTATAATTAGCACTAATTATTTCGCATATATGAAGGTGAGCCTCACAAACCATTAAGATTTTATTTTATTTTATAGCCGTCGTTGAACAGTCGACTTAATTTTGGGTTTACGGAAGCAACGAAAATCTCCCATGGTCAGCTTGACGGTAAGAGGACTCTAAACCATGATCCGTCTACCACTGAGGACGTCAGCACTGTGGTTCATGTGAGTTGTAAGGGAAATTCGTATCGACTAGCCATCAACGGGATTCGAACCCGGTTTACCTCATCGGAAGGCGATCACTCTATCCCCTGAGCCACCACAGCTCAAACCATTAAGATTGCAGTTTTACTAGAAAATCCAACTATTAGAGCGCAAGTTATTTACATGTAACCTTTCATGGGGCACGTGCTTAATATAAAGGTGCGCAGTAGGAAAAGTGGTCTAGTGAATGCGAGTGCACAACGTATAAAATTACAGAGCAGAGTTATTATTAGCTTTAAGCAATCTTAAGAATTTCATAAGTGTATAATATTTATATATTGTGCTCAAATTGTGAACCATAGATATCTTTTCTTTTCCAAAATGGCGAAATTTTAAACAATTCTTTAATGAAAGAAAAAAGGATAAAGAAAGTATAAAATGTCTTACTCAGCTAAATTAAATTCATTACTACGAATCGAGAAAGCTAATTCCTTGGAAGAAAGGGTATCTCAATTCGAGAGAAATAATCACGTGATTATGACTTGAAGAAAGTTGCTTTGAAATTTGCAACTGAAGATTATCCACAAATGCACAACTCCGCAATTAACCACTCTGTCTTGGCTCTTTAAAACTCTACAAAATTCACATGGATAATAAACTCTTAATCGTTCCCGTTGGCTGTTTTTCAGCTCGAGAGACATTTCCGAATAATTTGAGAGGGAAACGAAATTTGATTTTAATTTGATTGAAGGAACAAATTCCCCAGACACGATCGATACCCTAAGGCTAAGCTTCACAGATCTACCTTTTACAAATGTATCAGTTGTAAGGAGAGAGAATAAAGTTAAGTAATGTTCTTAAGTTCTACTTTAGTGATAAGATTAATGTTTTATCATAAGCCATAGTCTGAGCTTCTTGTATTTATCAAAACTACTCGAAGGAAAATAACTTTTACAATAGTAGATTGCTGTGATTGAAGAAACTGGAAAAAGGAGAATAAATCCCATGATTCTCTTCATCACCTGGGTTTGTTTAGTAAATAATAGACCAAGTCATCAATTTAGTCCACCGTTTTTGTATATACTGATTGATAATCTGTTCAGTATTCTTTTAGTTATATAGTTCTTGAGAAAAAGGAAACATTAATATAACGAAATCACTACAAACATTTTTACAGCTATCTAAAGGTCTCCGAAGAAACATAACACATTAATTAGATGAGGAAATAGATCTATTGTAAGGTTTAAAAACAGCTATTTGTTGGTTAAATCTGAGAAATACTAAAGAAGTATGAAAGAAGCATGCATAATCATGAAATAATAATAAAGTATACATAAGAGACGAAAAAATAATTTTTGTTCTGATCAAAAATTAAGATAATACTTGGTAGTACACGTTTATGAATATTAAAATACAACAAAAAAAAGAATCTAATCCTTTTACACCTTATGTTACTTATAAACAACACAGTCTTTATAAATTATTTTAAACCTTTATAATTCGAGAGCGATTTTTGTATTGTTTAAATTCTCAGGAAAGCAGCAATTTTTAACAGGGAATTGATGCTCTCCTGATGGTTTGCTTGATTATTTGTCAATAAATAAACCCTTCTTTGGAGATATTATCATTTATAGGCTAACTAGTGGCACAAGTAAGAGAAGCCTTTTTTCAAAACTTATTTTCATAACTTTAAATTTTGTTCATTAATGAAAGAGAAGAAAAATTATTCAATATAAAATTAATTTTGGTTATTTATAAAAATGACACTCTATGGTATATTATTCAGTATCTTTATCAAACTTTTTATTTACTTCTGTATGCTTATATTTGTCACATAAATGAATAATAATTCTTTGTGTTTTATTATTTTAAAATTGAATTTTAAAATTTAAGTTTGGATTCTATGAATTTATGTTAGTTTTTGGAAATATTCTTATACTGTGCATTTACGTAGAAACATAAAGTTTTTTAATCAATTTCAAATCTTTTTTTTACCTCTTATTTCTATTATACGGAAATTAAAAGAAATAAAAAATAAAAAATGTAAAATTATTTACTTCTGTCTGTTTTTATTCTTTCATATAATAAATTCTGTAATAAATTCTAATAAATTATAATAAATTCTACTATAAACAAAGAAAAGAAAAAGAAATCTACATTAATAAAGCTTTTTGGTATTTATTCTTCCACTGGTTTTAAATAATTAATTGTGGATTTCATCCATGTTAATACGTGTTCAATACAGTATTGAAACAAATATAAGAACAAGAAAAATGTCGAGAAATTAAAATATTTAAAATAAATCGTAATTTACTTCGTAAAATGTATTTTTACCTTCATTAACAAACGTCATCCTTAATGAATCAACATCTGAACACTTCCTAGACCTAAAATAAAACAATTATAAAGAACTTCATAAATTTTTCTTAAAAATAATGAAAGAAAATAATAAACTCATCAATTCATCAATCTAATTGGTAGCTAAGCTTTTTGACGTAGCATGGCACTAAGACTATTTTGGGCCAGGCTGTTACTATTTTGGCAAGCACCAATTAAAAAAAAGAAAAAAAGAAAAGAAGAAAAAAAAAAGAGCGTGTCTTTTCATATGCTCTAGAATTAGAGAGGAATTTCTTTATATATTTTTCTGTGCCATTCTATATAGATTAGTGATTGCAAATAAAGAAATCATTGCCAGACAATTGCAAAGGCATTATTTTTATTATTAAAAGGCATTATTTTCGAAACATTAAACTTCAATTTAACTTTTTTTTAAGCAATTTATGGAATTTATTATATGATATTTTATTATTTCCTATTAATGAATATCAAAAAATTATTTCATATAAAAGCAAACCATTTCTTCCGTTAGATCATTGTTTTAATTAAAATTTAATTATTTTATATACTTTCTCAAATAATTGTAACAAGCAACAGTTTGCACAATTTTATTCCGGTAATTTCATTTTAATAAATTTCCACAATATGTCTTGTAGTGTAGTAACTTAAAGTATGTGGTATGTTACTTGATTTCTCAAATTAAAATAAGATATGAAAAACATAAATTTGTCATATTTTTAATATGCTGATAGTATTGATGAAGTGTACAAATTTTTAGAATATTTCAAAACTTAGCAAGCTTCTTTTGCAATCCGATATGTTTCGTTACAAAAATGCGAATATGTTTTAAAAATTATAAAAGCTTGATTTAATTTCTAATACATTTACCATGATTCTCATAACAATTTAGCATTTATTTAACGAATTTAAAGTAGCAATTTTTCTTAGACATATTACAAATGTACACAATATTTATAAGAAAGGGATATTAATTAATGTAGATAAGGAGCGAAAATTTTTTATTATTTTTTTATTTATTAAGGTGTAAATTTGCAATATAGTGTTTACAATTACTCAATCTTGACAGAAATACATTTAAAAACAATTCCTTTTTATTGTTTAATAATTATACATTAATTTGCCAATAAAATTTAGTTGCAAGTTTGACTTGGAAAATTTGGTGTGAAACTTGACTTAGACCTAATTGATTCTTTAATTTTATTTGAATAATTTTAGAATTCAGTATGTATTAAAGTATTGGAATGTAAGGATACCAAGTGGAACTTTAGAAGGTGTAGTTAATTATGTTTAGCACAAAAAAAACCCAATATTTTATATTATTTTGGGTTAAATAATAGATTTTCGCAATGAATACCTTTTGATTCCAAAAAAAAAAAATTCATTTCTATTTGCATTACTCGTGGATGTAATATTTTTATGGTAATTTTAACCAAGTAAATTAGTGTATTAGTAAATAAACTATTCATGCTGTATGTTTTGTTAATTTACTAATAATATTTTTCGAGGAAAAAATCCTAAAATAATGTTTGAATTTGACTTGTAACCATCATATTATACAGTTAATAGAAATATATATTATAGAATGTGTATTCTAAGAAATATATAGCTTAGAATGGAAAAAATCTAACTTGAGAGAAATTTTCTTTTAATATACACAGTCTGCTCGGTAATCATCACTCTTTGTTTGTGTATTTAGGATATTTGGAAAAAAAAATTATGAAAACAATATTTAAATTAAAAGTCGCAAATTAGTATTTAAGGGAAAATTTTTTCCAGCCCTTAAAAAAGCATAATTAAAATCGATTGAGTGAAAAAGAGGGATTAAATTAATTATAAACCAGTACTTTTAAGCTAAAGGGCATCATTTAAGAAAAAGCGAATTCATTTCAATCTAATTCAACAAATGAACAAGATTTCGATGATTTCAATCTTTTTTTTGGCCCGAATAAAATATTTTATGAATAATTCCATCGAATTGGACTTATTTTAGACATGCAAGTAACTTTGACCAAGCTCTAAGAGAAAATTAAGTTGGAGCGAAGTATTTTATGTTAACTGAAGGCACTTAACTATTATTTTGAGTATAGCCTTTGTAGAAAAAAATAATCAAACTTATGAAATTGTTAGTAAAAAAGGTTTCTGAATCACGGTTACATCTACATTAAGCAATTTTTTGGAGATTATATTGAAAAGAAAATACCAGTTTTTAAAATATAACTCGTAACATTAAAGATGTGGAGTTTGTTTTGTGTTGTTTGAAAAGATTGTGAGCATTCTTTAGCTCAATATAAGTATAAAATAAATGTAAATTTAAGGGAATTAAGAAAAATGAAGAACAAAAAGTTGTTGCCTTACTGTACGATATAATTTAAAAAATAAGTTAAAAAAATATAAATTTATTTTGTACTTAACTCTACTATAATGAACGAAATAGTATTAAAAGATTATACCAAACATGATTATTTTTACTTTTCGACAGTTTTGATTGAAAATATTGTGTGAAATCTTGTACCTTTTTTCATATTTTTGTAGAAAAAATTTATATGTGCTCTCTGAACTAATTTTTTTGAAAAGGTTGTAATTGTTAAAATAGTTTTAAAAAAAATTTTTTTTAATGAATTTTTAAAAAATGATGAAAAAAAAACTTCTACATTGAAATTGAACGACGAAATGAATTAAAAGTGTACAAAAAAGTATTTTGTAATGAACTGGAGTTAAGAAAGTTGGGACAGATTATCGTGGTTTGACTCTATATGGTAAAGTGGTAAAAACTTTTAACAATGTTGAACCATAATAAAGTTCGAGTTTGTGAAAAATTTAATATGATGCTAACTCAAACTATATTAGTTTTCATTTTGAATATAAATATGATTAACTTTCACATTTTATTAGCACTGCATCAAATTTGAATCTAATTATATTTCAAGGTATTGATACTATAGATTCAACATTGAAGCGATTTTTTTTGAAAATGTAATTTTAAAAATCATTGAAATTATATAAAAATTTTACAAAACTTAAAAGAATATTTCTTTTCTATGAAAAATGAAAAATATAAGATAATAAATCCAGCTATTCTAATTCAAATAAAGCAAACAAACAACTAAAGAATATTTTTTATAAAAAAACATAAGTAAATTGGTAATAGTAATAATAAATCTTTTTGATTTTGTCCCATTTACATCAGGTTGCTATCTTCAGTGTGATATAAACTTCTTTATTCTCTTAAACATCATTCTTCGAGTTGCTTAGAATAATTTATTTGAAATAAAAGACCTAAAGATACGGCTTGTATAATAAATATAATTTATAAGTTGAAGAAGATAATGTCAGATATATTTATGCTCATTTGTCTTTGGGAGTGATTGAGAGTCATAATATTTGCAAGATTGTTACTAAATCTTTAAAGGAACCTACATTTGATACCATTACAGATACGCGTTCTTTATTTCGTATTGTCTGGAATCAAAAGATCAAGAACGATAGAAATCTTTACCGCCTGGACGGGGAAAATTTCCCAAATGCGGCTTAATTAGAAACAACAATTCCATCCTTGAATTACCTTCCTTGATTCCCAGGGTTATTAAGATAATCCTACGATTTCATACTTATTTTCAGCGATAAGGGTCCTTATAAGAGAACCCCTGATTGAAGTTATTAAGTGGCTTCTCTTCAGTGATTAATTGTTAAGAATATAACCTTCCCCTAAAAGATGATTTTGATCGTAAAAATTTATTTATATTAAAGAAAAGAGATAATTGTCCCGTAGTTGATTCAATATCTCATTTTGCTTTAATTGAGTTTTCAAGAATTGCTTGGAGTTTTTATATTATTATGAAACGGATTTGAACTTTTATCATCTTTGAGAGAGATGTTTTTATCTTTGATAAATTGGTAAAGTAATTTTAATAGTAGCAATTTTAAGAACTTAGAAAAGTAATTTACTGAAATTGAAATCAAATAAATATTTTACCGATTGTTAAAAAGTTTGAATAAGTCAAAATATTTGTTTAGACATCATGAGTTTATTAGTAATAAAGTTTTTGTTCTATTTGTTGTGGTTTTAAAATTTCTCATCGGATAAATATATGATATGATGAGGAAAGTGGAATAAAGTTGTGAAACAGTATTAGGAACAAGAAAAGCTTAGTAATAATTTTATAATATTAATAACAGAAATTTCAGTTTTAAATAAATTTCTTAAGCAGTTTTCTTCAATTAGGAAAGGTAAAAACTGTTTAGTTAATAATTCAAATAAGTTATAAGAAGTGTTATCAGAATAATCTTTACTCTAGTTGAAAATAAGTTATTTTATAAATCGAAATGTTTATTGATTTATATAAAACTCCTTCATTCAAGTTGAAAAATAATTATTTCAAACATTACTTGCTTTGAAGTGGTTAAACATTCAAGATTTAAAAATTTTATTCTCAGTTGTATTTGTGTTTAAGCAAAATGTTTAAATATGAGTTAATTCTTTTGTCAAATGAATATGACACTTACACTGTTTATTTTGTTGTACTAAAGAGATCGATAACCATTGTTATACGATAGAAATGTGGGGATGAAAATATTCAAAAACGAAATGGACAAGACTAAACTATTCTATCTCCTTATAATATCTTTCAGAGATTTTTGTAATAGCTTCATATTATGGCCCAACTGAAATTGCAGTTTCTCTAGAATCATAAAGCTCTGTTTAAAAAAAAAATTGGAAAAACGCTAATAAAACATTTTATACTCACTGGCTTTAAGCAGAAATTGCAGCGCAATTTATAATCAATATGTTTACACGAAAAAAAAGTTGTAAAACATTAATAGGAAATAGGAATGTGACTTAGGGTATATGCAAATAGTATCTATAGTACAACTGATTTGGAAAAGTAACAGCCTTTATAAAGGATTATAACGGACACGTTGCTGAACGGATATCGGAAATATTTGACGAAAAGAAAAATCACGAAGAAGCGCAGATGAGTTGCAGAGAAGAACGTTTTTATATGCATTTCATTTGCAACGAAGAGATAAAGAAAAAGAAAGAAATTAATAATATATTTCTTGCTTCTTGTTGGTATCAAAATAAAATAGTATATATGGACTGGGTATAGTATATAAAAGGTCTGTAATATAAAGACTGGATATAGTTTATATAAGAACTTGGTAAATAGTATAAATATATAAGAACAGGGGTATAATTACACGGTGACGGCTTGAAGCACTCTAAGCTTCAGATCAATGGGTACCAGCTTGTCTGAGACGTAAAGGCGGTTAGTGCGCAATGCTGGCATTGTCACTCTCACGAAATTGTGGATCTTACCTTCCAAGACTCCCCTAACTCACAATGGCTGTTGCTGCACTGTAAATTTCGGATCAAATTACGGTCGAAAAGACCGGCACTCTGACTACCAGTACTTTTTATCGTAAAATCCATTTTTACCGGAACATGTTACTGAACAAAAAATCTGATATATCGTAATTTTTACGGCAATAATTACAGTAAAAACACTGAATCACTCTAATTAAATAAATATTAATGTAAAAATTATAGAATAATGTATTTACGGTAAAAAAGAATTTTACGGTATAATTAATTTTACTGTAAAATGGATTTTGCGGATGATGCATCCAAAGTGCTTAATCCGGATTTTTTTGCAGTGCGGAATGTTTTGCTTTATATGACTAATTTATAGTATTAGCAAAAACATATTTGAAATTAGTTTCTGAACTTAAATTCCCTATACGAAGTATATTAAAACCAACTTCTTTTTAAACTTTAAACTCATTTCCCTAAAGCAAAGCTTTTTTAATCGATGTGGCGCAAAATTCAAATAATATCAAAGCAAATAATTTCCTTAAAATTTTGTTTTTTAGATAAACTATTTATATATATTCTAATTTAGATAAATATATATTATTTATATATATTATAATTTAGATAAACCTATATGATTATGAAAGAAGTTTAAATTTATTATACCTTTATGAACTTACTAAAATAGTAATGTTTTTGCTATTAAAAAAAGCTTGCTTTTTTCACAATTTTTTTCCATAGATGGTAAGCTAAGCATCACATCCCTTGGGTACACTGTAAAAAATTCCAGTTCAAATTACGACAAAAAAGTATCGGTGCGCAGGTTGTCGGTACTTTTCACTGTAAATTCTATTTTCATAGCAACATTTAACAATTACCGTAAATCATTGAATCATTTCAATTAAATATATATCTCTTTAAAAGTTACTGTTTAATAATTTACGGTAAAAATACATTTCAATGTAAAATGAATTTTTACTGATCACGTCCTCTAAGTACCGGTACTTTATACTGCAATTTGTTCTGGAATTCTTTACAGTGTAATCGATAAAGATTCTAAGATAAAGATAAAGATTTTAACAAATTGATTAAATTTTTTGAACGGCAATAAAAAACAGAGGAAGACATTTTCATCTTGAAATAGTTATTTCTAATTTTCTGCTTACAGGAATTCATTTCCCATAAATGCTCCATCCTTCTGAGACGTAACCATTATTCACTGATCTTTAATGATAAGTCCAAAAGATTTCTTCTCTATGCATCACATTGATGGAACACGGATTAACAGTTCCTCTGATCACTGGAATAAATCTATCTTTTCCGCCTCTGATATCAAGAGTTAGTGAGTTCGATGAGTAAAACAAGGATTGGGACGAACTACGAGTGAAATACACTGAATGATAGGGCGGAAGGGTTACATGAACAAGATTAACTTCGAACTGTACTAAAAGGTTGGAGTTTATTACTGAAGAGTTTAAGTGACGAGATATTTAAAAAAAATTCTAAGTAGATGCTAAGTACTTTGATAGGCAAATGAGTTTGGCAAAAATTTCAATTTGAAGGTTTAAATAAAGTAAAAAATGAACCAGTGAAAGGAATTATGCAACTCATAGTATACAGTTATTTATCTAAATTGTTTTGTGCAAAAAATTATTTATTCAGGAACAAAATTGAAACTTTATGGCAATATTTTACAGAATCAAGCAAATCCTAAAAGCCATTTCTAAATGGGATTCTACAATAAGCTGTTAATATTTGTGATTTTGAGATATTGAATATTATATAAAAAATATAATGCATATGTTACCGGCAAAGAATGAAACACCGGCATTCTATAGAATGCCTAGGCATTGTATATAATGACGGATGCTTTTAGGCAAGGTATGAAATATGAGAAGCATTACATACTTTCCCTAGGCATTCTATATAATACCTAGTTATTCTATAGAATGACAAATGCTATTTAGGCTAAGTATGAAAAAAAACTTCCTGATGAGGTTATTATGCAAGTGAGGAGCATTTCTCAAAAATAAAAATGTTATTCCGAAAAATTAATGAGAGTGCCATTTAAAAAAATATTCAAAGTGCATAAAGAAAAATGGAAGTTGTACGAACCATAATTTATGCCTTTCTTATTAAGGGAAACAAAACTTTTACATAAAAAATAAGAAATTAACCTACTTGTTGCAACATGGCAGGCTTGAATAACATTTTGAATTACATTTCATGACATTACGAAACGTATCGGAGGTGTATTTTACACTTTACCGGTTTCTCATTTAGCATCCTATAGAATGCCTAAGAAATGTGTGAAATATAAATCGTTCCATACATTACCGGCTAGTTTTAGGCATTATACACAATGCCTAGGCCTTCTATAGAATGCCGGATTTCAAACTTTTCCGGTAACATATATACTATTTCTTCGAGTTAACTTTTTTAATATATTAATTAGTGATTAAAAGTTATAGCAGTTAGGGAAAATTTGCTTTTTAGTGAGAGAATTCTTAAAATTCTATGAACCTAGCATTTAACCTATCGTTCAATATGCCCATATAATCTAAAATTAAAAAAACCTTTTGCATTTAATATTTTATTGCATATAATAATTTGTATTTAATAATTTGCATGTAACAATATTGTATTTATGCATATATTGTATTTCATAATCCAATCCTGCTGCCTCAACAACTAATTCACAAGTAATCCAAAAATGGCAGTTTCGGATTTTGATTTCTACATCTTCGTATGTATTTAGTTTTTAACGTAAGAAAAAAGGTTTAGAAAAGATAATGGTATATAAATTATGCATTAAAATTATTGTTCAGAATTATTTTCGTTATTAAATTTATCCGCAACAAAAAAAAGTAAATGGCCAGTTTTTGGCTGATAATAAACATTAAAATTACAAAGACATTAAAATTGCAAAAAAAAGAAAGAAAAAACAGAAAAACTCACACAAAATGGTTATTTTGGGGTCACTTTTTGTACCCAAAACTGTTTTTCATATTCTTTTTTACTGTAGCTTGTATTCAAACATCATGTGCAGTACGCAAAATGAACAGAACACTCTGAACTCATTTTGGTGTAATAATCAGATTTTCATGTACTACGATTCAATTTTAATGGTTTGAGGGTCTAACCTTAAATATGTGCAAATAATTAGTGCAGACGATGTCTTAAGTTACGAAATCAGACACAAGAGCGTACTTATTCTGAATAAACTTCTGAATTTATCTGAATTTTTTCGACAGATTCAAATTCTTGACCCTTAAAATATGCAGGGTAGAAACAATCTAGAAAATATGGTCCCATTAGTTAGATCAGGAGGGCGATCAAAAGAACCCCTTGATGTTAAAATAACTTTTTGCGTATTTCGCTATATCCCGAGAACTTCTTAAAGGAATTTAAACATTTTTGCGAAAAATAATAAAATTTGTTTATGTAAAGATAACTTTTTGCAATAAATTAGTTTTCAAAAATTATTTACTGTTTTAAATTACTCTATTCAATGTATTCGATCAATTCATTTTGATTTGAAAGGTATAAAATACTATTTTGTGCTAGGCAAATTTAAATGGCAGAATAAAATTGGCTGTATAGTTCGTGAGAAATCAAATAATATTTTTTAATATTTGATAATTCAGAAAAGATTCGACTGATTGCACTCAAATTGTATATTTTGCCATTTAATATTGCATTCTTTAAAATTACACGTAAAAATTTGTACTTATAATTCAAAATATTTTCAACTATATAAATAATAAAAAATAATGTATAATTATTAAAATTTGTTTGCAAGTAATTTACCTTCAAAGGTACGAATTTTAAAATTGCAATTAAAATTTTTTCTAGATATGGCAACATACGCAAAAATTGAATCAACTTTAAGGAGTTTAAACTTTCGCTCTCCTGACGAAACTATGGGGACCATATTTTCCAGATTGCGGCTACCCCCATATTTTGAGGGTTAAAAATCTGAGTCAATTGAAGTTATTCATCATTGAGGCATGTTTATTCAGATAAAGTACGTTTTTGTGTCAGACTTAAATATTACCTGCACTAATCAATTAGCAAATTTAGGCCAGACTCCCAAATATTACGACTTAGTGCTAGCGCGTGAAAATCTGATCATTAGATCAAAAGTTATTCAGAGTTTTCTATTTTTTTGCGCATTCTTTATACCTTTAATTAGCCATAGATAAAACCCATTTCCCACCATAAGAGTTCAACTCATTTTATTTTGTCATATAAGAGTTAAAGTGGCATCAAAAATTTTAAAAAAATTAATCGAATTCTGTTTAGTCTCAAAATGCGAGGTATGGAGTTTTTAAGGTTAGGAGATAAGGTCTATTGTCAAGTGATTTCAGTCTTGTGAAAAGTCAAAAATATGAAAAAAAATTATTGTTTAGTTAAAAAAAATATTTTATGTGAGTCCAAGTGTTATTGGAACTAGCTTTGTTAGGTTATCGTAATTATTATGCAAGTAAGAAAATGAGGACAATCATGAAAAATCAGAAGTTTCTATTTTTCAATGTATATCTTTTTGGAAATGATAAGACCACTGATAATGAATAATGAATTCGTTCTTTTTTTCACTTTTTATTTATTGTTATCTAAGTAATCTTTTGGTTAGAAGAAAAACCTCCTCCAATTTTATGATCATTCCATTATTATTTTACTCCTTTACCTTTTAACTGGGAGCTTATTGATATAAAATATTTAACTTGTTGACCTTTGATTAAATTAATCTTTCTGAATGCATTAATAATTTACACAGAAATATTTCATTTTGATATTACGAAGGTCACAAATATCATTTAAATCCCCCCCCATGTGACTGCTAAAAAGGCTAATTTTATATATAAGTTTAATGATCGATAAATAAATAAATACAAATATACAGTAAAAGTCTCTTATGACGACAATTTGCAGTATCAGAAAAAATTGTCTTTATATCGAGCTTACCGTTATAAGCAAATGCATTCAATGTTAAAAGGGTAATAAAGAGTCTGAAATGTATAATACACACTATTTACTTCTTTTCCATTAATTTTGATTTAAAATACACATCTTGCGTACATTTTTTTTCTTCCAGATAGACTGAACTATGTAGCTCTGAATTTTATGAAAGACATACATATCTAAGACAGGACATACATACGTTTGAACATCAAAATTCCAAATTGTAACTAAGTTTTGCATAAAAAAAGTGAAATTAAATGCAATATCTCTTAATATAACTAATAATAATGAATGTTGATTTTAATAGTAGCGTTTGGAAAGTTGTATCAGGATTTCTAAAATTAGCTGATGGACTTTGCTGTTGTTAAGGAGAAAATGACTTAGCCAGTGGTTGCTCACACATTGCATTTAAAAGAAATAAATGACTATATTATAAGAAGGAAATGTTTCTCGTTCTTTGCTTTTCTGTCTTGATACCAGTTATAATTAAAATATTTTCCATTTAAACCTTTTTCTTGTAATATTCCTTAATAAAACAACAGAAAAATGGATTTCCCCAAAAAAGTTTTACCATAATAGCGGAAGGCTATTAATTTTTAAATTATTATAAATATGAAGTTATTGCTTCTTAATAATAGAATTTTGGCAGTGACTTAGAAATTTGTCGTAATAGCAGATTTCTCGTAATATAACTTGTTATATCGAAATTTTGTATTTATTTTAGCATTATTTGAGTGTTATAAATATTGTATTAGTTATCGCATTATTTGAGTACTTATATTAAAGTTTGAATGGTCTAGTACGTATAATTTTTTTCTCAAAAAGTGCTAAATAATTGTAATTATTACTGCAGTTTTACTTAGAAAATTAACAGTGTTTAATCGACAATGACTTGCGGGAAGAGCGAAAAAAAAATAAAAAATAAATAAATACATCCTCATTCATGTTTGGACTAATGATCGGATTTTTACTTTAGTTACAACTTTAGGGTTTGCGCACCTCACATAAGATATGCTAATCAATCAGTTTAGACGATAGTTAAGGGTACGAAACAAGATTCAAAAATGCACTTTGGCTGAATATCAAGTTAACAAAAACGTCTTATACTTAAATTTTAAGCCTTTATACTTTGTTATCCAGAAGTTTTTGATTGTTGTTAAATAAATTCTAAAAGTGAGTAATAAATAAGAAAAATAATTTTTACCTGAAATTACGTTTGAGTAACCAAGAAAATATGGGAAAATATATTTTCTGATTTTCGGTAATAGCTCCAGATTTATGGCGAAATACGGGAAAAGCAAAAATGGAATGTTGGAGCATAATACTTCTCGCTATACCAATTAGGCTTTAACTTCCAAATTGCGGTTATACTCCAAATCTTGATGGTCAAAAACTTAAGTCCACCAAGAAAAGGTGTGTATATTCAGAGAAAGTGACTTAATTTCTTAATTTAAATTATCATCCTCAACAAATACGAAAATTTTAAGGTTTGCTCTTCAACATTTAAAATTATTCTAGATGTGTAACATTTTTTTATTAGATGGATAACATTTTTAAAAAGAAATATTCTTGACAGGATGGTAATATGTTATAAGTAATTATTAGCGTTATTCATTAAAGGTAAGTATTATTTAATTGAATGTCGTAAAATATATTATTATTTAATTAATAAAAACTATACCTATTTGTAATGTTTTTTTTATTTTTTATTATTATTTCCAATGGCAGTCCAATTTAAAAGAACAAAAATGATAAAATAACTAGAAAAACAAGGCAAAAAGAGATAAATAGAATTGAATGCATAGTGACATGCTTAGCCCATACGGGCCCTAGCTTCCCAGTAGCGTCCACACACAGTAGAGGAGATGAGCGCAGGACAGACGGAAATATGGGGCAAGTCCATGTCCTCCCCAAGGCGACAGAGCTTGCATTTAGGAGAGCCAAAAATGTTTATACTTAAAAGGTGTTTGGCCAGACAGTCATGGCCCGTTACAAGTCTAAAGAGAGCGACTGCCGTAAACCTGGGCTGATTTGGGATAGTTAAAATATGGTTGAACCAGGTTTTGTGTATATTGCTTGTACGGAAATTCTCTGAGAGCATGTTCCGGAATTGGTTTCGGACCAGCAATTTAAATGAGTGCAGAGAGATGGAGCAACGAGATGCTTGGGCAATAGTTGTTCCTTTCTTGGCCAAGAAATCAGCTTTTTCATTACCCCAAATCCCGCGATGTCCCGGGATCCCTTGGAAGACGATTTGCTTGCCTTTCAGTGTCAGGTCTTTCAGACAATCAATGCATTTCTGAATGGAGATGGATTGGGGAATCAGTGGAGAGTTAATATCAAGAAGTGCTGCTTTAGAGTCAGATAAGATGACGGCTCTAGAAAATTGGTCAGTACGACACTGTAGTTGTTTCAGGGCAATTGGAATAGCCTCGATTTCACCGTCGTATGTGTTTTTAAAGTTTGTTTTATGTATATTGGATAAAAAGTGGAGTTATTGATTTACAAGTATAAAAATTATGTTTTGAGAAAATGTCATTTAAAGTATAAAAATATGTTTTTAATTTTCATGCTCTTTAATACAAAGTGTATTGCATATTTTTCATTTCTATGAGTTTTAGTTTAAGTATTTAGAAAAAAAAAAAAGTTTTCGAAAGTAGGTATTATGCTGCGATATAAAATAAAGAAAAAAATTCTTTTCTAGTTCAATTTTACTGTTAATCTTATTAAAATATTTAAAATTTTATGTGAAAAATAGATACTTTTAAAGAGAATATTTAAAAATTTTTCAAAGCTCAATTCAATTGCAAGGAATGTTATTTTTTTCTTTTAGTATCAATATTCTATCTGAAAAATGTTGCTTTACCTTTTCAATTTTGAACCACAACCTATTATTTATAACATACTTAAATAACACGCTTGATTTTGACACTCGTGAACAATGTAAATGTAATTACATTGGGTATTCTATTATAATAATCTTTATTACACGTTTTAAAATCTCAAATATGAAGTGAAAGACTTACAAATTAAGAGGCACAAATTAATATTCAAGCGAGGTCAAAAAAGAAACGCTATCAAAATCTAATTATCATTATTGAGGAAAATGGAACTGCTAAAATCGAAACCTGTTTGATTGCTGGAAGAAACCGAAAGAAGTTGATAAACGATTACCAGAAACATCTTCAAGTTTCATATATGGCAACATAACTGCTTTTGATATTTTTTAATACCGACTTTTTCGTCATTCGGAAGATTTCTAGCACGGCTTTCGAGATTGAATATTATTCTGCGCCTTCTAATGTGCAAACTTTCTTGACTTCGTTTTTGAAGAGCATTCCGGAAGTATATAGATTAAAGGCTTTCGTTGCGGAACACCCCTCATAGTTACTAATTACCTAAAAATAATCAAATTAAAAAAAAAGTAAGAAAAGGACACAAAACGTCTGTTGTTATCAAACACAAGTTTTACTTTACACATCAGTAAAAGAATACCACATTTCAAATTCATATTCAAATTTTCACAATCTTTTTTATTTGAAACACTTCAGTTATTGTTTCATGACCATAATTTTTCTTATTTAAGAACATGATTCACGAAATTGTAATTACATTATTATGGAATATGAGCACGGTATTTCATAACTACACAATTTTAAACACAGCCTAAAACTATGGTAAACCTTGATTCAAATATAGGAACACAGATGACTATGCAGATTTTTTTTTATTCAAGTGATAAAGTATTGCTATTTGTTTCGTTAACAAGGAAATTACAAAATTTTTTATTCTTCTTCTAGAAATGTTAGAACGTCTGTCAGTAATGATGATGGTACAGTTATAGGAGAGTTACAAATCTAACTTTTGGCATTGGTATTTTTCTTGATTGATATATTAGAAATAAAATCATCACAGATGCTTTTACTTTACCATTTAAATGTCTTTTTTGCTTATCTACGCGTTTATATGCTTGCTTATTTGATACGTTCTGGATAAAAATTAAGTATAAAAGTATTATGCATAGAAATTAACAAGAAAATACTTAAAAGGGTATTTCTGGGACTTTTGCTTATAGCTTAATTTTGTGCATGTCATTTCACTGTCTATTGTTTGATGTTCTACAACATTCAATCTTGATGTAAGTAAACTCTAATACCATGGATATATGTTACATTTATGGCTCTAAATACATTATATCTGATATCTTGATTGTTTACTGAAAGCAAAAATAACGTTATGTCGAGCTTGAACCTATTTTATTAAAGACTAGTCCACATCTTCTATCTGGGACTTTTTCAAGCGTTTATGAACATATTTTTGTTCATTAGAGGCTTTCAGAAGTGTTTCTTTATTTTTCAATAGTATCGAAATAAATTGAAGATCTGGGAACATTGTGTTTATCCATCATCATAAATAAAGGTTGATAAAAGGAATACAATATGAAAAATGAAAAGCGTTTATGAACATATTTTTGTTCATTAAAGTCTTTCAGAAGTGTTTCTTTATTTTTCAATAGTATCGAAACAAATTGAAGACCTGGGAACATTGTGTCTTTTATCAACCTACATATATCCATGTAGGTTGATAAAAGGAATGCAATATGAAAAAGGAAAAGCGTTTATGAACATATTTTTGCTCATTAAAGGCTTTCAGAAGTTTTTCTTTATTTTTCAACAGTATCGAAATAAATTGAAGATCTAGGAACATTGTGCTTATCCATCATCATAAATAGGCTGATAAAAGGAATACAATATGAAAAATGAAAAGTAGATCATTCAAATGATGCAGATCAAAAGCAGATCATAGAAACATTTCTTTAGGAAAATCCAGGCAAACATTTGTGCAACAGAAACATTAAATCCTTATTCTATTAGTTATAGCGAAAACTGTATGCCGCTTCTTATTTATCTGTTGCCACGTAATAGTTCGCGACAATACAGATGGCAATACAAATGACAATACAGATGAAGAATTTTACAGTATTACTTTTTATTGCTTAGGTGTTTACAAATTTCATACAAATTGAACTAAAAGTTTCTTTCAAATATTTTCCAAAAAATTTAAATTTTACAAACACTCAGAAGCTTTTTTTAGTAAAAGTCCAGTTAAATTTAGGTTTATTGCGTGTGGTACTAATTGTTAGAATTCTGATTTTAGTAAAAAGTTTTTTAATTTTCTAAAAATTATTTTATTTAAAATTAAAAAAGAGAAAAATATTGCTATAAATAGTAATGTTGAAGTTTTGGATTATATTAGTAATAATGATATTTCTAGCATTAATACTTTTGATTTTGAAAATTTGTAATCCATTGTTTTCTTTATTGCTTCAATTATCTGTTGCCACGTAATAGTTAACGACAATACAGAGGACAATACAAATGACAATACAGATGAAGAATCTTACAGTATTTCTCTTTATTACTTACGTGTTTACAAATTTCATACAAATTGAACTAAAGTTTTTTCTTAACTACTTTCCAAAAAATTTAAATTTTACAAACACTCAGAAGTTTTTTTTCTAGTAACTTACATAAATTAACTTTCCTGTATTTAGGTAAATTCCTCAATAAATTTAAGTGACGTTTATAAAAAATTGTTTTTTTAGCATTAAACTGATCATTTATTAATCATATCTTCATTAAATCTTGTATTAAATATTGAATTCTCGTTAAATAAGGACTCTCAATAAAAGAGTTTGGCTGTTTCTAAGTGATTTTGGTATCTGTTACATAATGATTAGTTTTGTTCAAAACTCAATGTATTCGTTAAAGAAAATCATTTTAAACTTTGTGTTATTTTTCACCATTCATTTTATAGTCTTTCATTTTATTATCTTCTGTGTTCTCAAATAAAATTTGCTACATTTTTTTATTAATGCAATAGCGAGAATAAGACATCGAATAAAGAATTCCTTCAATTGTAAACAGGTTGAAAACAAATTTTAATATTTTAATGAAAAGTCAAATACATCTTTTAAGTGCCATAGCTGAGATTAAAGCATTTCGGATTTAAGTTTCAGGATATTGTCTTAAAATTGTTTTATAAACAAATAAACAAGGCTTTCAGATTGCGCAAGAAAAATCACAAATAATAATGACACTTTTATTTTTTATTGTTTTAACAATTATTATTTCGTTGTTGTCTAATTGCTGTCTAGTTCACTGAAACTGTTTTTCTAAATATTACCTAAAAAAGAGAGAAAAAAAAAACTCGAGCATTTTAATTATTTCTGATAATTCGAAACTTTCAACGTTTTTTTTTCTTTGCATTGCTGCTAAAAATAACATAACAAACAAGTAGCTTATCCTCTGAAAAATACCTTGATATTTTTTATTGATCCCAGAAGTGATTGCACTGAATGTTATCTTTTTTTACACTTCTTACAATAGAAATAGTGATCTTTAAATTAAAATCAGTGTTTTATACAATACTAAGATAAAGTGCGATAAGTGATTAGAATTTCAGTTGTTTTATGTCACTCCCTTAATCACCTGGGAAGGGGCGTCAGATATATTCGAAGTGCATTTTCTGTTCAGCAATTAGTGCAACTCGTCATCTCTTCCTTCTTCTTTATTCAAGAATAGCAGAAAATGGGGAATTTCTTTAAAACGAGAAGTAAGTAAATAGTTTTATAAAATTTGGTGAAAATGTTTGCATATATTTGGAAAAGATTGCACGTTTATTTCATATTAGAATCTCTTTGATGTTTTAACAATTATGATACAATAATTGGGATTTTATAAACTAATTTTTTTATTATTAATATCAAAACTAGTTTACTTCAGTTCAATTAATAATCGAATGTTTGCAATAAATTTTATATTTGATGCTATAATGCACTTAATGTAAGTTTATTCTTCAGCAAAAATTCGTAAAGTAATTTCTCACGTAATTAAAAACTTGATTATTGTAAAGTGTGCGCAAAAAAATTGGATCGTTTTAAATAACTTTTGATCTAAAGATCGGATCTTCTCGTATTAAGACTCAATATTAGTGGTTCGAGAGAGTGATCTCAAATATGTTAATTATTTAATGCAGATGATATTTCAAGTTAGGATATTAGACGCAAAAATTACTTTCTCTAAACAAACACAATATATTTTTTTAAAAGGATTTGGTTTTCTGACTCTCAAAATATAGGAGGTAGCCGCAATTTGGAAAATATGGTCCTCATAATTTGGTAAAGGGAGAGTTCCAAAGTTTAAACCCTTTTATGTTAAATATACTTTTTGCATATTACGCCATATGTTACGAATTATTTAAGGGAATCGAAAACATTTTGCAACTAATTATAAAAGTTTTTTTTAAAAAAATTTACGGCGCAGGCACTAAACTTTCGTTCTTCACTTCGGAAGATACAGGAAGTGTTGCTCATTTATTATCTCGTATTTCGGATCTTCTCGTATTAAGACTCAATATTAGTGGTTCGAGGGAGTGATCTCAAATATGTTAATTATTTAATGCAGATGATATTTCAAGTTAGGATATCAGACACAAAAATTACTTTCTCTAAACAAACACGATAATTTTTCTTTAATGGATTTGATTTTCTGACTCTCAAAATATAGGGGGTAGCCGCAATTTGGGAAATATGGTCCTCATAATTTGGTAAAGGGAGAGTTCCAAAGTTTAAACCCCTTTATGTGAAATATACTTTCTGTATATTAAGCCATATCTTACGAATTATTTAAGGGAATCGAAAACATTTTGCAACTAATTATAAAAGTTTTCTTTTTAAAAAATTTACGGCGCAGGCACTAAACTTTCGTTCTTCACTTCGGAAGATGCAGGAAGTGTTGCTCATTTATTATCTCGTATCTCGGATCTTCTCGTATTAAGACTCAATATTAGTGGTTCGAGAGAGTGATCTCAAATATGTTAATTATTTAATGCAGATGATATTTCAAGTTAGGATATTAGACGCAAAAATTACTTTCTCTAAACAAACACAATATATTTTCTTAAAAGGATTTGTTTTTCTGACTCTCAAAATATAGGAGGTAGCCGCAATTTGGAAAATATGGTCCTCATAATTTGGTAAAGGGAGAGCTCCAAAGTTTAAACCCTTTTATGTTAAATACACTTTTTGCACATTACGCCATATGTTACGAATTATTTAAGGGAATCGAAAACATTTTGCAACTAATTATAAAAGTTTTCTTTTTAAAAAATTTACGGCGCAGGCACTAAACTTTCGTTCTTCACTTCGGAAGATACAGGAAGTGTTGCTCATTTATTATCTCGTATTTCGGATCTTCTCGTATTAAGACTCAATATTAGTGGTTCGAGAGAGTGATCTCAAATATGTTAATTATTTAATGCAGATGATATTTCAAGTTAGGATATCAGACGCAAAAATTACTTTCTCTAAACAAACACAATATTTTTTTTAATGGATTTGGTTTTCTGACTCTCAAAATATAGGGGGTAGCCGCAATTTGGGAAATATGGTCCTTGTAATTTGCAAAGCTTAAACCCCTTTATGTTAAATATACTTTTTGCATATTAAGCCATATGTTAGGAATTATTTAAGGGAACCGAAAACATTTTGCAACTAATTATAATTTTTTTTTTTAAATTTACGGCAGGCACTAAACTTTTGTTCTTCACTTCGGAAGATGCCGGAAGTGTTGCTCATTTATTATTACCCAGTGGGCACCTGTGAACTAAGTCACGGAGGTGAGCAACATTACTCACGCCATACTGCCACGGATACCCGTTTTTAAAGGGTAGGCGATATTCACACAACAGAGAGAGAAAGAGGGAGAAACATCCATACCCTGAGCGGGATTCGAGCCCACAACCATTGGCCTCACAGTCAGGCACGCTAACCACTCGGTCTCCTGTCCAGTAAAAATTTGATTTTTTGACCCTGACGTGATTTCAACGCTCTACCTTCTGATCAGGGGTCAAACGTGCTACCGTTGTGCCATCGGGCCTCATAATTATAAAAATCGCTTATCAAAAGATAATTTCATACAAAAAATAATTTTTAATAATTACTTATTATTTTCATTTTATTTAATAATATTTAATTATAAGAATTTTCCCACAATTTTAATGATTGTAATTTTATATGTCAAAATACAAAGCTTGAAACTAATAGGTCGAAAATGTTATGAGAAATTGAAACTTAAATATACGACTTTTTTAAAATTCATTTTCTCAAGAACGTGGAGGAATGGTGCCAAATATTTCTCAGGAAGTCAGTTTCCACCATTTTTGGTGCTAAGGTACACAAAAATTTCTTACAGTGTTGAACTATTCGATATCAGACTTCTATGCCGTCCTGTAGTTTTGAAATATGTATATGAAATATGTGTTATTAGGAATTATGAAAGAGTTTTGAAAATTTAGTGAATTACAGCTAATGATCTCAGAAATATTCAGATAATTAATCTATTTTGTTACATTCGTATTGCACAAGGCAATTATAATTGTCCTAAAAATGCTTCAAAACTCTTTATAAGGTAATAAAGTACAGTCATAATTAAATCTTTTCATTTCCATTTCTGAGATAACTTGCAAGGATTGAGAATGCGTTTCAGTCAGTTTCAAATGACCTTAAAAGAGTGCTCTGTGTTTTCATTTATTTATTTTATTGTGAACAGAAAACTAACCTATTGGAGTATAAACACCAAAAAATCATAATTATAATTTCTTTTAGCGAAATGCAAATAGCTAATTACCATAATGAATGGATTTCTTTATATCGTAATCCGAACTCGTATCGTAATTCTTTATATCGTAATGCCACACTGAGATACGAGCCCTAGCCTTTGGGACATGAAAATTATCCTTTAATTATTAGATTGCCTTAAACACAAATGCTACATTGTGAGATAATGTCGTTCAGGCTCATGGCTAACTTTGAAAGGCTTTTTAAATTACATTTCCGTTTATGTTATATAAAATTATAGAGTAAGCAAGTATAAAAAATGGTGGTTGAATTACATAATCACCATATTAAATTGCAACAACTCTCAACGATATTATTTCAGAAATATATTTTTAAATGTATAAGTAGTATTATAGTACTTATATAGCCTCTTTAAATAAACATGTTCTTTTTTTGAATTGAACTAGATTTAAATTAAAAAAAAAAATATGTGGGTAACCGAAATGAAGTAATCTCCTTTGTTCATAATTAGTATTATTGCGATTTTTATTTTTTTGACAGCTTACATGTCGTTTTCTATTACAATCTGCATACTTTTTTAAGCAAATGAAGTTTTTATATTATCAAGTAAGAACTTAGTTTATCAGAGATTCTTGTTTTCTGCCAGTATTTTTACAGAAATGTATTTATTAATTGGAATTTAGTAAATTTTATTCATTAAATCTTCAACAGTCGTGACTTTGCTCTGGTACTTAACTGGGCAGTTCCAGGATATGACATTCTAAAGATAAGAAGGATAAAGTTAATTATTCATTTACTTTCATACTAAATTATTAAACTATTCATTTTAAACTATATAATAAATTCCTTTGTGCCGTACATTTTATTTTTTAAACATTTACAGTGAAAATGCTTTTCTGGATCTTATTATATGTTTATTTTCAACAGCTAGTCAGCCTACTGGGTATTCTATCTATTATTGTATTTAAGTGACCTTTAATAATACCTTTTCTTTTTGACAGTTGATAATTGATATTTATTTCATGAAACAAAGCGCATAAATGTGCTATCTTTAAGTTGTCTTATCGATACATGTTACGTTATCTGCATGTATGAACAAGGTTGGCATTAAAATAAAAGGCGTTATCCTGAAGTTTATTTCTGTAATTGTTATTTATTCATGTCATAGAACATAATCACTTCTTATCAAGCAGTTTTCCTTGAATATAATCTAGCGGTTATTACTTATCAAAAAGTTCGTTTGTTTCAAGAATTAGTAAGACAAATTTATCTGTATAAATATTTGAGGATTTTTAATTTACTCAATTCTGGAATCAATATGAGAAAATTAGAAAAAAAAATTAAAGTATAAAACAAATAAGTCTCTTACCATTATTATATTTTTTCTACATTAGAGAATACTCGACAGTACAGAAGTTTTAAATAGATTTCTGTATTGTCTATTGATCCCCCTTTTTATTGGGAAATGCAGCATTTCAAATTCATGCTCTAGAAATATTTTTAGCATCAAATTACGCTAGAAAACGATCCTGGAAATTCCACAAACCCAGTTTGCAAGCTTTTGCTCGGGAAAATATTACCAAAATTCTTCGAAAGCTTCTAAAGTTGATGGTGATTTTAATAAAATTAGAAAAAAAACTAAACGCTTCAGACAGTTATTTTCAAGACATAGATTACCAAATTCAATCACATATTCATGGAATTAAAAAAGATTAAAAACTTTTTAGGGAATTCATAGAAATAAAAAAGCAAAATTAACTTGATTTCCGCACTGAGAACAGCAGTATAAAAAAGCCGATTCCAGCACACAGGCGGAGCAGGCGGCTCAGGCGGAGGCCGAGTTGAGTTATTTCCCTCCTGCTGCTGAGTTGAGTTGTTCACCTCCTGGTTTAGTTTTGGTTTCGGTTTCCGAAATTTATAACATCCGGTGGCAACACCTTGTTTAGTTTTGGTTTCAGTTTCCAAAATTTTTAACTTCCGGTGGCAGCACCAGATTTAGTTTCGGTTTTTAAAAAAGTAGCATATCACCTATTTCTGCCTGCTTGAACTTCTTTTTTTAGTTTTAGTTTTGATTTCAGTATCATTTCTAAGCGATGGCAACACTCATTAATTTAGATTTGTTATTAAAAGATGGCAACACTCAATCTGTTTACAAACTAAGCAGGCGGAGCAGTTTCGGTTTCCAAACAAATTCGTTCCATACTCGTAGCTCCATCTAGTGATTAAAACAATTATTAATTTTTGCACATTATAGATGTGTGATACTCGTGGCGCTATCTAGGTTAAAAAGTCATAATTATACATAATTTAAAAATAATAAATGTTTAAAAATAATATTTGGTAATAAAATTATTTTCTTTTTCGACTTGGGATTTGAACCAGCAACCTCCAGGACAAAATGCTTCCATTGGATACTGATTTGTCAGGCACGCTAACCAGTATCCAATGGACGCATACAAAACGAAAGGAAACTTACGGTCTTAAAATAAATTTAAACTCGCTGACGGTTATGGATAAAAACTTAGTTTCATGTATTCTTATTCTTGAAATGGCAATGCCAATAATTAAATTAAAATAATTTCCACTTGCAAGATTTTTATTTATTTCATTTCTTAGCAGTGGCAGCACCTTCATTATTGTGGTGGGTTACTCAAAAGAGTCATGAAATTGTGGAAGGCGGAGCAGGCGGTGGAAAAATTAAAATGAAATATGAATGAATGTTTTTACATAGAATGAAATAAATAAAAGAAATTAAATAGCGTTATAGTTAATTAGAAATGATTCTGGATACTATTTAAAAAAATTATATTTTAAACGTATAAATGAATAAAAAATGTAGTTGAAATGAATAAAAATTTTTAATACCCAAAATAAATTAAGATTTTTATTTTTTAAAATGTTCTGAAGATGTCATAGTAGCTCAAACCACTATCTCATTAATGCATTGAGAATAATAAAAAGAAGAAAAACAATACTTTATTTGAGAAACATTATCATAGTAGCAAAATCTGAGAAAAAAATTATGCAGTTGCCTTAAGTTAAATTTAAAGTTTATTTCCTAAATAAAAATAAACTTTTACTTCACCTGTAGCATGAAATACGCCATCTACTTATGATGTAGGAATAGAGAGAAATCGATTAAAAAACAAACAAATTTTCATTCATAACAAATCACACATCATTTTTTATTTGAGACATACATAAAACTATGTAATCATTAAACTAATTTATCAAAATATAAGAAATATGTAACATATGTATAGATATAGAAACATTCATAGGTTTTTCTTCTTCATGAATTCAAGGCAAAATTACTCATCAGTTATTTCTTCATTTCTTAATTTGTAGTGTCCATGAGCAAGAGTCGTAATGCCATCTTCCAAAATATGCCTCTTTTCGTCGTTAAAAGATAAAGCAAGTTTATTTTGATGCACAGAATGAATGTTATGGTGTTTAGAACGAATAAAATTCATTTCTGCATAAAGATTTTTTTTGCTAAATAAGCAATCAAAATAATCGTGAAATGTTATTTTATTTTTGAGGGTTTGTTTTTTAATTCCTTTCAATCGCTTTTCTGTTTTTTCTTCAGTTTTGTAGGCATACATTTTTGATTTTAATCCAATGAATTCGGACATTATCCGACCCTTGTTCTCATCTTTCATCTTTCCGAGGACTTTTTTATTTATTAGTGGTATGTTGTAAATGTTATTTATGTCATAGTCGGATGTATCATATAAGTTAATGTTATTTTTTATGTCTGCATACATATCCGAAGTTTGTACCTCATAAATAAAGGAATCTGTATCCGTGTACATCAGTCGAATGTTTGATCCGTACGTTTCTTTCATCGTTTCGTAATGGAAAGAATACATAAGAATTTTGGATGCTTCTAGAATAACCATGCCTATTTGAATAGGTTTAGAAAAATGAATTTTTGTTTTTTTCATATGCACAGCCATTAAATTTTCAGAAAAAATTGTTCTGTGCTCAAAATTTGGTTTTGCAATGAGTTTGCTTACTTGTTTGCTGGATGTGCACAATCTAATATTTACTCGACGCCTTATATTTTCCATTGTTTTTCCAAAAATGCTGTTGTTCATCAGTTTATAAAAGTCTTTATGGAAATCTGTTTTAGAATTGGTTCTTAATTTAGTGTTAAAATCTATATAACTCTGGAGCCATGGTGATTGATTAAATTGTAAAACTCTATGTATTTTAGTTAATTTCAGCCCTAATTTCAAGTACAGTTTCAAATTCTTATAATATATAACATATTTAAGTTTTGGCTCTAGAGTGGTTAAGAGGCGTGGTAATCTACAGTTAGGTGGTGGTTTGTTTTCAGGTGCGACTGGGAAATCAGAATGATGATCATGTAGCTCATCGGGATAATTCAGGTCAACCTCTAATATATAACCGATTTTTGAATCATCCGGAATTTTTTCTACATCTATATCTGTGCTGCACCATGAAAATTTATTCAAAGGCAAGCTCTGGCTCATCGCAAAACCATAGAGGTTATTTGCATCTAGATATATTAAAAATTTAGATTGTTCATTAGGATTAAAAGTATCCATGTACTTATTATTAGCTTTTGAATATCGGTTACAACATTGGCTTATTCCTCCCCTAATACCCTTTTCAATGAATAAAATCATATCATAATCCGTTATTAATTCTAAAGTTATTTTTGAATGAAATAACATTGCATCCCAGGAAAGAGCGGGAGCTGTGTAATACCAACACGGATCCAAATTATAAGTTTTTAAGCAAATGTTTCGAAAATTTTCAAATAAATCTGCTAATAAAAGTACATCTGTTTTAACATATAAATCACAATAGTCACCTAGTGTTATTAAATTAAATGTTTGGAAAACATTTAAGGCATGTCTATAATCATCCTCATTTATTTCTTCCTCATTAAGTTTATTGTAAAAGTTATCGCGTGATGGTAAACTAGTTTCATTGCATTTTTTAAAATCATCAAAATAATCATATGGAAAAATTCCTTTTCTAAGAAGTAAATCAATTTTATTAGATGGAAAATTAATGTTCATATGTTTAAATTCATTTTTACTTAAAGTAGATATTAAACTATCGAGACTTGCCGGCATGAACTTTAATGTATCAATAAAGCGAATGTGAAAATTTTTAGAAATTGTTTTTGAAAAGGAAATGTATCTCTCTTCGTTATTAGGTATTAAAAAAATGGGGAAATTATCATATCCTAACTCCTTTACAAATATATGAGCGTCGTAACCTGCCAAATTATGAAAGAAAACTGGTAAAAAATTTGGTACTCTCATTAGAAGGTTACATCTATTGCAACACGCACCGTTAAAATTTTGAGTAACGTGATTATGATCACGAACTTTTTTATTTTCGAAAGAAAAAGGTTCAGAACATGCGTAACAGTTCTTAGCATCATCAAAAAGTTTTTGTTCAATTTCATTCAAAGGTTTTAAAGGTTTAGGATTTCTGTAGATTTTTTCGATTTCGAGAGCTTCATTTTTTATACTTTCTACAAATACTTTAGAGGCATCTTCCCCTCTGTATATAACAGGAGGTTTATAAAAGCCACCATCATAGCATATATAATAGCAAAAGCTAAAAGGTGCGTGTTTCTGATAGATAGTTGATGAAGAAAGATTCGGATTTCGAGAACAAGAGTCGGTTTTCAAAGTTAAGCATTCAAAATCTGCATAAACAGTGAAAGGAACTTTTAAAACATGCTGAAAATTTTTAAATTTAATGTACTTACTTTCTTCAGATGGCATTACGACTCTTGCTGGACAATTTTTGTCACACAGTTCTTTGTGTTTTATAAGAGAATCCTCTGAGTTGAAAAACACTAAGCACCTTTTACATATGAAAACTTTATGTCCGTGATTTGAATATTGTTTTGACACAAGCCTGGAAAGATTTTTGATGAGGCAATAATGTCCAAATTCATGTTTAGTTGGCACAAGTAATAAGTCAATGTGTACAGTTTCACTAACTTCACTGACGAGTAAGGGAAAAATGTTCAGTTCTTTGTCAAAGGAATAGACATTAATAGAGATGTTATTATTTTTTGAAAATTTTTTAACATCACTTAGAGGGGTAGGAAAATTTATTCCTTCAAAGTTCAAATTTTTTTCAAGATCTTCGTAATTTGATACACGATTTGGGTTGCGATCTGCAGGAAATACAGCTGCTAAAATGGACCATTTGAAGCAACAAGTGTCGCTATTTTTAACATTAATTACAGCATTTGTCATACGAATTTTTTCAGGTAATTCCACAAAAGTTGAACCTCTTAGAGGAGTAAATTTATTAGTGTGGATTTCGAGTTCAATAATTTCTCCCAGCGTCCAGCCTGAGTCTTTTTCCTGGAAATCCTCACTTTCTAGAATAAGTTTATTTGTTAATTCTTCATATAATTCACTTTTATTTGTAGAGGCGAAAACAGGTTTGTTTGCTGTCTTGAACTCGACATTTTTTATTTGCTTGACGAAGTCATCACTTACTTTTTGATAGATACAAAATATTAACAATCTCACTTTCAGTGATTCATGTTTTTGAAGTTCAGATAGAAATATTTCAGTAGTTTCATCCTTTTTACTTCTTAAAAACTCTGGAATACCGATCTCTCTATCATAATTTTTTAGAGTGAATTCTCTATAGGCCTTTTTGAAAGCACTTTTTGTTTCTTTTGTTCGTGACAATTTGGTTCTATCCAAGTTTTCTGCAGATGTAGGAGCAATGGTAGATGTTGAAGGTCCAGCAAAGGTTGGGAGTCCTGCAGATGTTGAAGGTTCGGCTAATATTGGAAATCCAGATGTTGAGGGCTCGGTGAATGAAGGCACTGCACCACCTTGTTGATTGTTTAGAATCACCATCTTTTTGTTGGGTTCATTATCATCATCTCGCTTTCTTTTCTTATTCTGCTTTTCCAATTTTCTTCGACAATTTCCATTTTTTAAGTGATGATCTAAATTGTCTTTTCTGCTGAATTCTGTAGCACACATTTTACATGAAATTTTCTCAGTAGAATGCACAGAGTCTCTGTGTCTTAGTAGATCACTTTTACGAGCAAACTTTTTAGAGCAGTCAGTACATGAATGCGCATTTTTTTTCTCATGTACTTGTAAGGTGTGCCGTTTTAAATTGTAGTTCGTATTAAAACACTTCTCACAAATGTTGCAAGTAAACATGTTGAAGCCTTAAAATCAACACAACGTTGTGATTACTACACCGACAAACAAATTTTATCTTCAGCAAATTTGTGACGATCATGCGCAGTACGTATGCTCCACACAACGACTTGGATTGGCTATCTTAAAAGTCATTTGGAAGTAAACCACCTTAACTGCAACCTATTTTATCATAACTAAAGAATTTTCTATGAGGGATACATTAATGAATGGTATTATACGTTATCACCATTCAAGGAACTAGTTTTTCAACTATATTCTCACCTTTACTCACCTTCACAACACGTAATAGCTTGGTCTACCTGTGCAGTGTTATGTAGTTGACTGATAACAGTCAGGACATGCATTGTACTTTGATTCATCATATGGACATTAATCATACACTCAATTTTATCTTGTCAAAGCATGTTTCTAAGCTTTAAAGTAAGCAACGGGAGAGAGAATAATGATTAATAATTATTATCGAGTAAATACTTCAAAATCAAACATTAATTTTCAATTTTAGATTATACAAAATACAAATAAATGAATTTCTGAGGGAAAAATATTTTATTGCTATTTTTTTAATTAAAAATTTTGTTATAAAATTATTTGTTTAAACATTTAATAATGCAATATTCTCACATAAATGGTTTTGTTATAAGAGAAAAGAATTAGTTTTGCGATGGATGCTCTTAAATTAGGTCACGATTTCTCGATGATCGTCTCAGATCCATCAGGAAGCGGTAAAACCCATTATATTAAAAAACTAATAGAAAATAAAATGATTAAACCCTTCCCGAAAGAAATAATTTGGTGCTATGGTATTTATCAAAAATTATATGATGAAATTCCTAATGTTACCTTTCATGATTGTATACCATCAAATTTGAATCACTATTCAGATGCATTGATTATCATTGACGATCTGATGAGTGAGTTAGGAAACGATCCGAAATTAACTAAATTATTTACTAAATTTTCTCATCACATCAATTTAAGTAAAATATTTGTGTTGCATAATATTTTTCACAAAGGAAAGGAAATTAGAGAAATATCTCTAAATGCTTATTATCTCGTGTTGTTCAAAAATAGGAGAGATCAATCACAAATTATACATTTAGGACGCCAATTATATCCTAGTAAACTAAAGTTTTTTCAAGAATGTTACGCAGATGCTACTTCAAAACCATATGGTTATTTACTAATTGATTTAAAATCGGAAACTGATGAATCTATGCGCATGCGTACTGGTATGTTTCCCGGAGATACTTTTTACGTATATCAACCGCGATAACTTTATTAAAACAGATGATTTTGAACAAGCAACATGTCTGCTGTCGTTATAGATTTCGAGGGATTTCAACTACCTTCGGGACACTATATCATAAAAGAACTTGCATTTCAGTCCATAAATAGCAATTCCATCAGCGGTATCTTTCATTTTCTACCGCCTTGCACTTCCGAACAACTTACTCGTCAGCAGAAATTTCAATATAAATGGGTAACAAAATATATACATTTGATAGAATGGAATGGAGGATAAATACCATATTATAAAATGCGAACCATCTTAACATTTTTGTTCGATATGTTCACACATATTTATGTTCAAGGGTTAGAGAAAGGAAAAATTTTAATGGGGAAAAAATGTTAAAATTTAGAAAATATTGGCTGTCCAAAGATTGATCAAGTTATAAATTCAAACTTTTGTTCTTTTCATCCTCCCAATTTTAAAAGATGCGCACTTACTAAAGTGAAAGTTTTTTGCAGAAATAATAAATAGACTCGAATAGAAATTGCATCATTCATTTGATTACAAGATGTCAGTGTGCACTGATCAAACTTTACAGCTCTTAAAGTTAATTTCTAAAACTAAAAATTCAAAATCTCTCGTGAAAAGGTGCTCAAAAAGTGAGATAAAAACTTTGTGTGAGTGTGTGTTGAACGTGTTGTGTGGAAACGTACCCCTGACAAAAACTCAAAAATATTTTCTGTCTCCTTTTAAAGAGTGCTTGCGAAAACTTTCAAACAAAAAAAAACACCCTTATATAAAAAAAGAAAATTCTCATTCAAAAGGGGGAAGGATTTTTTTATCAATTTTATTACCTGCTGCTATATCAGTTATCAGTTCTTTAATTCATGGAGCACAGTATGAAATTTGTGCTAGTTCCGGAAGACGGGGGTTCAAATTCAAGAACACTTATCGGAGTTGGATCAACAAATGATAAACATTCTACAGAACAAATATTTAGCTGATCACGAGAAAACAGCTCTGTATTTACAAGTGCAAACCCGATAAACCAGAACCCCAAACGAATCAGCAGGAAATTCCAAATACAGAGAATTCTGCAGTTGCATCTGCAGAAGAGGGCTCTTCAAATATCAAAAGAGAAACAGAAGACTTGGAAGAAAAAATTCTAAATGTAGTTCCAGCTCGATTTCAAGAAAAAGCTAAAGATATGTATAAATTTTTCAAAGTAATGAAATTCTTTGGAACACTAAAGGTGAAATTATTCATGAAGATAAAGCTGTTCCTGGAAGTAATATAGTAAATCTTATAAACGACTTTTTACGAAATAGAAGATCAGCTCCAATGGGGAGAAATGTATTTTTAAAAACATTAAATGATGCTCAATTACCAGCACATTTAGATGTAAATAAAAAATTGTATAATAAAAATAAAATTGTTAAGAAACCTATAATGTATGCTCGCAGAAGTGCTTGGGTGAAACTTTAAAAATAAATGTTACTTTATTAATTAAAACTTTTTGTCTTTGTCATCTTCAAAATTTATCTTCAAAATTTTCTTTTTATATAAAGTTTAATATTTGGAAAAAAATTCTTAAGTAAAATTCATTCATATTTCATTCTATTTTTTCCACCGCCTGCTCCACCTTCAACAATTTCATGACTCTTTTGAGTAACTCACCACAATAATGAAGGTGTTGCCACTGCTAAGAAATGAAATAAATAAAAATCTTGAAAGTAGAAATTATTTTAATTTAAATATTGGCATTACCATTTCAAGAATAAGAAAACATGAAACTAAGTTTTTATCTATAACCGTCTGCGACTTTAAATTTGTTTTAAAACCGTAAGTTTCCATTCGTTTTGTATGCGTCCATTGGATACTGGTTAGCGTGCCTGACAAATCAGTATCCAATGGAAGCATTTTGCCCTGGAGGTCGCTGGTTCAAATCCCAAGTCGAAATTTTTTTTTAATACCAAATATTATTTTTAAACATTTATTTTTTTTTAAATTATGTATAATTATGACTTTTAAACCTAGATAGCGCCCCGAGTATCACACATCTATAATGTGCAAAAATTAATAATTGTTTTACTCACTAGATGAAGCCACGAGTATGGAACAAATTTGTTTGGAAACCGAAACTGCTCCTCCTGCTTAGTTTGTAAACAGATTGAGTGTTGCCATCTTTTAATAACAAATCTAAATTAATGAGTGTTGCCATCGCTTAGAAATAATACTGAAATCAAAACTAAAACTAAAATAAGAAGTTCAAGCAGGCAGAAATAGGTGATATGCTACTTTTTTAAAAACCGAAACTAAATCTGGTGCTGCCACCGGAAGTTAAAAATTTTGGAAACCGAAACCAAAAGTAAACAAGGTGTTGCCACCGGATGTCAGAAATTTCGGAAACCGAAACCAAAAATAAACCAGGAGGTGAACAACTCAACTCAACAGCAGGGGGAAACAACTCAACTCAACTCGACCTCCGCCTGCTCCGCCTGTGTGCTGGAATCGGCTTTTTTATACTGCTCAGAACATTCTGGCAAAATTACCTTACTGTATGGTAATGACATTTCTGATAAAAAAGACCATAATTCTGGCTAATAAAGCCTATATAGACGCTATTTAAACCATTATTTCGGTTATTTTTTCGTTCATATGTTAACGATTTGCCGGAAATTCTGTTTTTCAAACTGAACTGAAAAGTAAATATAACCGATTAAGGATTTCTATGTCACGCTCTAAGGTATGATAAAATTACCATATTTTCCAAATTTTCACTCATATTATAAAACCATATTTTATTGCTAGTTTTACCAAAATTATTGCTAAAACTTTCGAGATTTTGGGTGTACCCATAAAGTTTTTAAGACGGTAAATTTTACTATAGTCTTTTAGTTTTGATAATACTTTTTTTCTCAATACGAAGGCAGTTAAAATCCCATTTTTTTTTTTTAACAAAAAATGTAAAAAACTTATTTTAATTAAAATTTTATTTAGTAATTACTTAGATAAATATCATATTTTATCTTAATAAAATAATAAAAAATATTCTGCGTCAAACCGATGTGAATAATAAAGAAAAGTAGGAGTGCTGAAAGGAGGCACGAAAATTTTCTTGGCATGGTGAATGGTTATTTTGCGCGCGTTTTGTTAAAATAAAATTTAATTGGTTTAAAGAAAAAAAAGGAAAAATAATTATAACCCAAATTTAATTTTTTATAACACCACTATTATTATATAATACCAGTTGCATGAAAATGAAGCTAATTAGCATAAAATACGATTCTAAATTGATGCCTTTGGATCAATAAAATAACTTAGTATTGTCAGGCTTGGCTATAAAATTAATTGAAAAACATATTGTATTGATCAGCAGATCGGCAAGTTAGGGGCTCTTTTCTTGTAACTGCGTATAATGCCCTTCACGATCCTTCCCATCAAATATGTAAAATAAATGCTAGTATATAGTACATTTTTCGTTCGACAGTTACTGTTTATAGTGCCACAAACAGAATAACAATATCGTTTAGCAGGAGTAAGGAATTCCTCACTGAGACATTCTTTTTCTAGGTAAGCTGTAGGCAATATTTTTTCATAAATAATTATTTTATGGATTAGAATTACTTTTTGAGTTCTTGGGATTAAAATAAAAACACTCTAGGTGGTCTAAGTGGTCATATTTAAATTCAGCAGCTTAAAATCTAAACAGTATCATCATAAAGAGCTTTAGCAAATCGTTGTTATTTCGTTGTCTAAATTCTCTTTCTGAATTCATTATATACAACTAATCCCATTCTCATTATTAGTATTCACAGCCGGCATCTCAGCTTTAATTTTAGGTTAAAGAATGAAATAATTATCATAATAATTCTTCTTTTAAGGAAATATGAAATACCGTGAGAAACTTCCCGCAAAGTATTCTAGCCTGTCATATTTGCTATATTATCCTTTGTCAGACACGTGCTCGGGATTACTTGTGTTGTAGTTGTTGTAGTTTATTTACGTCGCACTAGAGCTGCACAATGGGCTATTGGCGACGGTCTGGGAAATATCCTTGAGAATGATCCGAAGACATTCCATCACAATTTTGATCCTCTGAAGAGAGGATGGCACCCCCGCTGTGATAGCCCGATGGCCTGTGCTTGAAGTCGAGCACTTTAAGTAATATTTTTTAATACTAATTACCAATTTATTAATTAGCAAATATAAACGAATCTATATAGGGAATCAAATCTAAATCTTGACTGGCATAATATTCAGCTCATTTTTCACTATTAAATTTTAAATTACTACACCAGTGCGCGTTTAACCATAATATTCAAATTTAAACCATAATGTACCGTTGCGAAAATTTCCTAAATCCATAATACTACGCTAACTTGATTCATATTATCAAGCTAAACTTACCATCTTAAACTTGATTGCAGATTTGATTTTTAAGGTAGAACTTGACACCTCTTTAAGGCTTCAAACTATACTATTATATTTCAAGGTAGCACTAAAATGGTTCCAATTTGAACCGATTTTTCGAGAGTGCAGTTGACGTATGTCTCCCAATCCATAACATAACTGCTATTATAATTAGCTTGATGTGCGCATGAGGAATAAATGAAACTTTCTTTTCAAATCTTTGACTTAAAAAAAAACTTTAAAAGTAACACATTAAAGTTTCAATATTATAACTACTTCTTTGGCATTTCAACTGTAAATAAAATTCTACATAATTCTACATCAATAATTTCAAATGAGCAATATACTTTTTTGTGTTATTTCAAGGATCAAAAGACGCACGTAAGGTAAAAAAGTATGGTAAAAATAGAAGTTATTTTGTCCTTTTAAATAGTAATCGCGAAATAATTGACTTAGCGTTGAATGTTAAGTAGCGTTGTGAGAAACTGATGATTTCATTTTTATATTTTTTAATTGTCGGTTAGAAGTATTTAATGATTAAAGTATAGAACTGGTGTTTTAATTAGTTTTCATTCTATTACTTTTTAATTATGTTCTTATGAAACAGTGGAATATTAGAAAAATTATGACCTCATTAAAAGCAAAGAATTGAAGATTAATCCTAAATGAGAGTTTGATTTTTGCAATTTTTTTTAATGAAAATTAATTTTTCTTTAAAAGTTAAGATAAAATAAATTAAATAAATAAGTAATCTAAATAATTTCCTGTTCCTATACGAGCATTTGAAAACATACTCGATTGTTTGAAAACGCAACTAATGTGCATAGAAATCAGATTTTTTTTTTTTAAATTTAAGGCATTTTTCTTGATTTGATATTTTATAGCTCTTTTTTTTATCTACGTTTTTCATTTTCAAAAAATTAGTTTTATTTTGAAAAAGATATAATTTAGTTTCTCTATTTCTCCTGGTTAATAATGAATGTTATTATTTTTTCTCCCGAAAGCAAATTAGTTATTTTTAAAAATTATTATTTTGTTTAAATTATTTTTAAATGTCCAAACTACTAAACAAGGCTTTTGCTTCGATCTTCATAGTAATTTAGCTATTTTTTGAGAAATAATGGGATTATTTTAATGCTCTTTTAATGGGATTGTTATATAGCTTTGATGTAATTTTACTTTGATGTGCAAAAACAATTACTATGAGTTCATTTCTCTTGTATTTAACGTTTAAAATGTATGAAGAAAAGCGTACGAAGCAATTTTAGTTAAATTATTGCATTATATGATAATAACAATTCCGGTCAAGAAAAAACATCATAATTCTGGATGTACATGTAACAAACATGTTAATCAATCATATGCACAGCAAAGATATGAACATTAAAACTAATCTTAGTAGAACAGAAGTGAATACGAATTCCGCACCCGGCCTGCCCCCCACAGTGCTGACGTAAAATAATTTTGGTGGTAGACGGATCATGGGTTGGAGTCTCCTTGGTAAGCGTGGGAGGTTTTCGTGGTTTTCCTCTCCACGCAACGCAGATGCTGGTTAATTTCATCAAAAAGTCCTCCTCGGAGACAAATTTCCACCAATACTTGATCCAAGAGTTCTCTTGCCTTCTGGATTGGCCTCAAAATTACAAGGCGGAGTTGAGCATTAGTAATCGTGAACCCAAAAATTGCGTCGGCTGCTCAACAATGGTTATAAAATGATATAATAATAATGATGATAATAATAATAATTACGGATATTATATTTTATGTATTCGTAATTTAATTAAAGGTTTTATTTTTAGGTGTATTTCTTTTTGCTTTATCGTTGCTTGCTGTCTTAGCCTTGATAGAATGTGAGACGGATCCAGAATTTACTGATACTCTGCCATCATTTATATGTCCTAAAAGTGGAACAAGTAAGTCAAAATTTACTACCACTATATTTCGCATTTCCAATATGAAAATGTTAAAAATAGGAATGCATAACACAGCTAGTAACAAACATTTTCAAATTAGTATAATTATGGAAATAGTTTATACACATAAATCGTCCACATGAATGTAATGGAATTATTCAATTTCGCAACAACTTTTAAAAGTTCACACATATTAGCTTATTTTTGTAGTATCATACTATCTATAAACAAAAAAAAAGTGGCTAATAACAGTGAAATGCCACATATTTAAGTTGAGTTTCATCCCGTAATTTTGACTTTACCTTTTTTGCAGTAAAAATTTGACAAAAAAGTAATCATAATTGTAATAGTAAATTTAATCGTAGTCGCTGGGAGTGTCTTCCTATTTCAAAATTCCTTTCAATGCGTCTCAGAGCTGGTACAAATTAAAAATTATCGTAATTTTATGTTAATTTATTGTTATCTAATAATTATTGCTGAAAATTACATTAGAATAGATTCAGAAATAGATGTTTTATCGTAATTAATAGATTCGACGACTTATTTGCCCAGCTTGTCATTTTCCTCGCTATATGCAGTGCACGAAAAGGAAGAAAAAAAAATAGAAAAGTGAAACCCGAAATAATTTTTGATCTAATGATCGGATCTTCACGTTCTAGGACTCACTCCTAAAAGTTCGAAAGGGTAATTTCAAATAAGCTAATTAATTAGTGCTGACGATATTTTAACTTACGAAATCAGATACAAAAACGTACTTTTTCTGAATAAAAGTAACTTTTTTTGATGGATTATGATTTCTGACTCCCGAATTATAAGGAGTAGCCGCAATCCTGAAAATATGGTCTCAATAGTTTGTATAGGAGAGTAGTTCATAGTTTGGGACCCTTACTACTAATTTTACTTTTTGCGTAATTAAACTAATCTCGAGAATTTCTGAAGAGAATTGAAAAATTTTTGCACCCAACTGTAAAACTCACTTACCCAAAGATAATTCCATGCAAAATCTAACTTTTAGGAAATATTTATTATTATTGATTGGTTTATTTATTAATTTATTTAATACTTGTAGAAAAATGAGTTGTAAGGTATGCAATTTTTACATCATTTTACAGAACGTTATTCCACATGGCAAAATACCATATTTGAGTAAATTCGGACGAATAGTTAGAGCGAAATTTTCTGGAACTATTTGACCAATTTTGCTCAAATTTTCTACTTTGCCATGCAAAATTACATGCCTTAAAATGATGTAAAGAATACTTTGCAACTCAAAATTTGTTCGAGTCTAATTAAATTAAATAACAAAACAATTACTAACAGTTATACTTTGCATGGAATTATCTTTGGATAAAGCCTAGTGTGTTTTGGATAAAGACTTTTGGATAAAGCTTTATACTAGTGTGCAAAATTTTTTGAATTTGCTCGAGTACCCGAGATATATTGAATTAAGCAAAAAGTAAAATTAACATGAAGTGGTCCAAATCTTGGACCGCTGTCCTGACCAAACTATTGGTACCCTATTTCCCAGATTGCGGTTACCTCTTATAATCTGAGGGACAGAAATCATAATTCATCAAAAAAGAAAAAAAAAAGGTACGTTTATTCAAAGTATGTTTTTGTGTCTAATTTCGTAACTGTACTAAGTAATATGCATTTTTGAGATCACCAGCTCAACCATTAAAATTGAGTTCTAGAACGTGAAGATGCGATTATTAGATCAAAAGTTATTTAGGGTGGCCCATTTATTAGTTTTTGCGAACTATACAATAGCACGTCAAGCTTAAATTTTCACAAAATATATACAGTTTTTATGATTTTTTATACCATTCAAAACAAATAACTGTATCATATTTTAGTATAAAAATTATCGAAAAGTTAAATAAATAAATAAAATAATACGTTTAACTATAGGATGATTATAAAATGACTTGTTTTTGAATAATTTATTTTTCACAGATTAGTAAACTAATTAAAACCACATATTTTCTTAAAGTTTAAGTTCGGTGTGCTGCTGTCAGATGTAAGGAAGAGAACACTTTTTACATTTAACTTTTTTAACGTAGACACAAGTTTTTCGCCCTTTAGCGTTTAAAAAAAAGGGAAAAAATTCAGCCCACACTACTGCGTAAAAGTATATATAATTTTTGAAACAACAAGTCAAACATACGTAGACTTTCCACTCTGATTCCCATTTTTGGAATAAATAATGATCATAATTATAATTTTAATTTTTTAACGTTTTCATTCTTCATTTCAAGCATACTTTTAATAGTTTTTTTTAAAATCCTTCTTTTTTTTACAAGGTCAAAGTAGGAGAATGATAATTCCAAAAATGTTTTTTAAAATTCTCAAAACTGTATAACTTTGATATTTTTGGTATACTTTGACTTTATATCATCTTGTTATTTTGTTTAGTTTAATGTAATGGTATTTATGAATTTATTATGATTATGCCTATATTGTGTTCTTCTGTTTTTGAGGCTATATAAATAATTTATAAGTAAATGGTTAGCCTTTCCAAATTTTATCATATTTGCTAGAAAACAGCTCTGTAATATAATCAAATTTTATTTATAATTTTACCGATTGTCATTACTGAAGTGTTGCGGTAATAATTGCCGTCCTTTTTGGTTTTCTCAATGAACCAGAAAACATGGTAAATTTTACGATATTCTGGTAGTTTTGACCATACCTTTTTCGCATTACTATAACGCAGTAACTAATGCGTTTCTCTTTCTTCGCATTTAAACAACGATTTTTAACTTCTATTAATAAGTATACAAATATTTTTTTTGTTAGATGTTGCCATATTAAAAACAGAATATATACCTACATTCGGAATATATACTACACATACCTACATTTGTTCGAAACGTTTTTGTTATCGCAAGTATCTACACATTTAGGTAGGCAAATAATTTATTTGCATTAATTAGAGTTCCTTTCTTTTATGCTGAATTTTTAAATTTGGTTGATTGTATAAAATGGTTAGAGGTATGTCATAAAATAATCTACTTCCGGTAATAAGTTTTACGGCAAATAGCAAACTTGGCTTGCAATTTGAGCTCTTTGAAAATACTTAATAATAGTGAAATTTTCCCCTACTTTTATTAAAAAAAGGAAGAATAAAAATCGGTGTTTTGCTTCTTCAAAGTACTTACTTTTCGTGCAAGCTCCATTTTATGTAGCCAGCAAATGAATACCGATTTTTGGTGCCACGCGGCTCGGAATTTTAAACAATGTATTTTTGTGGTCGGGCTATAATGAGTTAACATAATACATAGTTTTGAATTTATGTACATTTTGTTAAAATGCATAATATTCTTTAAAATTTATTTTAAAATAAATTTATTTAGATGATCCTCTTCCAAGTTTTCCTCCTACTTTTTCTGCTGATACTCGACTCAACTTTCCAAACAAACAATTAACAGTAGAACTTCGCCATTATAAGGATGAAGCAGGAAAACGGGAAAGTTTGGAGATTTTTGCACCAGGAAGACATGTCAAATACGTAGTTCATGACAAACAGCATCTTCTCATAAATTTCCCAGATAATGGTAAGAAATTTAGATCACTAATACCACTCATCAAGAAATTATTTCTTAGAATTTTACATTTGTATATACATTTTTAAATGATAAGTTTTTTTATTGTTTACGGAAATAGTATTGAGCAAGTTAAAACCAGTCATTCTATAATTTTTAACTTAATTTAATTACTCAGTAATGTATTAAAATACGAGCATTCTACTGAGAAATATTTTTATAGCAAGTGAAAGTATAACCCTGATTGGATATGATATACTCAACGCCCACACTAAACTTCGAACTTAATAGAACCACACTAACGAGAAATAAATGTATTTTAATTTCACAGAAATGAAGTTAAATGTGAGCACCACTACTTGCCAAATGTTTCCAGTTTCATAGCAAATGAAGGTATAACCCTGATTGAATTTAATATGCTCCATACCCACACTAATCTTATAATTCTATATAACCACACTAAACTGACAACGGGAAATTCTGTAATAACGGCTTTTATTATATATTTTTAGAATCCATGTGCAAAACTAAGCTAAAACTATGTACCGTATGCAAAAAAAAAAAAAAAAAAAAAAAAAAAAAAAAAAAAAAAAAAAAAAAAAAAAAAGAAACAAACCCCCCTGATTAACTTTTGATCTAATGATTGGATCTTCGCGTTCAAGGATTAAATCTCAATGGGACAAAGGGGTGACCTCAAATATACTAATTAATAAGTGCAGACGATATTTTAAGTTTCGAAATCAAACACAAATACGTACTTTCTTTGAATAAACATATTTTTTTCCTCCACAGATTCAGATTTCTGATCTTCAAAATATCGGAGGTAGCCGCAATTTGAAAAATATGGTCCCATAGTTTGGTCAAGAGAGAAATCGAAAGTTTGGAACCCTTAATTTTAATTTTACTTTTTGCGTATTTCGCCATATTTCGAGAATTTTTCAAACGAATAGAAACATTTTTGCTCATAATTATAATACTCGTTTATCCAAAGATAATTCCGCGCAAAAATCAAAATTTAGTAAATATTTATTATTTTCAATATATTATTTAATAACAGTCGAAAAAATTTTGAATTGTAAGGTATTAATTTTTACGTCTTTTTAAAGTATGTAATTTTACGTGGCAAAATCGGTCGAATAGTTCCTGAGAAATCTAATTTTAGGGACGTCGAATGCTTAAAATTTGATTTCTCGGGAACCATTCGACTGATTTTGTTCAAATTTTGCATTTTGTTATGTAAAATTACACATTTTGAAATGACGTAAAAAATTTCCTATCGTTTTTTTCGACTATTATTAAATAAAATAATAAAAAATAATAATTATTTACTAAAAGTTTTTTTTTCATGAAATTTCCTATGGATAAACGAATTTTATACTTGTGGGCAAAATGTTTTCAATTCGTTTAAAAAATTCTCGAGATATGGTGAAATACGAAAAGAGTAAAATTAACATTAAGGTGTTCAAATTTAGACCACTCTCCTGATCGTACGATTGGGACCATATTTCCCAGATTTGCGACTACCCCTACATTTTGAGGATCAAAAATCCTTATCAGAAGAAAAAAAGGGTATATTTACTCAGAGAAAGTACGTTTTTGTATCTGATTTCGTAACAAAAATATCGTCAGCACTTATCAATTAGCGTATTTGAGATCACTCTCTTAAACCTTTAAGACTGAGTCCTAAAACGCGAAGACCCGATCATTAGATCAAAAATTATTCAGGGTTGTCCGTTTTTTTTTTGGTGCAGTGTACATTAAGAGATGCAAATAAATATTTAAAAATATTTATATAAATAAATGAAAAGAAACATTGTTTACCTTTTGTTTCTGCCTTGAGATTTCATTCGTTAAAAAAATTCATGTATAGTGCAACTTAGAATAAAAATGTGGTTGATTAGAATAGGAGAGGGATAAAATGATTAGAATAGTATTTTTAGATCAAATTAAAGGATCAAACATTTCAACTAGTATTTGAATTAATGCTAAAAATTAAATATTTCAGATTATGCAACCTGCTCTGTGACAAGTTCTTCAACAATACAGTTGGAGGATGAAGATAGCGGTCCAAATGGATTTCTTCAAAAAGTACTGGATGTTACAAAAAAACCCAACGAATTCTTTCTTGCAGATTCCGGAGTAAACAATGGCGTATTCTCAAAGAAATGGGAAGGATGTTTTGTAAACCCAAAAATAAACGTTTCAATTCGTTTCTCTGGTAAATGATTTTATTTTTGGTAATGACAGTTAATGATTTTATAGATTAATATAAAGTAGTTTTATTTGAATTATTTATCCGGATTGTAGTAGGCTTATATTAACGACTTCATTATTCGTTTGCTATATTTTAGTCATTCAGTTCAAGCTTTAGATGTGAGTGCAAAAATTGCAATTAATTTTAAGATCAGTTTTTGAATTGTTTTCATAATAATACAAAATATATTTATTTTAATGTATTAGCTAATGTATTAGCTGTTAATGTATTGGTTAATGTATACCAAATTCTAATGTATTAGCTGTTGTAGTCTGGTTTAGAATTTCAAATTTAACAGATAGTTTAGCAAAATCTTCAATAGTTGAAAGTCAGAATATCTAGTTTTGGTGGCGTAATAGTAAAAGCGTTGCTCACACCACCAGTGAAAATCTGGGGATGAGTTCTATCCTACCTGCTAACCAAGCCAGCGTGTATCAACATCTCTTAGAAGTCTCAGCACCGATCAACTTAGTATTTCGACATCACGAATATAAGCAGCAGGGGGTTAAACACGAATGATGTTACTAAGCTCGTGCTACTAAACTGCGCAGTGGAGTTAATACGAAAGATGCCACTACATTTGGATTATTAAAGGATCGGACTTTTCACTTATGGTATTTTTCACTCCTACTCGTGCGGAGACCTTCTCTCTTTTTGGACGTGTTGCGTGTATGCTCATCAGGGTTAACGCTAAATCCATTGCGACTGAGCGTCCTCTCATGCGTTGTATAAATTTGGAGAGAGGTGTAGCAGTTCTGTTACTATCCTCGTCCCCTGACAGGGGTAAATATTATTTGGAATTTCTGTCATGACTTTTAAAAGAAAAATCTCTGAAAAAGGGAGTTACAGGTTGAGTCTTGTTAGGGTGCTGTGTATCAAGTTAGGGTGTATCTAGTATCAAAAGGTCATGTCTAGAATGTTTGAAACTAACTTAGTAAAATTTTAGGAAATGCTATAATACTGGGTTTCATGTTAGGGCTTTGTATCAACTGTAATAATTCTTTAAATAAAATTCAATATGCATTTAAATAAACTTAACAAACATTTTAAATAAACTTTCTATACAATTTAAATATACTTAATGCTTTTGTAATTAAAAGTCTAAAGTTTAGAGTTTTTAAGGGAAGAATTTAAAGTCTGCAGCTGTTTACATAAGTTTTTATTGTTTGTTATTGTCACACACTCATCATACAATATATATATATATATATATATATATATATATATANCGATGCATGTATATGGGTTAGTCATTGAAAAAAATCGTATGTACATTATATGTATGTATGTATTCAAAGAAAACGTGTATGAGCCTGTGAAAATACACGAGAAAGTGATGGAAAAATTGGACTTTTTTATACTAAGAAATGAAAATTTACTGTAGTTAAATGCAAGAATAGCTCATTAAAATTTGAAATGCCAGGAAATAAACGTAATATTACAGTATTTCGATTTTTTTCGTGTGTATGGTATAGCTTTTGATCGAGAAAAACAATTTTGTCTTTTTACTTTATTTGCAATTTAAAGAGAGTGTGCCATAGATTTATTATACAATTTCTCTACGTCATTATTTGCATTTGACAGTATAAATTATTAAAAAAATAACAAATATATTATAACTATGTTCGTATAAATTCAAAAGGAACGTATAAATCTATTTAGAAATATCTGAGAACATGCTAAAAAACTTTTCTTCTGATTCATAATATAAAATATTCTGATTCATAATCATAATTTTGTTTAAAAAATACTAATTTTTTTTAAAACTATTAAATCTAACAGCATAGTTTTGGAAAATCCTCTGGTTTGGCCTGCCAAATTAAGCTTCACATTTTCGAACTGAAAAAATTTCACTTGCTGTGATTAAAAACTGATTTTGATTAAAACTGACAAAATATTATGAGTTCTTTTATACTAGGCATTCTAAGTTAGAATTTTTTTTTAATGTGAAGCTATAAATCTTAACAAATTTTATTTTTTATATTGTTTTTCTACTTCAATTTAATAAGAATTAGATATAAATTATTGTGCATATTGTACCTTGGTATTTTAAATCTAATTAACCAATAACAATTTTTTAAGCAGTTCTCTTGTTTTTATTTTTTTAACCTAAGATCTTAGATATAAATGGAGTTTTTGTATTTCAGAAGTTGACTGGAAAAATCCTGGAAACGATACAAAAAATAAAAGACTACCTGTTAGTATGGAAGCTCAAATCGACGGTGATTTTGTTACTGGTTTAATAGACAATCTTCAAGCAAGTATGCCTGATGATATATACTTCCAGGTAATTTTCAGAATTAAATTATGTCTCATTCTTAGGGTCGGCATGTATTTACTCCTAATTTTTCTTCTCTAAAAATATCCTACATGAATAACTATTTTATAAATATCCTATATGTAAATAATTTTTACTATATATATATATATAATGTTATATAAAGCTTAACGTTTGCTCTAGAACAGGTCAATGCATTAAAATTTTATCAAGTTAAATGTATTACATTTTTATTCTTCCAAAATTTTAAATCGGAAATTTATACATGTTAAAATTTTACATTCTCTTAGCAAAATTTTTATATCTTTCAGAAAAATAATAAACTACATTTGTATAGCAATCATGAATGACATATATTTGATTGAATTCAATATTTTGAAATTCATCTTCGCTGCAATGCGTATATGTTATCGATTTTGAAGGCAAAATTAATTTAGGTGAAATTAAAATTTCTACAAGCTTTCATTCCTCTTCTTCTTTTAAGGCACTACTGCCCGTTACAAGCCTGGGTCTTCAAAAGTAGTCTCTGCCATTTGGTTATCCAATTTCCCTTATTTACTAAATGAAAATTTTTCTCCACCGACTCAAATAACTTAATTGGTGATCTTTTTTGTTTTTTCTTTCTCACTAGATTGGTCAAAGTGAGCTTTTTTTGCAGAGTTTGTATTATCAAATCGGAAAAACTACCTACGCAAGACTGCAATAATTGCCGAAATTGTCCTTCAAAATTCTTTTGAAGAAAGGCAGATGCTTTTTGTGTTTATTTCAGACGTGCAAAAAAATGACATAATGGGTTAACAATAAAAACATGCAAAATAAGTGTTAGAAAAATATTCCCTTATGTGAAATATACATGAAAAAAACTTTAAAATCTCAGCAAATAATAAAAAAAACAAAAAAAACAAGAATATTTTTTGATTTTGGAGTAAATGTTACTAAATTTTTTATGCTAGCTTAAACGCGCGAGATATTTTCCTTTGTATCTTTAAACAATGAATTTATTTACTTTTCATTCCACATCGGAATTAAGCAATTTCTTAGATGTACTTAATTTGCTTAAAAGTATTTTATTTTTATGTATTTTGGATAGAATTTCAACGATTTCACTGGATTAAATAAAAGCTCAAAACTTCCTCTCGTAGAAGCTTTTTATTATTCACGGCTTAAAACGCAATGATTTACTGTATCTAAGAATCGGGCATTAAACGCCAACTTTTCATTCTAAGAGACTTGCCTTCTCTTAGACTTCATCTGCATACCTCTGGTGTATTATGGAGTTTTTATTCATCTTCTTCGGCGCAGGATAAGGCAACGAATAAATTGTAAAGTGGAGAATATATTAAGATCTCCAGGTTTCATCTTGCTCATTTTTGTTTATATTTTAAGAACCGTCTTCAGTTCCATATTTATTTCAATACCGCATTAGTAAACATCAATAGATAAATTAATTTGGAAATTTTAAGTATCGCAAAAAATGTTTTTAGTCTTTTAAATTGTGCGTTTCATTTTTTAAATATTTTTAATTTGTTAGTTTAGATTCAATGAATATTGTGTAGAATAAAGATTTTAAAATATTAATCTACATTTTTATTTCCTTATGTTAAATTTTAACGAAATAGGTGATATCATTTATTGAAAGAAAACACTAATAATTAAGATCAAAAGGATAAAACTTCTTTGAAAAAAACGCGCTAAGAAGCAGCAGAAATTTCAGAAAAAAGTAATGGCTACCGGGTAAAAGTAATTTAATGGCTACCGGGGCCGGTACCCCCTGAAGACGTCGGCTTCGGTGGTCATATTTTTATTTTAATTTTATTTCATTTGTTTTGTAGTGATATCATTTATGTTACTTTTTGAAATTCAGTTCTTAAAATAGTTTTTAGTGTTTTGTATAGTATAAAGTATGGTATGAGATTCACATTGTTTGTATGTATATGTATGTAAGTATGTATGTTTATGTATAAAAACGATGCATGTATATGGGTCTATGAATGTATGTATATGAGTTATTTACTATTTACATATAATCGTTAGTCACAAGTATCTAAACAATAAATTTAATTCAACATCTTCGGCATAGGATAAGGCAATGAATAAATTGCAAAGTGGAGAATATATAAAGATCTCTAGGCTTCAATTTACTCATCTTTGTTTTTATTTTAAAAACCGACTTCAGTTCCATATTTATTTCAATACCGCATTAGTAAACAGCAATAGATAAATTACTTTCGTAGATTTAAATGTCACAAAAAACTTGATGCTCTAAACGGTTAAGTTTTATTTCTGAAATACTTTTAAGTTGTTATTACAGATTCAATGAATATTGTGCGGAATAAAGATTTTAAATTATTAATCTAAATTTTTATTTCCTTCTGTTTAATTTTCACAAAATAGGACTGTTTGATGTCATTAATGTAACTTTCTTGATTCAGTTCTTAAAATAGTTTTTAGTTTTTTGTAAAGTTTAAAATATGGTATGGGACTCACACAGTTTGCATGCATCTGTATGTACGTATGTAAGTTTATGTATAAACGATGTATGTATGTATATGAAGCTATGCATTCATGTATATGAGTCTATGTCAGGGATTTATTTATTAAGTGTAGACGATATTTTTAGTTACGAAATCAGACACAAAAACGGACTTTCTTTGAATAAACATACCTTTTTTTCGTTGGATTAGGCTTTTGATCCCCAATATATAGGGGGTAGCCTCAATATTTTGGTCAGGAGAGTGTTCCAAAGTTTGAACCCCTTAAAGTTAGTTTTACTTTTTGCGTATTTCACTATATCTCGATAACTTTTTAGTGAATTGAAAAACCTTTGCCTACAAGCGTAAAATTCGTTTATCCAGAGATAATTAAATGCAAAATAAAACTTTTAGTAAATATTTATTATTTTTCATTATTTTATTTAATAATAAACGAAACAAATAATGTAATTTTAAATGGCCAAATACAAAGTTTTATCCTAATCAATCGAATAGTTCTGGAAAAAATCAAATTTTTAAAAAGGCATATGTTTAAAATTCGATTTCTCAGAATCAATTCTACCGATTTCGCTCAAATTTTGTATTTTTCCATTTAAAATATTACATTCTTTGAAATGATGTAAAAATTTGTTTACCTTACAGTTGAATATCATTATATAAAATAATAAATATTTACTAAAAGTTATATTTTGCATGAAATTATCTTGGGATAAATGAATTTTAAATTGTATGCAAAATTTTTTCAATTCACTTAAAAAGTTCTCAAAATATGGTGTATAAAGTAAAATTAGCATTGAGATGTCCAAACTTTGAACTTCTCTACTCACCAAACTATTGGTAACATATTTCCCAGATTGCGGCTACCTCTATATTGCGGGGGTCAGAAATCCAAATACATAAAAAAGAAAGGTATGTCTATTCAGAGAAAGTACATTTTTGTGCCTGATTTCGTAATTTAAAATATCGTACGGACTAATTAATTAGTATACTTGAAGTCACTTCTTCAAATTATTAATATTAAGTCCTAGAACATAAAGATCGGATCATTTGATCAAAAGTTATTCGTTTCTTATTTTGTCACTGTGTGGATGTATGTTCATGTATAAATGATGTATGTATGTATATGAGTGGATGTATGCATGCGCATGAGTCTATGCATGTATGTATATGAGTAATGTTCTATAGTACATAAACAATAGTCACAAGTATCTAAAACGTAAATTTCTGTTAGACTAAATAGTATCAGACTGTTTTCTTTAACCCTGGATATTTCTAAATGTGTTTTTTCTTAAAATTCCCTATTTTGTTTAGATAAAAATAGCATGATGTCATTCTTATTATTTTAAATTTCTCTTCCTACCATATCATTCAGTCCATATACCATATCATTCTACCATATCATAATTAAAAGATATTCATTTTTAATTGGTATACATTTACCATGATTTTTTTAAATATGCAAGTTTTTTTTAAAATTTATTAATTTATTTCTTAAACATTCTGTTCATTTTATTAACTGCCATCTAAACGTTAATCATTCGAAAAAGTTTATTATTATCAGCGCGAAAACTACTATACAAAGGATAATAAAGAGAATTTTATTTACTATGCAATTTAAAATCGAAAATATTCAGCGGACGCAAATTTTGGAGAACCAATTACTTAGGAAACCCAATAATATTTGGAAATTGTGATGCTTAAAAGTGACAGTGGGTGTGAAACTGTTATTGTAAAAATGATTTTTTATTGTTTAGTTTTCCGTATATTCGCTGTTTTATTTTAAAAATGTATATGCATTTTTTGAAAGATTGTAAATTTTGAAAGGTTTATACTTTATAAAATGCCGGCACTTAGTATCCGTAAAATCCATTTCATCGTAAAATATTATACAAATAATTTTTATAGTATTTATTAAATTAGAATGATTCAGCGAGTATACGGTAATATTTACAGTAAAAATTTCAGTACATCACATTTTTTGTTTCGTAAAAATGGATTTTATGGTAAAAATAACCTGTATCCTGAGTGCCGTTTTTATTGTACTTCGATCCGGAATTTTTCGCTGTGTTCTGAACGCGTTTACAAGGCATATTTAAAACATTTTGATCTCTTGTATTTCACCAGGAGTTTGTTTCGACTTATATGGTTGAATTATGAATAAAAGTGAACGTAAAAATATTTAAATTTTTTCTCCTTAAAAAAACTCAAATTAGAAATATTAATTTGTGTAAATATTTACTCTTTGTAAAGGTGAATATCTTAATAAATCTATTAATTTTAATTTACAGCCACCAGCAGATGTATATTGCCCAGGCTTCAGAGAGGATGTGAAACCACCCGAGTTTCCAGATTTTTTTTCATATGACGGCGAATTGATGATGTTTGAAACTAGAACCGAAGTTATTCCTTTTGTCTCTCATCGTTCAGTATGTATTTTTAAATTAGTTTATGTTGATATCAATTTCAATATTGGTTAAATATTAAAAAAAAATCTTAAAATATAATGAGAATAATATTGAAATCTTCACAAATAACTATAATAATATTGAAAAATTTGGAATTAAAATTAAGATAGTGGAATTAATATTAAGAATTATAATTAATGTTATCAAATAACGTTATATCCATAGTAAAGGGCAATAGATTATATTAGATTTACGGTTAAGAGTCAAAATGGTTTGTTATTCTCTTTGTTAATAAAGCTTTGATGAAAATAAGCTTATAAACTTATACTGGTGCACACATTGTACCGTAAAAAACTGCACGAAAATACAAAATTTTAGTACTTAGTTATTTTTTAGTACTTAGCTATTTCTTCGCTTAAACCTATGGGTTCAAACATTTTAAAGTACACTGAGAAAGAAAGTATACTCAAAACTACCAGAATATGGTAAATTTTGACGTGTTTTTGGACTTATGTGCACACCAAAAGGCCTAGTAATTTTTACAGAAGCTCTTTTTAATGATCTTGTTAAAATGAACAATAAAATATTGTTTAATAGCGTGTGATAAATTTTGACAACGGAAGTAAAATTTGTTAATTTTATTATGAGACCTTAGAGTCTGGTATAGAAACCATTTATTCGGTCAAATTTGTTTTTCAGTTATGCATTTTTTAATAAATGTTGGTAAAAGAAACTATAGTTTTGAAAACCAGAATTTCAGTGAATCGTTACTACATGACAAATACATAATGATTTTAATACCGTATATATTGGTTTTATTAACCAGAATTGAGTATTTTTTCTGAATTGCTATTACCGTTCAGAACGGACATTTTACCAGGACATTTTACCGTATGCTAAAGAAACTTTTTGGAGCTAAAAAAATCTTCCCGTTTTCCAATGTCCTGTACAGTCTTTAAGCAAATTTTAAGGAATTTCGGCTCAAGTTTTTAAAAAATTTCGATTTAGCATTTTAAATAATTTGCATCTCTAGAAGTGTTATTGCATCATTATTTAATACGTCTCTGACAACGTTATTGTTTCAAAATATGAGCACATGATTTAGATTCCGATTTGCATTTTTCCATAAAATAAATTTAAAACATCCTATAAATGATAAACTTAACTTCTCAAGTAATTTAATCCAAGTAAATAAGTTTAAACCCTTAGAGTTTTCCTATTTGGACCATGTCATACCAGAAGAATTAATTTTGCTCCCTGAATAGGCGGCATTATTTGTTTTGCCAGGACATTAAGTTTTTCAGCAAATTGGAAGTATTGAAATTAGCTAGCTTTTACGATCGTTGCAGAAAATTTAGAAATATAAACTTTATTTCTGTGACACGAAAGAATCTTTTTTCTAATAGAAAGTAAAATTTATGTCTTTAAAAGGCTAGACTTTTTGTCTGGGAATTGAGTGGTATGTAAGGAACGTAAAAAAGTGCTACAAAACAGTAAGAAAGTCGATGCATAAAATAAAATACAGCGTAAATAGTACCAGCTTAAGGTATTCTTCTAAGTTTACGATGTACACATTCCTAGACGAGTGAAGAAAAAAAGAAAGGCTGCTTTTATGTCCTAAGATAAAAGTTTGTTTTCAAAACTAAAATAGAAATTTTGCTTTTGTTACTTCTTTTTGAATATCCAACTGTGAATTGCGTCTTCTAAAATGAAAAAAAAACCTAAAAAAAGGGAATTGACAAAATTTGTTTTTGTTGAAAACTTTCTTAGTGCAATTTTAGATCAACCCTCTAAAAGATTATTTCTTTTCGGAAAAAATGTTATTTTCGTTTTGAAGGGTATATATAATACACAATATTAAACTTAAATGGGTGCAAAGATTTATGGCTAAATAATTTCTAATGATAAACCTATTAATTATATAAAAAATCTGAAAAATTGCATTGAAAAGTCGTTTTTTAAAACAAAAAGTTTTATTCTTACCTTTGAATATCTTGCTATTAATTAAATGTCTAGTTTCATATAACGATCTGTTTAATGATAGCTTTCAAGTAATTTGCAGTTAAAGCGTTAAAATGTACCAGCTGCTTTATTTATCTCTCCATTTTATGCTTCAGTTTTTCTTTACATCCGTGTTAGTTAAATATTTTGAAAAGTTTAAATTTTTTTTTTGTATAAACGAAACGTTCCGTACCCGATTATTTTCCGTATAAACGTATTACTTACCCCTTTTTGTAAGCAAAAGTATAGAAAGAGGAAAAGAAAAAAAATAATGGTGTCTAACTGCAAACATTTTGTGTAAGAAAAACTTGGGATTGGGAGTATCATATATATATATATATATACACTAAAAATACTTTTTTTTTCTCCAATGCCCACCTGTGTNATATATATATACTAGCGTGCCATGGTCTAAATTGTTTGGTTAAAAGAGCGATTTAAAATTTGAAAGCTTTAGATGTCATTTTTTGCTTTTTGCGTATTTCGCCATATCTTTCACACAATTATATATATATTTTTTTTATCCAAAGATAAATTCAAAGCAAAAATAGCTTGCAGTAAATATTTATTATTTTTTTATCATTTAATATTAATATATTCGAAAACTTTTGAATTGTGAGTTATACATATTGTTACATAATTTTATACAATATAATTTTGCATGGCAATATTCAAAATTTGAGCAAAATTGGTAAAGCAGTTCCAGTGAAATTGAATTTTGAAAAGTCGTATTTTTAAATTTCAATTTAGCAATTCTGCATTATTCGACCGATTTCGTTCAAATTTTGAATTTTGCCACTTAAAATTGCCTTTATTAAAATGATGTAAAAAATTGTATAAATTATTATCCAAATAGTTTTCGACTATTATTTAGCAAAAAAATAAATAAATAAATAAATAAATATTTAGTAAAAGCTGTATTTTGCCTGTAATTATCTTTGATTAAAGGAATTTTATAAATGTGCGCAAAATTTTTTCAATCCGTTTAAAAAGTTCAAGATAGGGTGAAATTTGCAGAAATTAATATTAACATGAAGGGTGTCCAAACTTTGGTCTGCTTTCCGGACCAAACAATTGGGATATTTCCCAGATTGCGGTTATTTCCCATGTTACGATGATCAGAAATCCGAATCCATCATAAAGAAAGTATGTTTATTCAGAGAAAATGCGTTTTTGCGTCTAATTTCATAACTTAAAATAATGTCTGCATTAATTAATTAGCATATGCGAGATCACCCTTCGAGCTATTAAGATTGAGTCATAAAACGTGACGATCCAATCATTAGATCAAAAGTTATTTAGGGGGGTTATTCTTCCAGTAGGGTTATTCGCTGTACAACTATGGTGATTAGAGTATCCTACTATGTACCACCTGACTTAAATTGATTCGAATCCTGCAGACAACCAATCAGCGTCTCTCTCACAGACGTATGAACTACGTATGAAAGTGTAATGCGGTTTTTTCAATCAGACAAAATGTAAAGAAAAATTCTGAGTAATAAGTAACATAAATATTCTATTTGTCTAAACTAGTTCCTATTTTCATACATACACTGAAAATAATTTGCTTTCTTCTTTAAAATAACTCAGTTTTATATTACGGTATGGAAATGGCATTTCTGGAGAAAAAAAAACTCATAATTCTGGTTAATAAAACCGAAATGTGTGGTATTTAAACCATTGATTTAGCAATTGCCCTGTTCATATGATAACGGTTTGTCTGAAATTCAGGTTTTCAAAATTAAGAATTGAAAAGTGAATTTAAGCAAATAAGTGGTTTTTATGCCATGTTCTAATGCGTCATGAGAAAAATCGCCAAATTTTGTCATATTTCTCAAACTTTATTACATATCATAAAATAATATTTTATTCTTAATTTTATCGAAATCATTACCAAAGTGATTACTGAGATTTTTGTTGTTTACATAGAGCCAGTAACACGATGAAGTTCGGCATATTTTACTAGTTTTGATAATACTTTTTATTTCGGTGGGAATAAGTACATCAAAATAATACAGAATTTCGTATTTTCGTAAGTGTAGTGCATTTTTGTACTTGAAATGGCTCATGACTGATTTAGATTGAAAAATCAACAGAACTAGTGACTTGTTAAGAACAAAACATTGAAAATTTTTCTGTCGACTTTATTTTATTTAGAAAAAAATATAATTTAATAAGCTGAAAACAGCACAAAAATGAGTTACTTTATAAAATTTTGTTTCGTAATGAATTTATTAATGCGTGTATTCTTACCTAATAAATATCTCACGGCCAAAGGTTTAAAATATTAGCTCGCTATTTTAAGTTAAATAAATTAAAGTGCTTCCCTTTTCATGCTTGGCGAAAGGTTTAAGAATCGATAAGTTAATCTGTTTATATTCTACTTATCTAAGCAATCTAAATTAATTTATACATCTTATTGAATTACTGATACTTCCAAGGTTCTAGATTAAAGCTACTGAAATCGCCATCAGTTTATTGAGGGAAAACTGTTTTGAAAATTAATAAAATTATATTCTAATCCTAAAGAACATATATTCAAACTTAATTTATTAAATTTAAAAACTTTTATTTGTTTATGATTCTGTGAAATCTATATACTTAAGAGTAAGAAAAACATGTTTTCGGAAAATTATATATAAATAAATAAATATATATATATATATACACCGAAGAGCCATTACATTATGACCAACCTGCTAATAACATGTAGGACCACCTTTAGCCTTTAAAACTGCTAGCACCCGCCGTTGCATTGATTCCACAAGGTGCTGATAGGTAGTCTGAGGTATCTGGTACCAAGCACTCACCAACGGGTCTTGCAATTCCGTCACATTGCGAGAGGTTAGCGTGGCAGCACGAATTTGGTTTTCCAAGTAGGGCCACAAATGCTTTATTGGATTAAGGTCAGATGAATTTGGGGGCCAAGACATGACTTGAAAGTCACTGGAATGTTCCTCGAACCAATCTATGGCGAATCGACCTTTATGACATGTTGCATTATCCTGTTGGTAAACACCATCCCCCGCAGGAAAAACTGTTGCTATGAATGGATGAACCTGGTCTGCAACTATGCTCAAGTAGCTTACAGGCGTCAGGGATTGTTCTTTGAGGATTATGGATCCTAATGTGCCCCATGAAAACATTGTTCCTGGGCGAGAAACCATGAAAACCTGGGCGAGCCCATTGTTATAGATGGAGGGTGGCCATAATGTAATTGTTCTTCGGTGTATATATATAATTATATATATATATATATATGCATGGAGAAACTATAAATTAAATATCAGAATATCAGGCAATCGTGAATAATTGAAATATCATCTAAACACAACACAAAAGAAAAATATCCACAAAATATATAGTACAAAAAAGCTCGAAAGCTTGCTCATATGTGAATGTATATATGTATAAAACTCGGAAAGACGAACATAATATGCTGTAGACATTTGCTATGAAACTAGATATTATAAGATATTTGATATAGAGTACTAAATGTTGAACAGAGAAACTAAATTTGCCATTCGATTTGGAAGGGCTTCATGTCTAGATCTGTGAAATGAAACAAAATTTATGAAACAAATGAAACAAAACCTATGATACAAACAATCAGAAAATATAATTTTTGAAAAGCAATTAGTTATTCAAATAATATCAAAGCCTAGTGATAATGTCCCGTTGAATTTTAAGTAGGAGAAAAATATGAACTAGAACAAGATTTATGTAAAGTGCAGTGTGTTTCTGAATTAAAATATGCATGAGTAAATTAAAATATGTATGAGTAAATTAAAATAACTATTTATTCTCTTCTTACAGGTTTATTATGACTACCCAGCCGGAATCTCCAGAGTTGATTACCACGATCCTCTAAGTGAAATTGAAGATTCTGCAGAAGACAAAGTAGTAGCAAAAGGCATTTCTGTAATACATGACTTCAATTCAAGTAAGGAAAAATGTTTTTATGTGAAATAGCTTTGCGATGAAAGTAAAAAATTTTATTTTACCCTAAGGCTTTCTTCAGTCAAATGTCAACAGATATAAAAAGAAAAAGGGTAAAGTTTTTTTTTTGAAGAAGGGATTCACTTCTTCCTATCACCTAAGGCTAGACGTTCGTCATTTTTACGACCTTATCGGATGGCCACGATGTTATTTGGTAGTGTGTTCTGCCTTCTGTAGATAGGCTTTCGCTTCAATACATTTCTCGCAACTTGACTGTTCTGTAACTCAATAATAACAGTGTTTACAAGAAATCTTTATATTTTATCATACGATGCCATTTAGTACAGAAGAGTGAGTACTTATTTTTGAGCTTGATGACATAATCTTCGTCCCCATCCATGCTCATAAAATATATCCTTTTCTTATTTTATGGTTGAGTACATTTTGAAGAGCAAGATTATTACTTTTTTTCAAATTTATTGGTGTTAAATTGCTTAATTTTATACCTTAAAATGCCTTTATTTTAAAGGATATTAGTACCAAGTTTTATCGTTGATAATATGTCTGAGAGATTGTTTCTCTAACTATTTTCTAAAGATAATAATAATAGTTTTAGATTTAGTAGTTTATAAAAATATAGTTTTTAAATTTTAAACATATTACGTATAAAAAGTTATTTAACAAGTGACTTCTTCTTATTTATTTATTGTACTAAAAATATAGTACAGTACTGGTTATATGGGGTTTTCGTAGAGTTTGTACTATTTTGTATTATTATTAAACATTTTCTTAGGCGTTCCGTGAGATTAGAATTAAATTCATGGTAGCAATTAACAACAATTACTTTTTTAACTTAGTACATGGGGAGGTTAAATATTTTTAATAAAAAGAGTGAAAAATATTGTAAATACAATTTTTTTAGAAATTATTCAGAATTTTATGTTAAAAGGAACAGATAATAAAGTTAAATCAATTGGTCACAACGTTTACCCACTAAAAATAACGAGTTTTCAACTTAATAAAAGGGTTAAATATTAAATTCAATTACTTAGAATTAATTAAAAAAACTCAAAATTCTTCCTTAGAAAGAAGATTCTTTTTTGATTATTAAATTCTGATTTAATTATTCAATTCTGATTTTAATAGAAATGTTTATTTTAAATTTTGTAAATGGTTGAAATTATTTATTTAATTTTATACAATTACTACGCAACTGCTATATAAACTCCTATGTAAAGAGCTCATGTATAAAATACAAATTTTAATTGTTAATCTGCTGTTATTGAAATTTTTTTAAATGAACACTTCACAGATTTAAAATTTAATTGACCAAAACGTTTATCTGATAAAAAATAAAGAATTTTCAACTATGCACTCATTGATGCAAATTTATTAAAATTCGGCAAACGTTTAATAATGGTATAATAAAAAGTATTTTGCTTTTAGATTCAGCCCTATAAACTGGCTAAATATTAAATTTAAATATTCAGAATAAATTAAAAAAATACGTAAAATTCTTCTTTAAAAAAAAATTTTTTTTGATACAAAAATTTCGATTTGGTTATTGAATTCCGAATTCACTAAAAATATTTATTTAAAATTATGTTATAAGTTAAAAATAATTATTTACTTTCATACATTTACTACGCAACTCATATATAAAGGTTTCAGTAATCAACGTCTTTAATATATACTTTTTTAACGTCTTTAATATAATTTTTTGTAAAAATTAATAGAAGGAAATTTAAACATTTATACACTCAAAACATTATCACAATCTGACATTTCACTACATTATTATCAATTAATAAAATTTCAGTTAATAAATTATTTAGAATTAATTTGTATATAAATTATTGTGATATTAATTAGTTAATTTTTAGTATTATTATTTAATAATAGTAATAATAATTCCAGTTTAATTGCCGGAAGGAACTCAGGTGAGATTTAAGTCGTTTATTAAAAACTCCTTCGAGAATCTTTTGGCAATGAAATTGATTTCGGTGTATTTGATATACAGCTTCTCTCAATAGTAATTTGTCAAATTTTAATAATGATTTCGTTAACTATTCTAAAAATGTATATTAAGGCCATTGATTAGGGGACATCCTGAGAAGTCTAAGGCATATAAATGTATTAATAAGTCATACATAAAAATTTTCATTTTCCATGAACTAATCAATCAATTCAGTTCATATTTTAGTTTTTTTTACATAAGATTTAATAGTTTAAAAGTATATAAAATTTGTTCACCTTACAGTGCTAAACTTTTTAAATTTTTTTCTTCACTGAAATGTTTTCAAATAAACTGTTTTCATGATTTTGGGCAAAATGCATTTTATTTAATTAAAGAATCCCGGAGATATGGCGAAATTTCTAAAAATATTGATAAATAACATTGATTTTTTAAACTTTTGACTGCCCATGCATTTTCCAAATTTAAACTATCCTTCATATTTTGAGAGTCAAGAAATGAAATCAATCATTTTTTTCCAGTTTTGAAATAGATAAAAGATTAAATGTTTTAAAACAAAATTATTTCATTAATTAGAGAGAATTATAAAATTTCAAGTAGAAAAGTTACTTCTAGAAATATCGCATAATTGTTTAACTCTGTGCAAGGCAGAAAGTTTGAATCAAAATTAAAATCCTGTCAAGAAACACCGATAGAGCTGTGGTCATCTCCCCGTTATTACAATTTTAGTGGTTATTACAACCACTTAAATTATAATAGTTTTGCTGTCGAAAATAAGTTGCCAGCTTCTATACCACTGCCCCTGAAAGGGTTAAACCAAACTGAAACTGCAATATTTAAAAATACATTTTTTTAATTATATACAAAAGAGAATAGGGCTCTGGTCCGGAGAGGCTGGGGTTCGATCCTCAATTCTGCTAAGACCCACTGAGTACGGAAGATATACGTGCTCGTAAAATTTGATGAATCGAAAGTCCTGTGGTTGATCGCAGGAAACAAGGATCTGGTACAAGGATCTGGAGAAAATTTCTCCTTCAGATATACGTCTAAATTGAGGAAATGGTCACATGAATGATTGTATCCATATATATGAGGGGTTTTGAGCAATGACGCACTTTCATCCTTGCGGTGATCTTTTGTCAAACAAAAGTCGCATCTTCCTGACTTAATTCGCAAAAGGCAAATGGCTGAAGAGCTTGGCTTGACCAAGCGTCATTAGAAGCAGCAGAATCTCAAAAAGGATTTTTTAAACTATTTCAACATACTCATGATTGAAACAATCTGGTTAAAAATGCAGAGTGGTTAAAATTAAACTGAAGGTACTAAGAGGCTCCGAGCCCCTGTCGCTTTGAGAGGATTGGTATTAAACTTCGAGAATTTATCAATTAGATCATGGTGACCCCATGATCTAATGCCATTAAAATTAAATAATTAGAATTTTCATCAATAGATAGCGCTATAGTGCTAAACCTATATGCAAATTCATACTTGCACCCGTAAATGCCTAATGTTGACCAACTGAATGAGTTTCTTTTATTCGTTGAATTTTGAGCTGCTATCTTTCTTATTACTGCATTACAGCACCACCTAATGGTGAAATTTAAAACCATTTTCTTCAATGAAAATCTCGGTCTCATTATTTAAATAGAATATATTTGAAGTTTAACTTGGATCCGTTAAGTTGAACCGGAGCGAGGAGCCTTTGAATACCGATAGTTTAATTTTAACCACTTATTAATTTGCCAACAATTAAAGAAAGATAGCGCATATTTAGTGCAAAAATAGCAATTTTATAAAATCTGTTACTTTTTATGTCAAACGTTTTCTTGAAATGGAACGTAGTCGGTGATTTACACTTACGGTGCTTCTCTTGTCTGAGTTTGGAGAAAACAAGTTTAAATTCTTCTTTGAAATGTTTGGTCATTTTGTTTGTAAAAGCTTTATAATGTAACAAACACGTCGAGATGCTGACTTATTTAATGTTATTGTAGGAATTCAATATAGTTTTATGTTACCAACTTGGCAATGTGAAGTAGAAGAATTTGAAACTACAGCAGAGATTGTTGAAGAAAAGGAAACTAAGGAAACGGCTATGATAACTGCAAAACAATATTTTGCTCTTGATGTGAAAAAAATATCATACAATGGTCAAGTAAGACAAATTTTTTCTTTACTTAGCAGATAAAGGGGTTTCAAAAACTGTCAAGCACACAGAATAATCCAAATATTTCAAGAAATATTCCTCAGATCAAAACTAAAAATGGGAAAAAAATACACACGTGAAAAATTCGTAAAAGATGCATTCAACGATGCAAAACTTGAAACCGAATCTCACCCCGAGTATAGGATAACTTAAAAATCTTTAGCAAGAACCTCTAATTTATATTGCAGAATTGGATTTTCCAGATAAAGATTCTTAATTTGACTTTCAGTTTGTAGCATTTTGTCAGGTTGTTGCATATGAGGAGTCTCATGTAAAATTATATTGAATTTAAAACTCAAAATTTCTATGAAAACACACAAAGAAAAGATTCACAGAACCCAGTAATTTTATAGAAATTAAGTAAGTAAAATTTTGTAAATTACTTCTTAAGACATTCTGCAATAATTTAGACATTAAACCTTTTCTGACTGTGAAATGCACCGGAACACTAGGCTAGAGTGTAAGTCGATCAGACATATAAGTAAATATAGGGAAATCAAACCCCAGTCGAAGCTACGATAGATAATATTTTAATAATATGAAGTAAAAACCAGAGAAGAGGTCAGTATTTATTTATGAAAGTTTTTTTAATGATAGCCTGTATTCTCACACTCAAATGGAAAGAGCTATAAAAATTTTAATTTTTTTCATTATGTTGTTTTTAAGTAATCTTATTAAGGTCATTTACAAAAAACAATGTTTTGTTGGAAAAATTTATTTTATATAATATTGTTTCATTGTTTCAGTTCATGCATCGTGGTTATTTGGCTGATGTTTTTACAGCAACGGTACAGCATTTTGACGGATCGGATGGAAAAAACATTTACTCCTGGTTTTTCTCTTCTGTGAGTATATAGATTTGATACTTTTTATTATAGAAGGAAATTTCTAAAAGAAAAATGACCACGTCCTTACATAAAACTAGTCGTTCATGCATAAAACTAGTCGCCTTCGGTGTAAATTTGACCGTTCCTCCAAACTCATCACTTGGTGGAAACTTTTTAATCCCACCGCCTCTAGCATAGATAGATTCAATAGATAGATAGATACTTTTATGTTTAAGAACTAATTTTATTGAATCTAGATAGATTCAGTAATTTTAGTTTTCAAACATAGAAGTATACCTAACGTGCAATTTGAACTTTCTATAATTCAGTCGTAAAGTTCTATTATTAAAACATTTTTTTGAAATATTCCGATATGTTCATTTTGTGAATTGAGAAAATACTCACTAAATCAAATGAAAAGAGCGGCAAAAATTTATTGAAAGACTTAAGGGAATGCTGAGTGAAATTTTACGACAATTTTATAAAGCTTGTTGAATGTATGTTTTTTTTAAGTAATCGGTATATTTTGTGTTACACAGCCATAGCGCACTAACGCATTCATGTTATGAGAATAAGTAGACACATGTTGTCAAATCTCTGTATCACAAGATCGAAGGGAGACACTAAAAGTTTTGTGATATCGAAAAACGAATATTTTAATCAAATATTTTTAACAACTTACTTAATGTTTATTTCAAAAACAGTTTCTTCAAACTATGCCATAAGCTTCTTCATTTGGTTTTACGTTTTTTCTCAATTATTGTTATCTTCTTCCAATTTTATTTATCACCCGATACTCTAAACCCTAAATATTTCTAATTTTTTCTCTATCACCACTTTTCATAGTAACTACTTTTTCATATTTATCAGTTTTCTTTTTGATTTATTAGATTAACAATTTCTTTTTAAATTTATGTATGGTTATTCAATCTATGCACGCATCTTAGAAGCCTATTTCTTTAGGTATGGATGATTGAGAAAATTTTATTTTTATAGTGACAATTTCTATATAATAAGGGATTGTAGGGATGTTTCATGAAATAATCGAAGATAAAAATTCATGAACAGAGTTCAAGAAAGCATTTTATATTCTCCTAAATTTCAGAGAAAAATAATTTTAATTAAAAAAAATGTTTTGTGATTCAAGGATCACAGAAATCAATTCAGCTTAAAGATGTTTTTCTTTTCTATTTTCTACCTAGCAAATAAGTAGTTGTTTCAGACTTTTCGTATTATCCAAACATTCAAAATATCAAGATTCGACTGAATTTATAAAAAATCAAAAATATTACTAGGGAATAAAGCACCTACAAACCAATTAAAAATGAGTTTAGAAAATAAATGCCTTCAGTGTTGAATACCTTTTAAATATTAGAATGCCAACTCCAAAAATTTGTTAATACAAAAAGTTCTTGTCTCTTAAAATTATTTAAGTTCAACTTTGTAATTGTGATGCCATTATAGGCATTACATATTTCCTAGCCTTTAAATTTTCTTTATTTCATAAATTTAATCATTCCTAATTCCTCTTTAAGTAAATAAATCGATTAATTAAGTTAATATTATAAAGATATTCAAATACTTCCATTCCTAATTAATGTAACTGTTTTATTTTAATACAAGTGCCATGTATACGTTAGAATAGTTTTCACCAAGGAAAGTTAAGGAATTTATGAATTGGCTATTAGTTACTTTAAACTATAACCAAGTCTCTTTTTAAATTATAATCAAGCCTTACGCATTCAAACATGTTGGTGGAAAAGAAAACGTGAGAAATAGTAGCGAATTTTAATTAAATCAAAACATTTAGCAACCATGTAATGGTTTTTGAATTCTATGCTAATGTGTTAGGCAGATGTAGAGGGTACCTCTGAAAATAGATTTTATTTTGCACACAGTTCAAGATTATGGTATAAAAAGATTACTGATTATATTAATGATTTTTATCTACTGAGAAAAGTATATAATAAATAACAATTTAGTTTTTATGCATATTTTATCATATCATTAAAACATTATGCATATTTCAGCACATCAGTAGCACTAAATTTTATTATTTGTTAATAACTAGCTTTCAAGTTTACTTAGAAATCGCATACTGTTAGAAAGATGAAAACTGAAATTTAAAAGTAAGTTATTAGAAAAAATCAACACAAAAACACAAAAACAATATTTTATTTTCAATTTATGCATTTATACAAAAACGAGAAACATGTAAATAGCGTTACAATAACTACGGATAAAAACATTTTAATTTTTTTTTTACTTTTTACCAACAATTTTGAGTTTAGAATTTGTGTTTGCAAGTAAAATACACTTGCTAAAATTTTTCACTTTTTAAAAATTTTCACAACATTTGCCACAGACTAGATATTACACATCTAAACCCTTCGCGCATAAAATATTTTTATTTCAACAAAATGTTTGAGCAGCGAATCAATTCATGCTCGATAGCCTGCATATAGCAAGCAGCATATCTCTACGTATGTCTTTCATTTTATCTTTCCTTTTTTGAGTTTCTGTATTCGTGATCAAATAGTCAATTATAATTGCTGTTGGAAATAAAATCTCACCACTTTATAACTGTATTCTTTTGTTTTAAACAGGTCCAGACGAAAATTGTGCAAAATGAAAAACTAGAGAAGAATGTTCTGCTTCGAATGCTCGTCCGACCTGAAAGTGTAAGTAGAATAAAAATTCGAGTTTCTTACCTTAAATAATTATCAAAAAACTAACCCTTTCAGACTTAAATCTCTTTGAAGTTTACGTACAAATTTAAATTATTTTTCAAATATGGTTTCAACATTGATTATTGTATTCTAATACATGTTATTTATTGGAATATATTAATATTATTTTGTTGTTGTTGTCCGGGAATTTTAGCTTGGCCTTCAATATAAATTAAGCGAATTTTCGGTAAAAGTAAAAATGAAATATTTATGATAGGGATTTCGTTTGCAGAGAAGTAGTTTTAACGGTTCTATTGGAAATGTTTAAAGTTAAGATATGTTTTAAAATGAGTTATAGTGCATATCCAGTTTCATAAGTAGAAATTAATTATTAATAAAATTATAATATTAATAAGACCAAAAATAGGTCATTTGCATTAAAAATCTATTGCAAATGATCACCTGTTTTTGACTTCATAAATTCAATTATAATCAAATTTTGTTAAAAAAATAATAATAATTTAATTACAACTAAAACTGTTTTTTTATAAATCAATTTCAAATTTTCTTGTGTAAATTTTCCCGCATTTTTCTGAAAGCAATTAATTTTAACAACTATAAAATTTATGCAAGAATCATCGAGTCTGAAAGGGTTGAAAGAAATTATGGAATTATAAAATATTTTTATAAAATACTTTTGATTTATATTGGAAAACAAAGCTAAGGAACTTCGCAGTTAATAATGTTATGGAAAGAGACAACTGTTCTGTTACTATAGGTTACTACTTAAAATGTTGGCTGATAAGTTTTACTTGAAAATACAATAAGATTTTAGAAGAAAACAGTTTTATATTTAAAAATCATATATTTTGCAGCATAAATTAATTTTTTTTTATTATTTAAAGAAATGATACTTTATAAAATTCAGAAGTTCACTTGATAAAATTTTTTATATGTCTGATCTTTTGAAATTTTTTTCGTGATATAATTATGTTATAAGGAACATACAATTGATAGAGAGTTTCATTAGTTAAGGAGTCAAAAAATTTTATTTCTCATAAATGTTATGTTTATATTTTTTAGAAAAGACTTTATGCTTTTCTTTTAATGATTAACAGTAGATAAAACTATTTTATGCTAAACTGGAAAAATAATGTCTAACTAAACCAATATAGCTGTAAATTAGTAAAAAGTTTACATTTTGCTTTTAAAAGGAAATGTCTTATGCGTTTATGCTGAAAGAAGTAATGAAAATAAAACATTTTAATCAAGTATGATAAAAATATGTTGTATTTAGAGTTTTATCTCTTTATTGTAAACATTGCTCTTTACAAGTTTTTTTTAAAATTTCTTAATAAAAAGGTTTGGAAAAGAACATTTTATCCGATAATAAATACATTTTTTCAAGACGACTTATAACCCCCAAGACTCCATAATAGAATAATAAATTTCTTTTTCTAAAGTATAATAATAACTCATACACATAGTTATTATATTTTATATGCAGAAAAGTGTCCATAATTCTAAATAGTTCTTTAACAATTAATTAATTTTCATAACTAATAATCCCCAATCAACTTTGTTTTACATGGTTTCAAAAATTTTATTGAGTTATTTTAATACATAAATACTTTAAAGAAATAACTACACATATATTCATTCGTTTCTCTCTTTTTTTCTACGTGAACTTTCAAACTTTAAGCTGAATCGAAAAAAAATCTCTTTTCAATAATAATATTTTTTAAAATTGCATACATACATTAGCATAAAATATATCTGTATTATATATATTTACTTTCTCATAGAAGCAACAGTTTATTTAAAAATAGTTAATGAAAAATTTCTTTTAAAGCATATTAACTTTTAATAATTTTGACTCACCAAGTGCAAAAATGTATTGCAATCTGCTTCAAGATGCATGCTCCAAGCAGTGGTTTATAATTCTTGGAGGTTCTAAAACATAAACACAGCTTTTGATGTTTTTCTGCCAAAACAATATATTAACTACAATACATCAAATAATATTTTACAGCTTGTTAATATTTCTTATGTAAAATTTAGTGTATTACATGCAAAAACATACTTTTTGTTCTTGTAATTATCTTGGTAAATCAATAACATCATATTAAAATGTGAAGAAAAATTAAATTAAAATTATTATTAATTAAATTATTATAATTAAATTAACATTAAAATTATATATATATTAAAATGTATTAAATTATTTTTTGATGATTACATAATATATCTTCAAGTAAAATGATTGTCACACATATAGAATTTGGATTATGTATCTTAATTTATATTAGTGTGTAATGGCTGTAGTAACTAAATTTTAAACGAATACGCATCTTTGTGTTTCTAAATTTAAACATATACGTGATTATATGAAATATTATTAAATATAACTGTTCCTCGAAATCTAATTATATTAATCATTCTAAATTTTATAACTGTAAATGAAATCATCTATTGAAAAATTTCATATTATTTATCTTCCTCGACACGTTAGATGAGAGAATGTTTGAAATTCATTTTAGAATTCATTATTAGTTTAGTGAAACTTTCTACAAACTTATAATTTATATTTTAAGATTTATATAAACATTTGATTATAAGATCTACTGATTAGATAGAGACAAATTATAATTTGAAACATTCACAGTAACAAATACAGAAAAGCTTAAAACCTTTTAATTACTGATCGCAACTAAATACCAAAGAAAAATCGCAATAACCTACCACAACAACTAAAATTCTCTTGCTAAAATAGAGATTTTAGAGTTACTATTTTTAATTTAAAGATCAGAAGCGGCATTTAGGCAAAACATTTTTGAAATAAAAATTGTAATTTTTGAAAGCTTGGTGGTGGCTGAATGCTAGCCTTCTCGCAATCCCATGTCACAGGTTTGGGGTTTTATCTTCAGACCGGTCAAGGTTGACTCAGCCTTTCATCCCTTCATTAAGTCGATAAAATGAGTACAAAGGGGACTAAACAGTGGGAGTTCCATGTTAGACTGACCATTCAACCGGAACATCGATTCCTACACACCAGAGTCCAAGGTCAAGAAAACTGGGATGGGTACAATAGGCCTTGGAATTCCATAGGCTGTCACGCCGTTGAGTTTATTTTGAGTTTAGATTAGTTTAGTAACTCCTAATCTTCAACTTTGAAATGCATTATCTTCAACGTAAGGTATGAAGTATAGATAATGAAGATAAGTAGGTATTTCAAAAGGGTCTACATGCTATTTTGAAATATCCTTGGAGACAATCCTTTGTATTGCAGTTTTTTTTTTCTTTTCAAAACAGTCTAGAAATTAATGGCATTCCTTTAAGATCTGTTGGTTTGTCAGCAGTTTATATTTTAGAGTAATAGTTTATTTTAATGAATAATTTCAAAATCAGAAGAATTTCATGTATATGTGTTCGCTTACAAAACAATAACCTGAATAGTTTAACAAAAATATAGGTTATATGCACTACAAATTTCGCATACATCTTCGCGTTATTTTTTACAAAGAATTTAAAATGATTGTTTAGTGATTGAGTTGAGTGAATTAAAGCTTTCTTATATGAGGGGGATTCAATGTCTTAGATGAAAGATTTTGTCATTTCTTCAGTACATTATTAGTAATTAAAGCATTTTAAATGCTGCTCTTTTATTGTAAGCCTATTTAAGTTACATTTTAAACTTTTTGTTTTTTGACCTGGACTAAATGGGAAGAGATCTCGAATAATATCATAACCAGATATATTTCTCTGTTCTGTTATTTAAAAAAAATCTGACTTAAAGCTTTTATTTATTTCAAACATTTAATTATAATCTTTTAATATTGTCATTAGCGCTAATTAGGAAATGTAAATTTTAATTTCCTCATTTGTGAAACAATTTACCTTCGTAACTTTCAAACACGTATTTTAACTTTCTTCTTCTTTTACCAAAGGAAAAAAAAATGCTAGAAAATGTTCAAATACGTTTGTGATTTTAAATATCCAAGCAGCTTTTTTTCCCCAACACTTGAATTATTCATAGTGTTTTAGCCAGTTTCTACTGATCCATTTCCACTAAGAACTATCTGGTTGAGTGCGGTGGGAAAATCTTATGGCAAACTAATGCCTCTCCGTTAAATATTCATTGCCGCTTCTTCACTTCAATGCAAAGTATTTCAGTATCTGGTATTTTTTCCCCTCAATTTTTTCTTACATTTTATCAACCATGGCGAAAAAGAGACGATCGTAGAGAATTTTGTTTACCCCGCGGATAGTCTTAAAACTGATTTCCGCTTGTTTTGATGTTGATACATCTTTGATGGAGTGTAAAGATGTAAAAATCAACTTTATGATTTTTCACTCGTTTTATTTAAGTGATTTTAAAAGATTCGCAATAGTTTTATGGGTGTATAAATTGAGATGTTGTTACAAAAAGTTTTATTTTCTATAAAAGGAAAAATAATGCGAATATTAAATGCTTTGAATCTTTTTATAGCTTTTCTTTTTACACTATTTTTGAGCGATATTTGATTGAAGTTTTATAAAACATGTTCTACAAACTGTCGACTGTGTGTTTTCGAAAAGTTTAATACTATTATTGAATTCAAAACATTCGTAGTTATTCAGCTTCAGAACACACTGGAATTGCTTTTGAATTATTTACAAAAAAATATATAAAAATAAGAATTATATGTTTCTGTTATCTGAACCATTACTAGTTATCAATTATATAATAAAACAAAGATTTTTTTCAATAACCGAAACACATTGCAGTTTTGCATAAAATGTGTAATCATTTGAAAAAAAATACGTGACTTCTAAAATATAGATTAATACTTCCCAATTGTTTGTAATATAGTGAACTAGAAATTAAAAATGGGGAGTTTTTGTATCACATGTGCTGATGACGTTCGGTATTTAAAATTATATATTATACGCTTGAAATAATTATATTTATAAGTTAAAATGTTAAGTTTCAATCTTATTATCTAGAACAAAATTTACAACCCCATTTTATAAGCTATTAGTCAATTTAAAATTCATTTTTGAGTTTTAAGAATGAATGTTTGTCATTTTAGGTATGTAAGTAGCAATATTTATTAAAATGTAACAAGTATTAAAGAGTTTAGAGATATAGCCCTTTCCTGCATTGATTTTGAGTATCCTTTATTACATTTTTTAAAACTAGCAAATGTTTAAATTTTTTAAACATTTTTTAAATAAATAAAATGTAAATTAAAGTATATGAAAAAGTAGGTGATATAGCGTTCTGTAATGTTTGAATTTAATTAGTATCATTTTATTATATAACTCCGGAGCATTTTATTTCCAGTTATAGCAATTGATATTGCTTAAAAATTCACCAAATTTATTTCTATGATTATCGATAAATATTTTTTTCCTATTTAGCATTATTATTATTTTCTCAATTTAGTTCTATTTTCAACAAATTTAGCATTATTATCATTATTTTTCTGGTAAAAATATTTTTAACAGTTTATGAAGAAATATTTTTGCATTCCAAATTCAGATAATTAATTTTTTTCGCTTTAGAAACAGAAGCATTTAAGTTATCAAAGTGTAAAAATTATTTTATAAAGGAATTTATAATTGTCCAAAAAGTAACGGCAAGTACTAAGTTTGATTTTTTTTCCTTTTGTGCTAAAAAAATATACTCATTTTAGGTTAAAATTTCAAACAAAAAATATGCATTTATTTTTTCTTCATAATTGCTTTTCTTTACATTTTGATCTAAGTTTTTTCTTTATTAACAAAAACATGTTTCAAATTAGATATTTAATTAAAGGAAATGAATGCGATATAGTAATAGACAAATTAAATCTATGTTTGTAAATATGGATACTTAATCAATCAAAGTAAATGGGAAAATGTGTGTACTGGTCGAAAAGTTACATTTGGAATTCAGGAAATAAAATAAAATATCATATTACATAACTAGCATTTCGATGAAAATTTTACTAATTACTCAAAATATTTATTTTTATAGAAGAAAAAATAATCTTAATTACTGCTGCATGTTGTTTCTGTAGTGTTTTATTTGAAACAATTTTTTGTATTTCGGTAGTGATTTACATTTTTTATAACTAAATAAGCATTTACGACCTACTTTGAATTCACTTTTATGGCTACTTTGAATTCCCTTTTATAATAATATAATAATATAATATATCAGTTAATCGATGCAAAGACTTTTTAAAAGGTTCCTGTAAAGACTGCATCTAAAAATATTATAAGAAAATTTCATCAAAACAGATAGAGATAATCATATTGAAATAAATATAGTTTAATTTAAAATTATGTTATCAGAAATTATTAAAATTATTTTATCAGAAATGAAAAGTTTTTGCAAACTTCTTTGCTGTATTTTTTGGACAATTATTTATAATTATAATTTTTGATATTAGAATGCCGCAGTATTTTACACTTTTATGCAGACATACACTTTGTAGCATGTAAAAAAGAGTTAACATGATTGAATTATTCATGTAAAAAGTCATATATCACGCATTGTTATATCCCTTAAAAGTTTTGTTCATAACTCATGAGAAGGCGTCATTTCGCGCCATTCGACATTTTGAGCTGTCCGATCTCGAACTGGGAGAAGTAGGGACATTTCGGACATTCCAATTACCTTCAGATGATTGGAGGGAAAAATGTCTATAGGATATATATTCCTGTGGAACATCATTCTTTACAGGTCTTCTTCTTCTCCGCCGTCTAAATTTAATAGCTGTCAGCAAAACTGATAGTGTCAGTACCAAAGCAGCACTTATGCTGCTTCCAAGTATGATACCTAAGGTAGATAAAGTCATTTTCGTTTTTTGCAGCTTAGCTAGAGTTTTTATCTGAAGGCACTTGTGATTTCCATTATCTGGAATTGTAGGTTGTGTTTTGCCTTCAATTGTAACGTATGGTATTGGTTTACCTAAAGTTCTTAGGTATTTTCCTGCAGCAGTAACACACACAGTGTACCAGGTTTCTGATTTCAACTCGTCAAGTTGGTAACGTCTTTGAATAGCAGGAAGAGGCTCACTCGATTTCAAGCTACTTCCTCTAGTTGAGGTGAGGTGATATGTGACGAGAAAATCATCAATGAGTGTTCCATTTTGCACATTCCATTTAATAATTAAGGACTCATGATCAAGATGCACTGCTTCTAAATCTTCTATGAAAGGTGCTGGACATATGTCTACTGGATGAAGACTTAAAATGGAAGTTTCTTTCAATCTTTCTGGAAGTATACAGTTTAGGTCTTTTATATTGCTTTCGGGATCATGGATCAGTCTAGTGTGCTCTTGAATCCATTCCCAAAAACTGAGTAGTCGACAATCGCAGTTAAATGGGTTGCCTATAATACAAAAATAAATCGTATGTAAATAAGTTGATTTTTTTTTAAAAAAATAATATTTTATATTTTAACAAAAGAGTACCAAGTATATAGCCAAAATTTTATTTTACACTATCTTATAACAATTGTGAACATTTTAATAAATTCTTAAACTCATTTCATTATTCATTTATCGCAATATTTAATCAAGTTGGATTCTTAACTGACTTTTTTAAATTACAGTTTGAATAAATAAGTCTAATATGACATTAGAGTTATTTTGTATCTTTATCCATACACTGTTAGAATTTTTAAAACACCATAAACCATATAATTTTTCAAATTTACAAGAACCTTAATATGTGTTAAGTTGAACTGCATTATAAAAATTTTAAATTTGATAACAAGATGCAATAGTTAAATTTGCATGGAAAAAGTGGTTCAAGTTAAACTCTACTTAGATTGCATGAAAATTGTCCCGTATTATGGCTAAAGACACCAATATAATGGTCTAATGCCGAACCGGATTTTTTACAATGTATGCTTCTAATAAAAAATTTTCCATCTGAATTTAGAGGCATAAATCAATTATGTACACTAAATATTATGGTGAAAAAAAAGTCATAATACGTTTCATAAAATGAAACTTTGAATTAATAATACAACGGAAAGTGAAGAATTTAAAACTACTGGGAGAATTAGAAATTATTTCTGTTGATATAATTTTTTAAAATCAAAACTGTAGAAAATGGCACGTGAGCTAAAAGGTAAATAATACTCCTTTACCTTACCTATTTCTATAAACATCGCATTATTCCAATATTATAACCTGTTGTTGTTGCTGTTGCTAATTCCCATCTGGTCTGACGGGGTCAGACCAGATCAATGAATCCGTTAACATTGAGAAAATCCGAAACCAGAATGGGAGAGGAATGAATATCGTTCCAGTATATTATAACCTGGCTATCATAATCACAAATAGGTGATTGAAATTGTTTTTTTTTTTTTGGGGGGGNTTTTGGGGGGGGGGGGGAGAATATTAAGTGTTTCCATATTTTGTGTTAAACGTTAAATGTTGAAAAGTGCTTATTTATTTTACTTCATTGACGCGCGCATAAATAACAAAATGATTGATTAGTGTCTTCCTGTTGCTACTTAAAACTGCGATGCATTCAAGCTTAGTAATGAAACCACCAATGAAATCGCAGCATTTTCGAGAAATATAAGTTTAGTTATTTAATTGTTTAATGCATTTACGATGGCAATTTAGCTTTATATTAATATTTATTAATCTTCGAATAATTATATTTTGCCGTATTTGTACAATTTATTATTATAGAGATGTATGAAAATTAGTACTTTCAAGATTCTATTCTAAAATATGAACAAAAGATCAAAGATAAAATATTATAGAGAATGAAGAAATTGTTTCCAACGTAAAAATCCGTCAATAGTAGTACTATATAGAAACAATACTATAAAAAAGCAGAACTGTTTCAGACGTAAAATACTATTTCATTGTTATTAAGAATTTTATTTATGTAACTATAAAGTATGCGTGTTAGATTTATTTCAAAAATTAAAGAACAAAAGAAACCTTCCAAAGAAGCATGTAAAGATGGTATAAACCACAAATGGGTTTTATCAAGTACTTTATTTTTTAACAACGCAATAAAGAGAAAAAGAAAAGCAAAAAAGAAAGTTAAAAAATGCTTAGATGAATATTTTTTTATTATAGGCTTACGCTTTACATTATGTAAATTTTTGGGTGGTAAACTCATTTGATTAATTAATATGAGATCTAATAAAACTTTTAAACGCTTTTTATATCATTTATTAAATAGTTATTCTGTAGTTATTAATGACCCTAATTAAATCTCACATTCACTCTTTTGTTTGCTCGAATATTATTATTAGCCTTAAAAAAACTAAGCATATTTTGTAATCGTGATCATAAAGGACAAAGAAGCCATTATTGAGCCTAGTTTTTCAATGTGATGAGAATAAGAGAAGGAAGCTTTAAAACACTTTCATTTTGTTTAAATTTGAAGTAGAACTATTACGTGTTATAAACACAACATAAAAAAACATCGATAAAACTTTTTTTAAAGTTTAACGAGCACTTTACTTAGTAGAAATCGAAAATAACAAAAAATAAAATAACATTTAAAAACTGCAACCCCGAAAAGGAAATTTTTTTATTTGTTACATAATTGATTCAATGAGTTAAAACAGGATACAAAGGTTATTATTTTTTTTAAACAAATAAAAATACTTTAAACGGTTTTATTGATAATGTTGAAAAAAGACAAATTGAGAAATAACTTTTTTGAACTTTTAAATTTTTTCTTTCTGAGTAATAGTTTTTTCAGAAGGTGATTAGATTTTCGTAAATAAATTCGTGTCAAAAAATTTCGTGTAATATTTAATGCAAAAAACAAACACTCACCGGCCAACAACAATTTGGACACTCTAACTTCTATGGGAATTAAAGTACTTGAACTTAGGAGAGTTATTTTATTGTCTTCAAGATTTAACTCAGAAAGAGAGCTGAGATCCACAAAAGCTCCAGACTGTATCCAAGTTATTTGATTATTCTGCATTAATAAAGTTTTCAAATTGTAAAGATTTCTAAACGTAACTCCCTCTACTTTGTGTAACTGATTTCCAGATACATCTAAATTCTCTACTTGCTCAATATCTTCACTGAAAACAGGCAGTTCAATTATCCGATTTGATGTTAAGTTTAAAGTTTTCAATTTCTTCAGTCCATAAAATCTTTCTTCAGGCAATATATCGATATTGTTATATCCAAGATCTAGAACGGTTAATTTTGTTAAAGGTTTAAAAGCGCCAGGTGATATTTTGACAATTTTATTATGACGTAACGATAAATGCAGTATATTTTTAAAACCAAGAAAATCATGAGATGCTATGACCGTTATATTGCCTCGGTTTATACGTAATGTTTCTAAGTGGTTAAAGCTACCGGTTGTGCTTAAGTCCTCTCTGATACGTACTATTGGATTTCGGTTAACCGACAGTATGCGTAGATTTATTAATGGAGAATTTAATAGAGAATTTGGAAGATAAGATAATAAATTTCCATCCAGGATGAGTTTATCTAAGTTTTTAAAATAATCAAACACGCCAGAATGAAAAGATTTCAGAGTATTGTTCGATAAATCTAATTCTTTCAATTTAGTTAAATTGGCAAAAGCATCTTGTTCTATATTTACTACATCATTGCTGCCAATAAATATCTTCTTTAAATTGCGATTTCCCTTAAATGACAGATGTGATACACTTGAAATTGCATTCTCCGAGATCGAGAATATTTCCAGGTTTGGTAAGTTTTCTATCGCCTGAGTTGGTATGTTTTCAAACTCGTTATTATCGAGATAGAGCTCTTTTAAAAAACCAAGGCTAGAGAAATGGCGAGATTCTAGAGTTTTTACTCCATTTCCTGCAAGACGTAGAATTCTCAGTTCAGTCATTTGTTCAAACATCCGGACTGTAACGGGACTTAGACCAGTGTTTTCGACGTTTAGGGTCGCTAGACCCGACAGTCCATAAAAAAGATTTTCGTTTGCTCCACTGAGGTTGTTTCCTGAAAGAAATAAATTCTTCAAAGAAGGAAGATAAAGAAAATCCACTCGAATATTACTCAGTTTATTTTCACTCATGTCAAGAGTTTCCAAAGAGGACAATTCTAAAAATGATCCAGCTTCGATTTCTTCCGCCATTGTGCTTGATAAAACGAGCTCTTTCAGAGGCAAGTTTCCTTCAAACATATACTTTCGAATAACGTATATTTGGTTATGTGATAAGTGCAATATTTTAAGATTGTGCAGAGTTTGAAATGTTTGAGGTTCAATATCCATAATTCGGTTGTGACTGAGATAAAGCTCCTCTAATTGAGATGCATCTTGAAACATATCCACGTTTAGATGATTGAGACTGTTATATTCTAAGTTCAAATAAAGTAACTGTCTCATACCAGAAAACGTACCACTTTCGATGGTAGTGATAGAATTGTGGTCGAGATACAATTTCTGTACTTCAACCAGATCTCGAAATACATCAGAATGTAATCTTATGATTTTGTTATGATTAAGCCAAAGAATTTCTAGTTTATTTTGTCCTAGTAAGCTATTAGCATTCATTGATACAATTTCATTGTGGGTTAGTTGAAGAGATCTGAGACTGGACGGGTAACGGCTTAGGATGTCATCTACCTCAAACATCTTGTTCCCTTGAATATTTAAATGTTGAAGATTAGCGAGCGACTGCAATGCTTCTGCTTCTATGACTTCTATTCGGTTGAACTATTAAGAAAGAAATATTATTATTTACACCAGTATTTATATTTAATATAATTATATGGCAAAGCAAATGCATTCAATTCATTAAAATATCAATGATCTTAATATTAAGAAACTATTTCATCCAATTATAAAAAGCTCTGAAATATTAAATGTATCAGAACTATTGGCAAAAAAGTCTGACTCACAACATTCAGAGCTCATTCTGTATGTTATGACGGTTTAAAACAAGATATTGATAAACGAACTTCTCCCACAGGTGGAATTTTTTAATTAAACTGTTACCAGATAGGTACTTTAGAATTTTTAAAATTTTTTTTTCTAACATAGTAGTGCCCAGAAACATAAAAATCTTGATGTATTTACCTGAAAATGGTCTTTCGAACAATTTGAAAAATACGGCTTATCATTATACTGCTGAAAGCTTTCATATTATATATTGATAGTATGGGGTATTCTGTAAGAAAATTAACTTTTGAATTTTATTTCAAGTGTGATAAAAAATTTAAATTTAATCTATTCCTTATTGTCTTATCCCAAATAACTTTTTTTTCCCTTAAAAAACAAAATTCCATGGTAAAAACCATTTTGGTCTGTTTTATAATTAGGTTTAATTAGGTTATGTTTAATTAAATTATGTTTAATAATTAGGGGATTTCATTGATTCAGGATCTGCACAAAATAAGATTGAATATGATTCAATGCTTGAAACAAAAGCGTTAATTTGTTTGAAATTTTACATTCTGGTATCTCTGTTGAATTGAAACTTGTCGACGGGAAACGTTGTAAACATTCATTTTCGAATGCTTACAGATATTTCAGAAACATGCAACAACATTTCACCTCATTCGAATGTTAAGTTTTCAATAAAAAGACAGAAAGAACATTATTCTAAAATCAAACTTGTTAAAATGAATATTTATACACTTAAATGTTATTTACACACTTTCATCAAAATTATTAAAATTTCTGTTTAGTGCATGAATTATTTATATTTTCTATTTTCTAAAATCCATAAAAGAAAATTAAGTGAGGAAAATAGCATTCATCTCAATACATTGATTTTTAATTTCATATAGATTACATTATCTTCTTTTTATGTCAAATATGGTTTATTGCAAATAAATAATCTTTTACATGAGTTCATGCAATTTATCTCGGAGCTGACATTGGCTTTATAATATAGAGAGATTGACACTACATACTCATCATGTTTTATGACAACTACGACCCAATGTATCACCTTATTATTTACAGATCATTCATTATAATGTCCCTATCAGGATCCATTTTTCTTTCACCGAATATATATTATCTATTGTTGTTTTTCCATAAAATATTACATTCCTTGATTTTCCCTCAGTAAGCAAGGAACTTACTTCAAAATAATGGTTGAAGAACTGACAATAAAACGGGCTTATTTCAACAGAAACTGACTGTCTTTTACTTTAGCACTTGATACTATTCTTTTTGTCAAATATATAGTTTTTACTTGTACGTTTGCTTGTTATTGTTAAGCTATTGATACATGACATACTCTAATAAGCCAGATGAAAATCAAGTGTATTAGAATAAGTTTCAATTTTAAATAAGTTAATGATTATTAATTTTGATCTGAAATGTTGATCCAGATTGTAGGATCTAGTTTGATGTATACAATGATGACAATTAATAAGCATATATAGTCTCCTGATAATAGAATTTTGATAAAAGAAACTATGCATTAAAATATATTGAATAAATATAATAAAATTTTTTTAAAAATCTCTAAATTAAATATTTTAAATTTTATTTTTCCTTTTTATGATGAGATGAGTTTAATAGTTCTCGGAATGAACTTTAAGTTTGCTTTTTAAAATTTATATGGCTGAGTGTATTCCGTAGTGAGGGATAAAATACACTTAGAAAAAAGTATGGTAAAAATTATCAGAATATGTTAAAACTTACTGCTTTTCGGACTCTATGGGAACACCAAAAAGCTTGCAAATTTTTATCGAAGAGTTTTCGTAATGATTTCTTTAAAATTAACATTAAAATATGGTTTTATGATAGATGATAAAATTTAGTAAATACGGTAAAAATTGGTAGTTTTATCATATCTTAGTATGGCATGAAAACCATTCATTTGGTTAAATTTACTTTTAAATTTTGTATTTATTTACTAAATGAGTGGTAAAAAGAACTATAGTTTTGAAAACAAGACTTTTGCTAAGCCGTTACCATATGAACAGAAAAATTACCAAATGAATGCTTAAAATACAGTATATTTTAGTTTATTTACCAGAATTATGATTTTTTTACCAGAAATATCATTACTATATAACACTGTAATTTTTTCTGAATTGATTTCTACGTGCAGTTTTGCTTTTATTGCATTATTTTAAACATTTTTACTGTACCTTAAAACTGTGGTTAATTATTAAAAAATTTTTAATCCACGAATGAAGATAACATCACACCATAAAATCGTAGTCAGCTATATCAAATAAATAAAAAATACGATACTCTGTTTCCATCTATATGTTTGCCAGAAATTTGGGTAGTGCAAAAGATGTAAAGAGTAAATATTGCAGTATCCAGAGAAAAATAAATGATTTGTAATAAAATTAGCAGACTATATTGTAACATTTGTGCCAGTTTAGAAAATAATGTGATTTTTAGATGATCGTATCTAAATATTTCTTAATGAAAAATAATATGAAAAATATTATTGTAAATGTAATAATTTTGAAAATACTATCACTTAAAATTTTTGATTAGTTAAACGAGGAAAGTATTTTTTTCTCTAACAGGATACCCAGAAAAAATATATATTTATTTTTTATAATTTAATATGAAAAATTGTGAATGGTTGAATATGAAATTAATTTCTTGATTTGAAACTTTTATAAGCTTATATAGACTGAAGGTACATAAATGTATGGCTGAGATACTTGAATATATTTATATAAAATTATATCCCAAGTAATAGCTGGGGAACTTATCAAATCTCATGCCAATGTATTCTTGCATATATTGGACAAACTAAACGCTCCCTTAAACTTTGACTTAAGTAACACGACAGATGCGTTCAAAATTAGGATAATCGATATTTTATCATTAACAGATATTCCATCTCTCTGCATAGTTGGAATTCTAATCACAAGTTAGATTTTTCTTCTGCTAAAATCATTCTATATTGCTGTTTCTCCACTGAACTTGATTTTTGGGAGTCATTCCAAATTTTGAAAAATTTTAATAATTTGTTTAATGACCATTCTAGTATTAGACCAATTCCCTAAATTTCAAAGTTTCTTCTAATTTGACCTGCTGACCTTGGGGTTCCCACTAAATCCCCTCTCACCTTTTTCTTACCTCCCTTTTTTATTAACTTGTTCCTATTGGTTAAACAACTTTGCCCGCATTTGTCTCTTTACTTTTCAACCATCATTTGGTGTTTAGACACTGAGAAAGGATCTTATTTATAGAAACGAAGCTATACTTTCTGTACTTCCGTTTGTGCTTTATTCACGTAGTATATGCTTGGTATAAAATTCCTGTTTTAGTATGAAATTGGATGCTAGAAATTCGGAAATAATTCAAAACCTTGATTTAATGTCATTTAAATGAGAAAAAAGTACTAAGTAATATTATATTAATTACCCACATGTTACCAAAATTAACAGAGATTGAGAGTAAATTAAAGAACAAATACTATTAAATGTACCTGTAAATGTAGTTCCTGTATGTTTGGCAAAGAATAAAAAATTCCCTTCTTAATGGTTTTGATAAGGTTGTTTTGCAGCCGAAGATCTCTCAGCTCAACAAGTTCTTGAAATGTCCCTTGTTGTAGTTCTGTGATTAGATTATTATCAAGTGATAGAGAGCGCAGTTCACGATTATTTTTAAACATTGATGGATGAATTTCTCTAAGTTGATTGAATGAAAGCTGTAATTGATAAAGATGGTGCAAATGATAAAATGCTCCACATTCAATATGAGTTATGGCATTATTTGGAATAAAAAGAACAGAAATCTGAGAAGTATTATAAAACGTATCATTAGTAATCTTTTTGATAATATTGTTAGTCAAAAAAATTTCACGAAGAAGAGTGAGGTTATTAAATGCTCCAGAGCTAACCGAATGCAAATGGTTGTAACTTAAATCAACAGTGCGAAGCTTTGAAAGATGACTAAAGGCTTTACCAGCTAGAGATGCTAAATTATTGTGGCTCACATCAAGAGATTCCAGTTCTCTTAAATGCAAAAAAACTGTGTCATTTAGTGATGTCAACCTATTCATATACAAAGACAATGAAGTCAGTCTGGGCATGGTAACGAAGCTTTTTTCATCGAGTGATTTTATCTTATTTGAGCTCAAATCAACCCTTTGCAAACTTGTAAATCTTGTAAATCCATCGTCTGGTATGTCTTCAATTTCGTTCCACACTAACCTCAATGTCTTAAGATTCCTCAAACGTCTTAGAGCATTCAGTGGAAACTGTTTTAACTTATTGTTGATTAAAATTAATTCTTCAAGAGTATTTTCAAGACCACCGAAGGCATATTCTGTCAAAAGATCAAGCTGGTTGTTCTGGAGATTCAAACTAGTTATCAAAAGTCCATACAAAGCGTAACTTTCTACTGATGTAATTATGTTTGAGTCAAAATCTAACGTTCGTAATGTTACAAGTTTGTTTAGTGAGCCTTGAGGGATTTCTTTTAGTTTGCTGTTCACTATAGATAAGCTATCCAATGTTAATTCAAGACCTGAGAAAGCATGTTCTTGTACCGTATTGATTTCTGTATGAGATATTTGAAGATGATAAACTGTTGAATTTTCAAATAAACCATCTGGTAATACTGTGACATTTGGATCAAGATGATAAATGCTTAGTGACTTAATAGGTGCTGTGATTTGTGATAGAGTAGTACGTATTTCGTCTAATCCAGTATTTGGACATTCTAGAAAAAGTCCATCTTCAAATTGGTAGCAAGGACACCATGGACTTCTTTCCCAGCGTGGACAACCTTCTTGGGACATGTTAGAACCATTGTCTGTGTCTTTTTCTGTTTCTTCCGTAGTTGTGACGCTGTTGCTTGAATTCAGGACAGTGCAAAGAGTGACGAAAAGAACAGCCCATTTTTGAAAACAAGAGTAGCCAACTACTTGTTGCAGATCTAACATATCTCATGTTTTATTCTGAAATAGAAAAGATAAAAGCACTTAGAAGATTAAATATTAAATAAATTAATAAAATAAAGAAATAGTTTAAATATTAAAATGGTTATGGACTTTTCTTCCTTTCCTTAGAGCTACATTTAGTTGTAATTTTTAAGTATCTTTATCTTATCATATGCATATTACAAAATAAATCTGGTTCTAAGTAATAAACTTGTAAGTCAAATGTATGTGAAATAAATACTCAGGTTATCTTAATATTCACAAAGAAACTACGCATATTTCTAATATCAATCAGAAAATAAGTTGTTATGTTTTGCTTATAAATTCTTCCGGATAGTGATACGAAATCAATTCGATATATCGAACTAAACAACAAATGAATAAAGAGGCATATGAAATTAGGCATGGGGTTTTCCTACATATACATAATATTTTTGTCTGTTAATAATAAATTGATTTTATGAATTAATATGAATTATTATTAAAATTTTGAGGCTGAAGCAAACATTGTGATGGTTAATTATAACTAAATAAATTCCGTAATTATTAATATTTTTTGGTGATTTTGATAACTATTAAGTTCTTTATAATTCGTGAAATGTTTTCACACTTGCCCCTAATATTAATTAAGTTTTACTGTATTTTGTAAAAATAAAATTAGACATATGTTTTAATATTTTAATTTAAGAATGTCAATTATGTTAATAAATATAATTTTAATTAGAAACCTTTTATTATATAATTAAATAGCGCTTGTTTTAGATTACTTTGTAACATTAATTAATAATATTTTAGTTAGAAAATTAAAGATAAGATTTCTGAAGTAAAAATTCAAATTTTGGGTTTAGGCTCTTGAAGTCTCGAAATGTTCAGTCACAAAGATTTTTAATTTTTTAAAAAATATTACAACCATTGTACTATATTACAATATTAGTAAAGTTTTTTACAAAAGTATTTTGTACACATTGTAATTAAAATTAAAGTTAAATCGTAACTAAAAGATTTAAACATTTGAATAAAAATCGTCCCATTTGTTTTTTTGAACGACTTACAACAATTCAATGGACATTCTTCAATAATATCTACAACTCTAAATTATTTAATGTATGGAGTGGATATTACAAGGGGAACAAAATTCTAGAAGAATTACCGAGCTGTATGGAATTGACATTTCTGGTAAAAAAAAACATAATTCTTGTAATAAAAACCAAAACATGGGATATTTAAACCATTTATTTCGCTTTTTTCCGTTCGTATGGTAACGGTTTATCAGAAAATCTGTCTTTCAAAATTATAGTTCTTATTATCTCATCCTTAGAAGAAATAAACTGAGTAAATTTAGCCATAGAATTGTTTTTTATGCCATGCTCTAAGGTGTCAAATTTTGCTGTTAATTTAACCAAATTATTTATCTTAGAGTTTTGATAAAGAAGAGAACATCTTTTGGTGTTCTCTTAATAACCGGAAAAACTGTAAATTTTACTATATTCTGGTAGTTTTGACCTTACTTTTTTCACATTTTCTTTTGAAATTTATTTACTATAAACATTTTCACTAAAGATTTCTTTAAATAAACGTTTTATTTACAATATTCCATCCCATTTCATTTTCTATAAAATGAGGAAATAATTATAAATTATTCAATTCTATCAATTATAAATTAATAAGACTGTAATGTCACTTATATTTAGCAATGAGTTTCTTTTATAAACGTTTTCATTTCAAGATATAAGAAGAAACGTATATTTTATAACTTAAGAGAATTTGTAAACCAATTTATTTTAAAGCATTTTTTTAAATGGATACTGTATTTTCGCAGACACAGTCTGATATTTTTCTGAATTTTTTCTTCTAAACTGTCAACAGTTTGATCTTTTGCTTGGCTTTTTTTTAAATTCCTTGCCATAGATCAAATGTAAAAAAAAAGAGAGAATAGCTTGGCTGCTAAAGAGAATCGCTAGAGGGTGACTGTTTATGAAGTATGCTGTTGACTTTTAATGTTATATCGTATTTTTATCGTAGCACAAGTGTCAAGCCAAAAACGTTTATGACATAAACTTTTGAAAATATTTAAAATAAAGTTCATGTGAAAAAAAGCGAAAAAAATTCTTTTCAATGTTTAAAACAATAAAAATTATTATTATGAAAATTAGGATTAATTATAATTTTCTTTAATTAAATGAGGGAACAAATGATACAAACACTCTAAAAATTATGTTTCGTACTGGAATATATATAGAAATAATATATTTTCCATTAATTTGCAAGTACAATATGCGAATAATAGTATGTATTAATATTTGTTATTGCTTTGAACTCATTCAGTATCATTTGTAGCGCTTGCTAAAATTTATGAAACTGTAGAAATTTTCTTTATAATAAAGAAGATATATTTTTTATGCTAAATTTCCGAATTTAATAAGAAATGTTTTTCTTTTCCTTCTTCTTTCAAATTTCAATTTTTAATAATTAAAAGTATCTTATGCATATGCACAGACCTGCATTGTATTCTTTCTATGAAGAAATGCTAGAGACATTTCTGCTCTAAAATTCTTTAGTAATAATAAAATTAGTTTTTATGATAGTGTGTGAGTTATTTGCACATGCTTCTATGTTATGCATCTTAAAATAAAAATTCTGCAAAGTATTGTGTGAGAAATTAATACATTTTTTTAAGAAGTATCCTTTTAGCACTACCTTCTTAAGTATAGATATTAAAAAAAGCAAGGACGAAACACAATTATTTGTTTAAAACATTTATAATTAACCGACAAATCTGTAAATTAAACATCAGATTATTCAAAGATGAACTAGCTGACATTGTTTTTTTTTACAATAGAATGTTTGTATTTTGCATAGCTTGAAAAAGTATAGCTTCCAAATGCCTTATAGTTTTATTTTAAATCAAAACATTTTGTCAAAACACTGCAAGAAGGTAAACATTTTGCTTTTATACAAATACAATAAGGGATGTGTGCTTAGCTTCATGAAGGACTGTGTGCTCAATTAATATTAATATGTTGTTTAAAAGTGTAAAAAGAATCTATTATGAGAGTTATAAATAAGTATCGATTTGTAAACTAATTCATACAAACATATAAGAACTAAACTACAAAAATATGTGATGCATTACTTTGAAATTATTAAACCAATTACATGAGGAAATCAAAAAGGTATTATACTACAAAGCTATACTACAAATTATTTTTGCAATATGAAAGGTTACTATTATTACACTTATGTTGTTGTTTTTGTAAATGAGTTTAATTGTTATGAAAATTTTTATACTTAAATAACTTTCAAAAGCCATATAATATTCCTTCTCAATAATTGACGATTCTTTGATTTATGAGTATTTTTTATTTTTTTAAAGTTAAGTATTTAATTAATGATAAAATTTTCTCAAAACGTATTCTATTTCAAAAAGAAATATTTTTTGAATGTATAATTGAAAAACTCTCTTAAACTATAAATGTCAGAACAGCAACTTATCGTATAGAGTTTGTTTCGTCTATAAACATATTTCTGTTGTTAATCATGTGACTCTATTTTTATTTTTCACTGTTTAAATTGAAATTTCTTCTATAAAATGTTCCAAGTTATTAAGGTGATCCTTTTGATTTTTTTTAATATGAAGAGTCTGATAATTCGCATAACTTCCTTGAACTCTCTCTTTTGAGAAAACAAAAGTTTAAGTAAAAACAAAGTTTTCAGGAAACGAAAAAGTTCAAGCCTAAATAATAAAAAAAATAAACTACTTAACTATACTTAATTATAAGCTGATGGCATTTTTTCTGTTTCAAATGGATTTACTTTTCATTGTTTGTTTGAACATTATTATTTATTCTTAATTGGCTTGACCCCAAAATTTTTTTTCCTACTATTTAAAAGATTTGGTAAATACTTCATGTTAAGATATATTAAATTTAAAAAAAACATAAAAATCTGGTTTGCTTCCAATATTAAATGTTATTGTTTGTTAAATATAACATTCAATAAGATAGATATATGATTATAAAAATTTTGTATACAAAAACTAATTTTAAATATAATATTTAATTGAATTTAATCTCGATTTCTCATTTCAATTTATCATTTCAATTACATTTACAGAATAGTTATATCTGACATGAAATTTTAAGAGACAAATTTTATTAACTTCATTGTTTCATTGAGTTGAAAAAGAAAAGTAAACTTTTAATGACATCGTTACAAAGTTGTCTAGAGGATAATAAAAAAGCCGTTTTCTTTGTATTCCAACCACTCGTTCTTGGGCAATAAAGTGGCCATTGGTCGATTAATGGCCAGCATTTTGATGCTTGACTTTGAGATCCCGGAGGAACTCTAAAATTCTCTACCATACTCCATTACATCGAGTTTACTTAGTGCTTTTAGATCTCGAGGGCTATATATATTTTTAATTTTTCAATTTTTCTAAAAATAATACACTTTTTCTTTACATTTTTTAGTAATACTTTGAAAACACTACTGTTCAATGATATTACCAGTAACATATAGCGGGTAGCAAGTACTTAGGATACAAAATTAAAAGCTCCAGTTCTTACTGCATGCAATTAAATTCCCTTTTATTAAATCATATTCTTCAAAATTTTTAGTTGAATTAGCGTTTAATTGTTAAACGTTTTATTGCTTAAGACATAAATAGTTAGAGCTAATTTTTGTTTAAAACATTTAGCAGTTATCGTAATCTATATTTATTTATATTAAGTCAGAGTTGATAAATTTAAAATTGAGAGTTAATAAGCTTACGTAAAATAAATTTTTCTTAAATATGGCAGCTCATATGCTCTTAACGTCTATTACTATTTTATTTATTGAGCAAATTTTCTTAATTTTTGATGTTACTAGAAAGATAATGGTTAGAACTATGAAATGAAACTATTAAAATGCTGGGAATATCTATTAATATTTAGAAATTTGTGTTGAAATCAGTTTTTGGTTTTTCGCAAATTTTTTGGTATTTCAATTTTATTTTCATAACATATTTTTCAACTTAAAAAGATCAATACGGTATATTTTTGTATTTCTTTATAAAAAATAAAAATTGCCTTTGTTTTCACCCAAAATATTTGAAGATTATTTTGTTGTACAATAAGTATCATACTTTTCAACGAACTTTTAAAAAAAATTAAAATGTTGTTTTTTTGTTTTTGGTCACTAAAAAATAAGTAGTAATTCTGCAAAAAAGGGAAAAAAGAAAAAAATAGAAACTTTCGGAATTTTTCGACTCTCAAATCTTATCCAACAAATTCTAAGCAATTTATGCAGCCTTCATTTTAACACCGATTAAGTTTTTTTAAAATTTCCGAATGCATAATGTTGCAGTTGAGTATGCAGTATGTAAGCAACGAGCACTTGTAATGCAATCGGCACATTAACATAGTTTTACAAGGATCAAACAATAGATTACGAGGGTTATACTACAATTAAATTGTTGCCTTTCTGGTCTCATGTATGTAATTTTAGAAATCTGAATTTTTTTAAGGTGTGATTCTTAGACTTAAATGCATGGTGATAACATTTCTAGTTAAAAACAATACACAATTCTGGTTAAAATC